>NC_042618.1:7481496-7830804 GCF_901001135.1 Rhinatrema bivittatum | reverse complement strand
CTGTTTGTCGACGTCTGTGGAGGGAGCAGAACCTTTCCACTTTGTGGTTCAGTTTGGACGCAAAGAGGTCTATGGTTGGGCGACCCCAGCGTTGAAAGATTTTGCTCGCTACACGTGGGTCCAGCGACCATTCGTGGGGATTGAAATGTTGACTGAGATCGTCCGTTAGGATGTTTTTGATGCCCACCAGATAACTTGCTCGGAGCTGTATTGAGTGCTCTAGAGCCCAAGCCCAAATCTGTACTGCTTCTTGGCAGAGGAGATAAGAGCCTGTGCCTCCTTGCTTGTTTATGTACCACATTGCTACTGTGTTGTCTGTTTGAATCAGCACAGTCTTGTTTGAGAGGCAGTCTTTGAAGGCATAAAGGGCATATAGTATCGCTCGAAGTTCCAAGAAGTCTGCGAAACAATGCGACAAGGCGATAGCAAAAGCCAGAAGAATGCTGGGCTGCATAGAGAGAGGAATATCGAGTAAGAAAAGGGAAGTGATTATTCCCTTGTACAGGTCCTTGGTGAGGCCTCACCTGGAGTACTGTGTTCAGTTCTGGAGACCGTATCTACAAAAAGACAAAGACAAGATGGAAGCGGTACAGAGAAGGGCGACCAGGAAGGTGGAGGATCTTCATCGGATGACGTACGAGGAGAGATTGAAGAATCTAAATATGTACACCCTGGAGGAAAGGAGGAGCAGAGGTGATATGATACAGACTTTCAGATACTTGAAAGGTTTTAATGATCCAAAGACAACAACAAACCTTTTCCGTAGGAAAAACATCAGCAGAACCAGAGGTCACGATTTGAAGCTCCAGGGAGGAAGATTCATAACCAATGTCAGGAAGTATTTCTTCACGGAGAGGGTGGTGGATGCCTGGAATGCCCTTCCGGAGGAAGTGGTGAAGACCAGAACTGTGAAGGACTTCAAAGTGGCGTGGGATCCATAAAGTCAAGAGGCCGCCAATGAAGAGTGGGTGACTCGCCATAATGATGGCTACTGCCTGGAGACAATACCCTTATTCAATAAACATACACATGCTTACTGTGACTCCAACATCGCTCTAAGCTTCAACAGCAAGAGGAAATGTGGAAAAAAAGGATTTGCACTCACAAACAGGTCGATCCAGTAACGTGCAGTTAAAGATTGCCCGTCTGTAACATGCTGGGAGCGCACAATACAGACGAGTAAGGCCATCCAGCCATACAGTCTCCAGTTTCACGCGTCCTTAGCGCTTCCTAAAATAAACACCTAACCCTTTCCGCACCCAGCATGTAAATGAACGAAAAAGCTGTATAATGAAGGAATTAGCTATTCCCCTCCGATACTGTAACGGGCGCTGATATTATCTCCTTAGGAACGCGCTGTTTTGCCGCGGCCTTAACCTGTTAGTTTACCGCCTCCCCCTAGTAGGAGTTAGGACTGTGTAACAAATCCATCGACACCGCTTAAGATACTCAAACACAATAAAACAATAAGCCTGGCACCTTCCTTGATGTAGTACGTTCCGGATGCCCCCCCCCCCCCCCCCCCCCCCCCCCCCCCCCAGCGCGCCCGCCACTACCCCTTTCATCAGCTGCATCCACCCATTATGCCCCTCACGGGCATGTCCCGCTTCACAGAGCGCTCCCACTCAAATCCATTCATGGGTATATACCCTTTCGCCCCCCTCACAGCGCCATGCTACCACTGCGACCTGGAGGAGGTGAGGCACAGCGGCGAAGACAGACGGGAGAGGAGAAAAAGCAGAGCCGAGCAAAGCGAAAGCGTGCAGCAAGCCGGCGAAATAGACCTGTGAGCAGAGGCAATAGCAGCGGTTCGGTAAGCCTGGCACCCTCCTTGATGTAGTACGTCCCGGATGCCCCCCACCCCCCCAGCGCGCCCGCCACTACCCCTTTCATCAGCTGCATCAACTGCGACCCGGCAGTCCCGTGAGGCCTACAAAAAAAAAAATCCCCGGCTCCCGTGCCCCCGCACTGGCCCGCCGACTCTACCCCCCCCCCCCCTCTCCTCCCGATCGGGCAGATAGGCGGCGGCGACGAAAACCAAAGCAATTTTTTTTTTTTCAAAAAGCGACATCACACATTGCATAAATAATTTCTCCAGCCTTTAAGCGACTTACTTTTGGGATCTGTCAAGATCCCAAAAGTAAGTCGCAAAAGTAACTTACTTTTCTGAAGCCATCAGGAACATGATCTTAGCTCCTCCGGACGAAGACGAAGATGGCCGCCTGCACGGGGAAAGCGTGCAATTGGCCGCTGAAGACGTGACCTCACGTCTTCAGCGGCCAATTGCACGCTTTCCCCCGTGCAGGCGGCCATCTTCGTCTTGAGCTACGATCGTGATGGCTTCAGAAAAGTAAGTTACTTTTGCGACTTACTTGACAGATCCCAAAAGTAAGTCGCTTTAAGGCTGGAGAAATTATTTTATGCAATGTGTGATGTTGCTTTTTGAAAAAAAAAAATTGCTTTGGTTTTCGTCGCCGCCGCCTATCTGCCCGATCGGGAGGAGGGGGGGGGGGGGGGGGGGTAGAGTCGGCGGGCCAGTGCGGGGGGCGCGGGAGCCGGGGATTTTTTTTTTTTTTGTAGGCCTCACGGGACTGCCGGGTCGCAGTGGATGCAGCTGATGAAAGGGGTAGTGGCGGGCGCGCTGGGGAGGGGCGGGCATCCGGGACGTACTACATCAAGGAGGGTGCCGGGCTTACCGAACCGCTGCTATTGCCTCTGCTCGCAGGTCTATTTCGCCGGCTTGCTGCACGCTTTCGCTTTGCTCGGCTCTGCTTTTTCTCCTCTCCTGTCTGTCTTCGCCGCTGTGCCTCACCTCCTCCCCGAGCAAGGCTGCTTTCGCGCCCTGCTCCGGGAGGAGAGACACAGCGACGAAGCAACAAAGACTTTTCGTGTTTTTTTACACTTCCTGGTTCCTGTCATTCCAAATGCCATTTGAAATGACATTTGAAATGACAGGTACCGTCGCACCCTGGTTACTGTATAGGCGCTGTATTAAGCGCCTATACAGTAAAATGGGTTACGCGGCCATAACCCTTCCCTACCACTTTAAAGCCGCGGCATGCATTTGCATGCGATTAGAGGAGAGTATCGGGGAGTTAGTGAAGAGAACTGTGGGTGCGGGGAGGAAGGGTGCGCCTGACACTGCCGCACTGTTTCTACCGCGGCCTTACTGGATCGACCTGAAAGAGGGGAGTAGCTGGCTTGTTACGGCGGTTACTACCCCAAACCAAATAAGCCTGATACTTCACTTTCAATGCATATACAGCATAGTTCTCTGCTTCAACGGCAGGGGAGAAGAAAAAAGGGTTCGCACTCACAAAGCGGGGAGTAGCTGGCTTGTTACGGTGGTTACTACCCCAAACCAAATGTGCCTGATACTTCACTTTCGATGCATATCCAGCATAGCTCTCTGCTTTAACAGCAGGGGAAAAGAAAAACTGATGCTTCACGCATATCCAGCATAGCTTCAACAGCAGGGGAGAAGAAAAAAGGATTTGCACTCACAAAGCGGGGAGTAGCTGGCTTGTTACGGCGGTTACTACCCCAAACCAAATGTGCCTGACACTTCACTTTCGATGCATATCCAGCATGGCTCTCTGCTTCAACGGCATGGGAGAAAAACTGATACTTCACGCATATCCAGCATAGCTCTCTGCTTCAACGGCAGGGGAGAAGAAAACTGATACTTCACGCATATCCAGCATAGCTCTCTGCTTCAACGGCAGGGGAGAAAAAAAAACTGATACTTCACGCATATCCAGCATAGCTCCCTGCTTCAACGGCAGGGGAGAAGAAAAACAACCAATAAGGGCTGTATAACATAGTCTGGGTAAAACAAATAAGCATGGGTGTAGCTTGCTTACTGCGGCGCTTACTACCCCTACTACCCCTAACTAATCAAGCTAGATATTTCACTTGGATGCAGCTCCATCACTGCTCTCTACATTAATGGTGGGGGTGGAAGGGAAATAGAACCAAGAGCTAAGAGAAACAGATAAGTATGAGAGAAAAAATGTGTGAAGCTTGCTGGGCAGACTGGATGGACCGTTTGGTCTTCTTCTGCCGTCATTTCTATGTTTCTATGTAAGTTTATTTGAAACTGTTTCTCGAGCATGGTCCATGTCCCTTGTGTTTGAAGATCATTGATGTGAGCTCCCCATCCCAGGTTGGAGGCATCTGTAGTCAGGATGACCTGCGAAGTTGTCTGTTGGAATGGGAGACCAGCTTTCAATGCTGTCTGATTTGTCCACCAGTGAAGTGATTGGCGTAGCTGGTGGGTGATTTGAATGTTTTTTGACAATGGTTGGAAAGCTTGTAGCCATTGAGATTTCAAAGTCCACTGAGTTCTTCTCATGGCTAACTTCGCCATAGGAGTAACATGTACTGTGGAGGCCATGTGTCCTAGTAATACCAGAATTTGATGAGCAGATGCGAACTGGTGATGAATTGTGATGTTTGCCAGGCGAGCTAAGTTGTCTGCACGGTCACCTGGGAGGGAAGCTTTCCCTATTGTGGTGTCGAGGTCTGCTCCGATGAATGTAAGGAGTTGAGACGGTTCTATGTGAGATTTTTGATAGTTGATGAGAAATCCTAGGCGGTGCAATAGTGTTATAGTGGTTTCCAAGGTAGAGAGAACTCCCTGTTTGTTTGGACTTCTGATGAGCCAATCGTCTAGGTATGGAAAAACATGAATACAGTGTTTCCTTAGATGTGCGGCTCCCACTGCCAGACATTTTGTGAATACTCGAGGTGCAGAGGCCAGTCCGAATGGAAGGGCTTGATACTGGTAGTGGTTTCTTCCCACCACGAATCATAGGTATTTGCAGTGTTGTATGGAAATTGGTATATGAGCATAAGCATCTTGAAGGTCCAGAGAACAGAGCCAATCTCCCTTTTGAAGCAATGGGATGATGGATCCCAGGGATACCATCCGAAATTTTTCTTTGTGAAGAAATTTGTTTAGATTGCGGAGGTCTAAGATAGGATGAAGGCCACCTGTTTTCTTTGGAATGAGGAAATAGCGGGAGTAGAACCCTGTCCCTTGTTGAGATGGCTCTTCGATGCCGAAGATGATGCTATCGAGGTTGTGGGTGGTGCCGATGACGGACGGTCATTGGATCTTTTTTCACCTCGGTGTTTAGTGTCCGAGGGAGGAGTTATCCTCGGTGACGACGTCGATGTTCTCTGATCCCAGACAGAGAACACAAACATAATGTGGGTCAGTGATAGACATAGTCCAGTTACAATCTGGACACTTTTTGAACCAGAGGCCATGATGAAACTTTGGCCTAATAACGGTCGATGACCGGCAGGAATCGACGTTAAGGTGACTGGAATCGATCAAAAAGTATCGGAAAAGGTACTCACTGAGACTATGTGGAAAGGAGACCCAATTATGAGAAAATTGTGAATGAAAATATGTGACTGGAAAGTTTTCTTCCCTGATAAATGTGAGGGAATTGTTTTTCCAGAGCTCCTGATGTGCTTTGCTACAGCAAGGTGGAAAAAAAGAGACTGAAGGGAGACCCCTGTGGCTGATAATATCATGGCATGCTGGGCATGCTCAGTAGGCCCACAGTGCCATCCAAATGTTTCTAGAAACTCTTGACAGAAGTTTTCCGTACCAGGGCTCCATCTGATGATGTCACCCATACGTGAGGTCTAACATCCTGCTTGTCCTGGGATAAAAAACGTATCTCAATTTTTTGTTTTTTAGGTGCTATAAATTTCTTTGCCTTCTTAAACTTAATATTTACACACACATCATTTGTGAATTTGGGACCTTCATAACACCCACAGTGCTACAAGAATGCACTTGTGTTTCACACTGTCTGGGTCCTTTTTAATCAAAGGTCCATTAGTCCAACTCATGCACAGAAATTTTTAACTTTTTTGCATTTTCCTTAAAACTCAAAGAATCGTATTTCCTTTTATTCTTCATCGGAGTCAGAAGTCCGACACGTGTGTTTCGCGAGCCACTGCTTCAGGGACGTCTCGTGCTGACTCACTCTACCCGGCGCACCTCCGGATACTTCACAGGGTGCTGCTGCGGGAGAATCTTTAGGTACTTTGTTGTAATTTTATAGAGGTCCCTCAGAGTATTTCTGAAAATCAAGGCACTTTTTAGTTGCATAGCCATTACAGCATCACTTATTCACAATTTTACAATATGCACATCCTATACAGACTGGGAAACGCTGATCAGGTTTACTTACCGGACCTGTCACCATTTTCTGTCTCGGCATGTAGGCAAGTAATTAGCCGAGAACGAGTCTGATTTATAGGCTAATTCACTGATCTCACCTGATACCAGACTTAATCATGATTTGACCAAGAAATCACATAAAGTGAAACCACTCGATTTCCTTATTAAGGCCACCCGGGGTGACTGATTTCAACTGAAAAATCCATTTCTGTTCTCACTAATTGAGCCTCTTCACTCTATCTCCCCCTCTCCAATGCAGATTTATGACTTCTAAAACTGTCCATTTAATATCCTTGAACTCATGAAGACACTCTTTGAAGTGAGTGACCAAAGGTTCTTCAAGCCTGCCCATATTTAGGCAGCACTTATGTTCTGTTAATCGGATCCTTACTTGACATTTTGTCATGCCCAAATATGCTAAGGGGCATGGGCAAAAGATAGCATAGACCACAAATGTGGAATGGCACAAAAACTCGGGTAGGGCTATCACTCTGCCCATTGCTGTAGTAATATCAGTCTGTATAGATTTGAGAGGATAACACATGCATCTGGTGTATGGTTTTGATGACTCCAAGCTCCCTGGAGGATTATAGCAACTAGTGCGAACGACGTAGTCCTTAATGTTTCTGCCTCTGGAGTATGCTATTCTTGATGGCTGATTGGATAAAGGATGGATCTGTTGAATAATCCTTCTGTGCTTCCTGATGGCTCTACTGATAGAGGCTGATGTCAATGTATGTCTCAACACAACAGTCTGTGGGTTTGAATCTTGCCCCTGTGGTTTTTGTAGGAATAAATAATCCCTATTTGAGTATAAGGCTCTTCGGTATGCTGTTTTAACACAGTGCACCGGCTACCCCATTGTAGAAAGCGATTGGCCATATGCTTAGCTTGATTTTAAAATCATTACAATCAGTGTACAGTCTCCTTAAGCAGAGAAATTGACTGACTGGCAAGTTGGTTTTAAAATTAGCTGGATGGAAGCTATCAAAACATAACAGATTATTGCGATCATTAGGTTTCCTAAATATACTTGTGTTGATACTCTGGCCATCTTTAGGAATCAATATGTCCAAATATGAAACTTGATGCTGATGAAAATTCATGGTGAATTTAAGGCAAGAGTCCAGGTCATTTAACCAGGCATGGAATTCATGCAAAGTTGATGAAGGACCCTCCCAGATAACAAAAATGTCATCAATGTATCTTTTCCAACATTTTAAATACGGGGTCCACGTGCATCCTTGAATATATAGTGCTTCAAACATGGCAACAAAAATGTTTGCCACCTCTGGGGCCATCGCAGCACCCATCGCTGTACCCCGAATTTGCAAATAAAATTTTTCCTCAAACATAAAGTAGTTTTTGCTCAATGCTAGATCAAAAAATTCAATGATATAACTTGTTGGAATCCTTTTTGGATGCAAATGTGTTTCTAGCACTTTAGTAACTGCCAACAGAGCCTGAACTTGCAGAATTACTGTATAGAGTGACTCGATGTCCAGAGTAACTAATAGGCATTCTTGTGTCAGATGTACTGTAGCAAGATATTGTAACATACTTGAAGTATCCTTAATGTAGGAAACTGCCTTAGGTATGTACGGTTGGAGAATTTTATCTAAAAAGATGGAAATGGGTCCCAGGACTGATTCATTAGTCGAAACTATAGGTCTCCCAGGTGGATTTGTAAGGGTTTTATGAATTTTTGGTACTATATACAGAATAGGTATTCTAGGATTGTCATTGATCAAGAATTTCTGTTCAGAGTTAGTGAGGTAACCAAGTTCAAATCCTCTTTCTACCACTTCCTTAACCTCCATCAAAATGCTGTGTGTGGGATCCTCTCCTAAGTTTTGATAGAAGGTTTCATTAACTAGTTGACGGTGTACTTCTTGTAAATATGAGATTTTGCTCATGACCACAACTGCGCCTCCCTTATTGGCAGTTTTTATGACAATGTCTTCTCTATGCTGTAAGTGGTATAGAGCTTGTGATTCTTCTTGTGTCATATTATAATACATATGTGTTTTTGCTGTCTCCAATTTTTCAACATCTCGCAAAACAAGCTCCTGAAATGTATTGATCGCAGGATCTCCCGGAGGTGGTGGACGCCATTTGGATTTTAATTTAACCAGTGACTCATTCATGGGTGAAGGTTCGAATGGACTATGTGACAAATTAATTTTCCATTGGAGCTGTCTAATCAATTTATTAAAAACACACTGAAATTGAAATGGGTCATATTTTTGAGATGGTACATAGTTGAGCCCCTTATTCAAGACTTTGTGTTCTAAATCCGTCAGGGGGCATTCTGATACATTGATGACTGCTGAATCTAAGTCCAGTCTTTCTGTCCTACTTGTGTGGAGTAGTTGTTGGCTGCATTTTGTGATCTTGTTCTGGGGCGGTTCCATTCTGTATTCTGATAATTCCTGTTGCCTCTTCTTCTGCTTCTTGTATTCTGTCCCCTGTATTGTGCCGGTCGCGAGTAGTCCCCCAACGGACACTCATCATCGCTGCCTGTTGAACTATCTGAAAAGTTGAACGTGACCTGTTTTGGTTTCTGATCCTGATTTAGCCAATGATAGATGGAGCCTTTTTTGTAATCTCATTCATCTCTATAGAATTTGTTAACCTTGGTGATTGTTACCTCAGCTTTAAATTTCTCCATGTTCTGCTTAAACTCTTGTAAGCTGGTATCAAATGTATCCAAAGCCACATACTGTATAAAGGAATCTAGCATGGTTTGTGTTTGTTCTCAGAGCTCAGACGCTGCTGGTTTCACTTTATGTGATTTCTCGGTCAAATCATGATTAAGTCTGGTGAGATCAGTGAATTAGCCTATAAATCAGACTCGTTCTCGGCTAGTTACTTGCCTACATGCCGAGACAGAAAATGGTGACAGGTCCGGTGACAGGACCAGCATTTCTGTATAGGATGTGCATATTGTAAAATTGTGAATGAGTGATGCTGTAATGGCTATGCAACTAAATAGTGCCTTGATTTTCAGAAATACTCTGAGGACCTCTATAAAATTACTACAAACAAAGTACCTAAAGATTCTCCCACAGCAGTACCCTGTGAAGTATCCGGAGGTGCGCCGGATAGAGTGAGTCAGCACGAGACATCCCTGAAGCAGCGGCTCGCGAAACACACGCGTCGGACTTTTGACTCTTTGAGTTTTAAGGAAAATGCAAAAAAGTTAAAAATTTCTGTGCAAGAGTTGGACTAATGGACCTATGATTAAAAAGGACCCAGACAGGTGTGAAACACAAGTACATACTTGTAGCACCGTGGGTGTTATGAAGGTCCCAAATTCACAAATGATGTGTGTGTAAATATTAAGTTTAAGAAGGCAAAGAAATTTATAGCACCTAAAAAACAAAAAATTGAGATACAACGTTTTTTCTTGATGGTAATTGAAGTCTCCCATTATTACCGCACTACCAATTTGGTTAGCTTCCCTAATTTCTCTTAGCCTTTCACTATCAGTCTCACCATCTTGACCAGGTGGATGGTAGTATACTCCTCCTATCACTATAATCTTCCCTGACACACAAGGGATGTGTACCCATAAAGATTCAATTGTGCATTTAGTCTCATGCAGGCAGTTTATCCTGTTGGACTCTATGCCATCCCGGACATAAAGCACCACACCACCTCCGGGGTGCTCCTCTCTGTCATTGCGATATAATTTGTACCCTGGTATAGCACTGTCCCATTGGTTATCCTCTTTCCACCATGTCTCTGAGATGCCAATTAAGTCTATGTCATCATTTACTGCTATACATTCTAATTCTCCCATCTTACTTCTCAGACTTCTGGCATTAGCATACAAACATTTCAAAGTTTGTTTTTTGTTCGTATTTTCATTCTGCTTTTTAATTGATAGGGATAAGTTAAAATTTTTTAGCTCAGCTGAGTTTTTAGTTACAGGCACTTGGACTACTTTTCTTATAATTGGAACCTCACTGTCGGGATGCCCTAATTCTAATGCATCATTAGTATCCTTTGAAGATACCTCTCTCCGACTGTCGGCTTTCCCCTTTGTTCTAGTTTAAAAGCTGCTCTATCTCCTTTTTAAAGGTTAGCGCCAGCAGTCTGGTTCCACCCTGGTTAAGGTGGAGCCCATCCCTTTGGAAGAGACTCCCCCTTCCCCAAAAAGTTCCCCAGTTCCTAACAAAACTGAATCCCTCTTCCTTGCACCATCATCTCATCCACGCATTGAGACTCCAGAGCTCTGCCTTCCTCTGGGGACCTGCACGTGGAACAGGGAGCATTTCAGAGAATACTACCCTGGAGGTTCTGGATTTAAGCTTTCTACCTAAGAGCCTAAATTTGGTTTCCAGAACCTCCCTCCCACATTTTCCTATGTCGTTGGTGCCCACATGTACCACGACAGCCGGCTTCTCCCCAGCACTGTCTAAATCCTATCTAGTTGATGCGTGAGGTCTGCCACCTTCGCACCAGGTAGGCATGTTACCAGGCGATCCTCACGCCCACCCGCCACCCAGCTGTCTACATTCCTTATAATCGAATCACCAACTATGACGGCCGACCTAACCCTTCCCTCCTGGGCAGTAGGCCTTGGGGAGATATCCTCAGTGCGAAAGGACAATGCATCACCTGGAGAGCAGGTCCTTGCTACAGGATCCTTTCCTGCTACATCTGGTTGGTGCTCTCCCATTATGAGACCTTCTTCCTCCAAGGCAGCACCAGGGCTTCCAGTCTGAAGTTGGGACTTGATTACTATGTCCCTGAAGGTCTCATCTATATACCTCTCTGTCTCCCTCAGCTCCTCCAGGTCTGCCACTCTAGGCTCCAGAGATCGGACTCGTTCTCTGAGAGCCAGGAGCTCTTTGCATCGCATGCACATGTACAACTTCTCACCGGTGGGTAAAAAATCATACATGTGACACTCGATGCAAAAGACTTGGAAACCCCCCTCTTGCTACTGGACTGCTGCCTTCATCTCAAATTTGTTCAGTTCCTACTTACATTTTAGGTTGCTATGGGAGCAGGGCCGGAGGAACCACTAGGTGAGCTAGGCAGGCAGCAGAATTTTGACTTGCGGAAGAAAGGAAGATCGGCGAAGCCAGAGACCAGGCGCTGAGACTTAGGGGGCGCCACGGCAGGCAGCCACCCCCCGACTCGCCCTGCCTCCCCCCCCCCCCCCGTGCCACCCTCCTGACACCCCCCTGGTGATCCAGCAGAGGGCTCGGGAGCGATCTGCCACTCTCGGGGCCTCGGCTGCCACTAAGCAAAATGGCGCCGGTGACTTGTAGCTCCTACCATGTCACAGGGACCAACCAATGGCACCGGTAGCCCCTGTCACATGGTAGGGGCTGAAGGCCACCGGCGCCATTTTGCTTAGTGGCAGCTGAGGCCCAGGGAGCGGCAGATCGGTCCCGGGCTCTCCGCTGGACCACCAGGGGGGCATTGGAAGGGTGGCATGGGGGGAGGCAGGGCGAGTCGGGGGTTGGCTGCCTGCCATGGCGCCCCCTAAGTCTCGGTGCCTGGTCTCTGGCTGCGCCGATCTTCCTTTCTTCGGTCATGTGATCAGCTAGACTGGCTGCGCTGATCTTCTTTCTGTGTATGTGTATGATGTATATGTGAGAAAGGAATGGTGCTTCTGTGTGTGTGTATGGGTGTGTGAATGTGAAAAGGGATGGTGCTTCTGTGTGTGTGTATGCGGTATGTATGTGAGAAAGGAATCTGCCATTTAAAAAAAAAAAAAAGAAATATGATAATACATATACCTCAACTTTTGTGCTGGTAGCACAACTTTTGAAAAGTTGGATGAACCTCTTCTGGAAAATAAAATTAACAAAGTGGGTGGAGACAAATACTAAAGCAAAACAAATTTAAAGTATTTAAAATGTTCATCTCAGCAAAATCACAAATTTAAGATACTGATGCCAGGTGGGGATTGGTTTTTTTTTTTTTTTTTTTTTTGAAGCATAATTTAAGCATGAAGACTAGAATAGTTCCAATCTGAAACAGTTTTGCTTTTTTTTTTTTTAAGCCTTTAGAAAATGTATATTTTTAAATGACTAAGACTGGAATCTTCCCATTTAAAAGGGAAGTTGACTAAGGATGTCTTTCTGTTCCATATCTCCCATATGAATAATCAAATAATTTACAATAATTTACAAATAATTTACAAATTATTTGTAAATTAATTTACAAATAATTTACAAATAATTTACAAAATTTGCTTATTTTGTAAATTTGTTAATTTTTTATTCTCAGTTTTTTAACACAGTTCCTATCAATTTCTCTCTCCCCTAGCACTTCACTACCTTTCTCCTTCCCGCAACTTCTGCGCTTACTGTCACCTGACCCCCATCCTCTCCTTTTTCCTTCACTGCTCCACCTCCCCCCTCCCTGTTATTTGTAATTTCCTCTTCCTCCTTTGCAATGTTGATTGTGAACCGGCATGATGTGTCCTATGAATGTCGGTATATTTTAAAAGCATTTAAATAAATAAATAAATAAATAAATAAATAAATAAGACAGACACTTGCTTTATTGCCTGAAAGCGTAAAACAAGAGAAGCTGTATGGTGTGCGTGGCTGTCCCTTGGGAGGACAGAACCTGAAGGAAGGGTGTCATTTTGCCTTCTGATAGGAAAGTGGTTTTTTTATTTAATGGTTGGGAGCATCACTTTCACTTTTAGTAAAAGTGAAAAATGCTGCAAGTCTGAAAGCAAGGTGCTTCTGTGAGAGTGTAATGTGTATGTGAGACAGGGAGGCTGCTTTGTGTATGTGAGACAGGGAGGGTGCTTCTGCATGTCAGGTCGATACAGCAAGGCCGCATTAGAAAGAGAGCGGCAATGCCGGGCACACCCTCGTTCCCCGCACGCACAGTCCTGCTCACATACCGCTCGATACTCTATTTAAATTGCTTGCAAATGCAAGCCGCGTCTGCATTTTAGCAAATACAGCGCCTATACAGTATCCTGGGTGCGCTGGTACTTGTCATTTCAAATGTCATTTCAACTGACATTTGAAATGACAGGTACCAGGAAGTGGATGGTTCCCTCCCTCCCGAAGCAAGGCGCAGGCGAAAATTAAAACAAAAGTGTAAAAAACAAAAGTGTAAAAAAAGTTAACTTACTGGTGGGAGCCGGCGGGCGCGCGTTCGAGGTGGGAGCGAGTTCATCGAGGCGGTAGCCAGCGGGCTGTCATCGAGGCGGGAGCCGGCGGGCGGGTGGGCACGCGTTCATCCAGGCGCGGCGGGAGCCGGCGGGCGCGCGTTTATCCAGGCGGCGGTGGCGGTGTGAGCCGGCGGGTGCGTGTTTATCCAGGCGGCGGCGGTGGGAGCCAGCGGGCGCGCATTCATCCGGCGGGCTGTCATTGAGGCGGGAGTGCTGTCATCGAGGCGGGAGCCAGCGGGTGGGTGATTGTCAGCCCTCTCCCCTCCTCCTGAAGCAAGGCGCGAAAGCAGCCTTGCTCCGGGAGGAGGGGAGAGGGCTGACAGGACTGGCAGCTGAGAGGGCTGAGAGGACTGACAGGACTGGCAGTGTAAAGCAAAAAAAAAAGTAGCAAGAGAGAGGACGGGCAATTCTACGCTCGGGATTGCCAGTCCCTCCTCCCCTCCTCCCGAGGCAGGCGCGAAAAGCAGCCTTGCTCCGGGAGGAGGGGAGGGGGACTGGCAGTGTAAAGCGACGAAGTGACTTACTTTTTGCAGCCCCCCTCCGGACATCAGCGAGGACGACCGCGGCTCCCCTCTCCTGCCTCCAGCTGCTCGCGAAGATGGATGCCTGCACGGGCAAAAGCGGCCCCTGTTCGTGCAATTGGGCCGCTCAAGGCGTAACGTCACGTGCCGTGATGCCAAGGTTAAACGCGCGGCAAAACGGCAGGGTAAAATAGTGATAGTCGGGGCGCGCATTACTGGATGGTAGGGAATAGCTAATTCGATCGTTTACATGCAATATACATGCTACGTGCGGAAGGGGTTGCCCGGGGATTTTAGGACGCGGTAGGAGTAGGTTAAGGGGATAGTGTATCGCAGAAAGGGCCAACGCGGCCAGAAAGTGAGTAGAACGCGAGTTAGGAGCGGGGTAAACGTGGCCGCACTTTACTGGATCGATTTGTGTGTGTGGTATATATGTGAGTCAGGGAGGGTGCTTGTGTGTGTCAATGTGTGTGTGCGAGAGAGATGGAGCATGTGTTTGGCTGGCTTGTGGCTGTTAGAGAGGGCATGTGTGTAATTGAGCCTGTTTGTAATTGAGATAGAACATGTGTGTGATTGAGAGCTTGTGTGAAAGTGAAATAGAGAGAGCATGTGTATGATTGAAAGCCTATGTGTAAGTAAGAAAGAGCGAGAGCATTGTGTGATTGAGAGAGACTGGCCAGAGAGGTGACGTGTGTATGTGTGAGAGAGACTGATCAGGGAGATGACTGGTATGTGTGTGCTTGTGTGTGTGTGTGAGAGAGAGACTGGTTGGGGAGATGATTGGTGTGTGAGAGACAGAAAAGCAGGATCCATGCTATAGAGGTGGGTGTGATGAAGAAAAGTCATTTTGGCTCTCCCCCCCCCAACAATTCTTCTGTCTAGAGACACTGATTTTCTGTGACCTTAAGCATTAGGACAAGAAGGATTAAGGGGAGGATGCTGGAGAGGCACACAAATGCATTGGCCCCGGCGCCGGAGACCCTTGGTACGCCACTGGGTGTGAGCCATATGAGGCTGCAAGCGGAAGCAAAGAGGAGTGGAGATTTGGCGGGCCGCGAACAGTGCCCAACCTGCTCATGACCCAGAAAACCACACACGGCTCGATACTGTAAGACCGCGGTAGAAAGAGTGCGGCATTGCCAGGCGCACCCTCGTTCCCCGCACACACAGTTCTCTTCACTTAGCGCCGGATACTCTCTTCTAATTGCATGCAAATGCATGCCGCGGCTGCGAAGCCTTAGGCAAGCGTTAGGCCCGCGCAACCCATTTTACTGTATAGAGCACCTATACAGTATCCTGGGTTCGCGGGCCTAACGCTTCACGGCCGCGCTGGTATCTGTCATTTCAAATGTCATTTCAAATGACATTTGAAATGACAGGTACCAGGAAGTGGACAGTTATGTTCCCCGATGCTCGGCAAACTATCCCCCAGCCCCCGTTCACCTGCCCTGGCCCCGTCCGGTCTCCGGTGCAGCCCCAGTCCTGTCTCCTCCTCCCGAAGCAAAAAAAAAAAAAAAAAACTGCTCAAGGCGGCCGGGTGGGCGTGCATTCATCCAGGCAGAGGGAGCCGGCGGCGAAAGCGGCCTCCGGCTCCCTCTGCCTGGATGAATGCCCGGCCCCCGCCGGCCGCGAATGAATGCCCGTGCGATTTCGGCGCTCAAGGCGTGACGTCACGTCATGTGACTGCCTTGAGCGCCGAAATCGCACGGGCATTCATTCGTGGCCGGCGGGGGCCGTGCATTCATCCAGGCAGAGGGAGCCGGAGGCCGCTTTCGCCGCCGGCTCCCTCTGCCTGGATGAATGCACGCCCACCCGGCCGCCTTGAGCGCTGAAATCGGGAGGAGAGGAGAAGGGAGAAGGGACTATCGTAGCAGGCCCGAGCCTTGCTACTTTTTCGGGTTTTTTTTTTTTTTTTTGCTTTGGGAGGAGGGGACAGGACTGGGGCTGCACCGGAGACCGGACGGGGCCAGGGCAGGTAAGCAATGTTTTTACACTTTTTTTACACCATTTTTTACACTTTATTCCCGTTTTAATTTTCGAACACCACACTAACACCAAGTAGAGGGTGGCGGTAAACTAACAGGTTAAGGACGCGGCAAAACAGCGGGTTACAAAGGAGATAATCTGAGCGCGCGTCACAGTATCGGAGGGGAATAGCTAATTCCTTCATTATACAGCTAATTCGTTCATTTACATAGCATATACATGCTGCGTGCGGAAAGGGTTATGTGTCTGTTTTAAAAAGCGCTAAGGACGCGTGAAACTGGAGACTGTATCACTGAATCGCCTTACGCGTCCGAATTGTGCACTCCGAGCACGTTACAGACGGGAAATCTTCAACCGAACGATACTGTATCGAGCCGACAGTCGGCAGACGTGATCGAGAATGAAGTAGGAGTCGGGGCCGAGACCGGGGGGTGGCGGCGTGACCTGGGGGGAAGGGGCGCAAGGGAGAAGGCTCACCTAAGGTGCCAAATCCCCTTGCACCGGCCCTGTATGGGAGTAGGAATGTGTCTAATTAATGTCCTTTAATTGTATTAGTGAATTCACTATATGTGGCCTACACGGGAATGATCAAACTCTCAATAAGGTGGTGTTGTTTTTTTTAAAGTGGCACCTGCCTATAAATTAAAGGATGAGCTAGGGGTAGGTGGGAGGGTTGGGAAATACAAACAGTCTAACTTCTGTTTACTTTCTGCTTTACTGACTATCAAAAGCACAAACACACTAAATAATATTACCAAATAGTTAACTTTGCCCAATACTTTTAAAGAAGACAATGTCCCAAGCAAAAACTTACTTATTCCTTTCAGCCACCAGCAAGGTGATCCTCTCCTCTCAGTGCTCCCACTGAGGTATACTTTGAGCTTGCGGTCCTGCAGGTCCTTCAGGGTGGCTCCACCAGTCACCGGAATCGTAGTTCGTTTTGTAACAGCTGACACAGACGCGTCCACCTTAGTGACCTTGAGGAGATCTAGGAACTCTTCAGGTAGAGGGTATAGTTTGTCCATAGCTCTTCCCACTTTAAGAGAAGACTCCAGGGAATCCCACTCTCTGGATAACAATTGCAGGAGCATGGGATGGAAAGGGAAGGTTCTTGTTGGTGGACGCAGGCCGGCCAGGACTGGGTTGCCCTTGTTTGCTGATATAGTAGTCGCAGTGGGGTCCTGTGGAGCCTCTATATCCAATTCGGCCAGGACGTGGGGGATGAGGGGGTCTAACTCGTCCCTCTGGAAGAGACGCAGTACCCTTGGGTTATCTCCTTCCATTTGCATGTATGTAGAGGGTCGTCCGGGTCTGGATCAGCAGGTGTGACTGAATGAGGTACCACCCATACCCTGGGAGCTGGCTGCTGCAGCCCTATTCCTTGGGAGGCCTGAGACTGAGTGACCCCTATTGCACCTTGAGGCTGAAGGACCCCCACAGCACCTTGGGTTCCCAGAGGCTGAGAGTTTCCTGAAGGATCCAAAGGTTCTGACAGTTGAATCACTTTAGGCGGCAGCGGCCCTGCAGCAACGCCCTGTTGCTGGCTTAGGCTGGCCAAGTAGGCACTGTGAAGTAAAAGAACAAAGTCCGTAGAAAAGGGCCCAGGTGGAGGTCCCGATGGGGCAACCACAGGGGAAATTCCCGAGGGCGGCCCTGATGGAGGGTGTGGCTCTGGATCTTGGGGATTCACCGGCGATAAATTCAGCGGTGATACGGGGTCTGAGTCAGCATCTGGCTGCGCGGGAGCAATCGGCACTGAATCCAAAATGGCCACCGTTCCCACACTAGACGGGAACGGGGCCGGCCTTGCAGAGAGTCGCGCCTGCGAGCAAGCGCGAGTTAGAATGCCCAGCCAACCGCGAGGAACCCTCCCCACCAGGGAGGTATCTCACGCATATGGCCTCCCGGGAGAACCGCGAACTTGGCTCTCCACAGGCGCAGGATCTCATCGGGCACGGCATGGATCGTGAAACGAGCCGGCAAGGCACAAGCTTGCCGTCTGCCAGGAGCGGGTAAGGGAGAGAAAACCTCCGCTCAAAGTTCATCGACTTGATTGAAAATCCTTACAACAGAGGAATAATGCGTCTCTGACACTGCCCTGAGGAAACAACCTCTCAGGGCAGGGCACTAAGTCGTTGTGGTGGGGGACCCCGGAGACCCTCAAAACCTCCCCTTGAGACAGGAAAATCCTGACCTGAAAAGTAATAAAGGAAACAGCACTTACCCATAAAAGTGAACAGAATTACTAAGCAACAGTATCAACAGTTCTGCTTGCAAGTTTAAAATGCCTGAACACTGAGGGAGGACTGTTCCTGTCTTTTTTTTTTTTTTAATAATAATTTTTTTTTCAAAACTGATCCATCCACAAATTAAATAAATATAGTAGAAAGCAAGAGAAGAAAGAAAAAAGAAATAATCTATCCTTTCTAAACTATGTAGGGGAACTGTAGGTTCTTCCACCTTTCATCCTCTGGAGACAGAGAAATACTGAAGGGACGCAGAGGGCGCACCAGCTTATAAGAGGCCACCCTTCGAGTTTTGCTCTGACTCCATCTGCTGGAAGGGGGACATAACCCACTGTCTGGACTGATCCAGATACGTACAGGGAACTCTGGTCTCTAGTTACCACCACTGCCCTAAGGACTCATCTACGTTCTGCTGGCCTCCAGAATCCAAGGGCTCAACCTGCAAAGGAGTCGTCTAGTAAAGGCGAAGCTCTAGACTGTCCCACTGCAGGTGCATTCGCTAGTTGCTGGCGCAGACAAGGGTTTGGCCTTAAGGCTGCATCAACTATGTCACAGTACTAAGGTCTCACATTCCCTTTACAATTGGTTTAAGTTCACTAGGAGAGATTTCACCAAAATTCATTCATAAATTCTTCTTTCTCAGGAGAACTTTGGTCTTCAAGGTCACCCTGCCGTCCACCAGGGGCGGATTGACCTATCAGGGGATCGGGCTTCCCCCGGTGGGCCGGTCACTCCTGTCACGTGATTTTTTTTTTTTTTTTGTATTATAAAGTTTCCAACCAAAGTATTAGGGGGCGCCACGAGCAGTGGTATCCCGAGGGGAGCCAATGCCCCCGGGCACAAGGAGGCTCATGCGGCCGCTGAGCAGCAACAGACAGATGGGCCGGGCTGTGATGAGGCTCACGTCACCACAGCCCGAAGAAAAAGATCGCGTTTAACATAGAAACATAGAAATGACGGCAGAAGAAGACCAAACGGCCCATCAAATCTGCCCAGCAAGCTACGCACTTTATCCATTTTTTTCCCTTTTTCTCTCTCCCACCTGTTACTATTGGCTTCCAGTACCCTCCAGCCCTAATTCCCCTCCACCCCACCACCAATTTAGAGAACAGCGCGGTATCTGCATCCAAGTGATATCCAGCTCAATTAGGGGTAGCAACCGCTGTAACAAGCAGGCCACCCCCTTGCCCCATACTCTTACCCACCCCTGTTTTTATTTTTTTGTTTTGTTTTATTTTATTTTTTTGGAAATAGCAGCCCTCCATCCTTCCGCTCCATGAAGGTGGAACACCAACTACTGGCCACTGGCATCCCGCTCCGTGAATGCCTCTGTGGCTACTGCCGCTCCATGCAGTGTTTGAATGCCTCTGTGGCTACTGCCGCTCCGTGCAGTGTTTGAATGCCTCTGTGGCTACTGCCGCTCCGTGCAGTGTTTGAATGCCTCCACTTTATTCACGCCCTCTAGACTTGATGGATCCACAGTGTTTATCCCACGCCCCTTTGAAGTCGTTCACAGTTTTAGACTTCACCACTTCCTCCGGAAGGGCATTCCAGGCATCCACCACCCTTTCCGTGAAGAAATACTTCCTGACATTGGTTCTTAATCTTCCTCCCTGGAGCCTCAGCTCGTGACCTCTGGTTCTGCTGATTTTTTTCTGACGGAAAAGGTTTGTCGTCTTTGGATCATTAAAGTTTTTCAAGTATCTGAAAGTCTGAATCATATCACCCCTGCTCCTCCTTTCCTCCAGGGAGTACATATTTAGATTCTTCAATCTCTCCTCATATGTCATCCTATGAAGACCCTCCAATTTCCTGGTCACCCTTCTCTGTACCGCTTCCATCTTGTCCTTGTCTCTTTGTAGATACGGTCTCCAGAACTGAACACAGTACTCCAGGTGTGGCCTCACCAAGGATCTGTACAAGGGGATAATCACTTCCCTTTTCTTACTCAGTATTCCTCTCTCTATGCAGCCCAGCATTCTTCTGGCTTTTGCTATCGCCTTGTCGCATTGTTTCGCAGACTTCATATCATTAGACACTATCACCCCAAGGTCTCTCTCCTGCTCCGTGCACATCAGCCTTCCCCCCCCCCCCCCCCATCGAATACAGTTCATTCGGATTTCCACTCCCCATATGCATGACTTTGCACTTCTTGGCATTGAATCTCAGCTGCCATATCTTCGACCACTCTTCCAGTTTCCTTAAATCCCGTCTCATTCTCTCCACTCCTTCCGGCGTGTCCACTCTGTTGCAGATCTTAGTGTCATCCGCAAAAAGACAAACCTTACCTTCTATCCCGTCCGCAATGTCGCTCACAAAGATATTGAACAGGACCGGTCCCAACACCGATCCTTGCGGTACACCACTTAAAACCTCTCTCTCTTCAGAGAAAGTTCCATTTACCATCACGCATTGTTTTCTGTCCGTCAACCAGTTTTCAATCCAGGTCACCACCTCAGCACTCACTTCTAAGCTTCTCGTTTTATTCACCAGTCTCCTGTGCGGAACCGTATCAAAAGCTTTGCTGAAATCCAAGTAGATGACATCGAGCGCTCTTCCTCGATCCAATTCCTTGGTTACCCAGTCAAAAAAGTCAATCAGATTTGTCTGACAGGATCTTCCTCTGGTGAATCCATGCTGCCTCTGGTCCATCAATTCTCCGGACTGTAGATAGTTCACTATTCTCTCTTTCAACAGTGACTCCATTACTTTTCCCACCACTGAAGTGAGGCTAACCGGTCTGTAGTTACCAGCCTCCTCTCTGTTCCCACACAGAGAGATGAAGAAATGGCAGAAATATTAAACGAATACTTCAGGTCTGTGTTCACTAAAGAAGACCCTGGAGAAGGACCATCTCTACACAACAAGAAACTGGAGGGAAGTGGAATAGATGAAAATCCATTTACAGTAGATAATGTATGGGAAGAGCTAAAGAATCTGAAAGTGGACAAAGCCATGGGGCCTGATGCGCCAATGCTCCTCCTCCTTCCTGCCTGTGCGGCCCCGGAAGTAAACGTTGCCGGAGCCATGTGGGCAGGAAGGAGGAGGAGCATCAGCGCATGCAGAAGAGAAGCAGCGGCCCGAGAACAGGAAGAGACCCGGTAGCAGGGTCGCCGCAGCCCGAGAAGAGGAAGAGACCCGGTAGCAGGGCCACCACGGCCCGAGAAGATTAGGGCCGCTGCAGAGCCCATCATGCGGCGACTCGTGAAGAGGAGGCCCAGAGGTGAGAGAGAGGCTGAGGGTCTGTAGAGTGTGTGTGTGCGTGTATGAGATGAGTTGAGAAATTGTGTGTGGGAGTGAGGATCTGAATGTTTGCAGAGACAGCATGTGAGAGCCTCTGTGTGTGTGAGAGAGACAGCATGTGACAGTGAGAGCCTGTGTGTATGAATGATTGTATGAGACCCAGCATGTGACAGTGAGAGGCTGTGTGTGTGTGAGAGAGAGAGAGAAAGCATGTGAGAATGAGAACCTGAGTGTGTGTTTGAGGGAAGAAGATGGAGAGAAAAGAAATAGAAAAAAGACAATATAAAAGGAATCAGCAAAAAAAATAAGAAAGGGAAGGTGGAAAAAAAAAGCCTGTGACCAACCAATTAGAAAACTAAGATCAGCCAGCAAAGGTAAAAAAAAAAAATTACTTTTTTTGGCACATATAATCTTTGGGAATGTGCAAGAATAGCACTTTCTCTATGCGGATCTCACACTGTACGAGATCAGCATGGAGAAAGTGGAAGCCCACGTGGCCTGCACAGAGGAAGCAGCAGAATGGGCTTTAGTGTCAGTAGCAGCAATCGGCACCTCCCCAATAGCCACGCAGCAGCAGTGACAGTGGCAGCAGAGGAATGAGAGAGGTTCCGAGGTTGTTGGTAAAAGAAAGAGAGGGGAGTCTGCCTATAGTGTGTGTATGTGTATGAATCAGACTCTGCCTGGGGGTGTATATGTGTGAATGCATGGGTGCCTGCCTGGGGGTCAGTGTGTGTGTGTGAGAATGATTGGGAGCTTGCCTGGGTGTGTGTGTTTGTGTGTATGTGAGGTAGCCATGAGTGTGAGAGCATGAGTGTGTATGAGAAAATCCAGGGGAGTAAGAGTGTGTGTGTGGGGATGTGTGTGTGTGTGGAGGGGGAGTGTCTTAGAGCCTGAGAGTGTGTCAGTGTCAGTGTGAGCGAGTAGTTATGGTGGGTATAAGAGCAGGAATGTGTATGTATGTGACAGTGTATGTGTGAGAGAGAATGGACATGTGAGTATTTGTGAGAGAGAGAGGATAACCTCCTAATCCTCGACAATATCAGGGTGACTGGAAATAAAGAGCTCCCACAGAAGGGGACAGCAGGGGCTTTTTAAAATCCTTATTAGTTTTAATTATTGAATGTTATTTGATATATGTGCTGTTTTGAAATATTTTATTAGTGTTTGGGACATTGTAAAAAATGTATATGATTTTAATTACCCTCTTATGTCCATGTTCACTTTGTGATTGCTCCCCCCTCGTCCCCCTGATAGCACCTCCATACAATTAACACCTGTCAGTCCCCAACCCTCCCCCCCTCTGCCCTCCCTCCCCCAATAATAGTAAAACAAACCTAAAAAAAAAATAAAAAAAAAAAATGCCCCCCTACACATGCTGCTGTCCTTTTCCATACCAACAGAGATACCCCTCATATATCTCCCCTTTCAAACCCTACCCTCCTATACACATTCAAAGGAGACTCACACCCATCTTGATTTCCCCCCTTACTCAACTTCTTGGCCTTTCTTTGATATCTATACTCCTCCTCAATGCCCAATCCCTCCAGAAGAAAACACATTTACTCAACGACCTCCTTACTGATCACAACCCCGAAATCTGCGCCATAACAGAAACATGGTTTAAGCTCCATGACACCCCCCTCATTAACCAGCTCCCTACCGAAACATACGACTTTTTCTCTATACCCCGGAAAAAGAAGAGAGGTGGGGGTCTACTCCTGGCTGTAAAGAAAGAATATAAACTCTCCTCCATAAAATGTAACCTCCCCAAACAATATGAAATTGGATTTCTCAGATCCAGCGTCCTCCAAATCTGTCTCATTTACACCCCCCCAGGACTGCTAGAAAATGACTCCTCCCCTCTCATCGAATTCTTTGCAGACTCTCTCTCCCCAGACCTTCCTACCATAATTCTTGGTGATTTTAATCTTCATGTCGATGCCACTCCTCTTTCCCCTGCCTGTGATGCTTTCCTCTCCTCCCTTGAAGCCATGGGTTTTAAACAACTCATACACTCCCCTACTCATAAGGCCGGCCACACTCTAGACCTTATCTTCGTCAATAGCCCCCTCACTGTCATCAACTCACCATACTGCACCCCCCATCCCATGGTCCGACCACTCTATCATCCAAACCACCCTGGCTGTCCAACAGTCCTCCCCCCCCTGCCCCCACCCAGGCGCAATCCTTCAAATACCGTAAATCATGCTCCCTCGACACCCTCACTATGGCCTGCTCGGACGTTTCCAACCAACTTGATATTTCCTCAGCCGACAAGGCCTTCACCTCATGGCACGACATCACCCTCAACATAGCAAACAAGCTCTGCCCCATTACTACAAAAACCATTAAACCTGCCCATCCAAACAGGAAACCATGGTATTCCGCAGAGCTCAAGAACCTCAAAACTCGTCTCAGAACCTTAGAAAGGCAATGGCGCAAACACCCCTCTGCAACATCCAAAACTGCCTATTACCAGCTTATGCACCAATACAGGAATACTACTCTCTCAACTAAACGTGAATACTATGCCAAAAAGATTCACAGTTTCCAATACAATCTGAAAGCACTCTTCACCATGATCTCCAATCTGACCAGCTCAAACCCCACTCAACCTCCTACTCCCACCACAAAAAAACATTGCAATGAACTTGCTCACTTCTTCCAAACCAAAGTGTCCTCTCTCACTGCACGCTTTGCAGCCAACCCTAACACCGTGAAACTGCCTTCTTTCAACCTTACCTCTACCCTCTCATCTTTCGACCTATCCTCTTCCCTTGAAATTGAAAACATCTTAAAAAAAATGAGACCCTCCTCTCACCCCTCTGAAACCATTCCTACTAAACTTCTCCTATCTATTCCCAAAGCTATTGCCAAACCTCTCTCTTCCATCTGCAACTGTTCCCTGGAGCAAGGTATAGTCCCTACACTCCTAAAACAGGCAGTGGTGAAACCAATCCTTAAAAAACCCAGCCTTGACCCTTCTACTCTAGCTAACTTCAGACCTATCTCTAATCTCCCTTTCCTATCTAAAATCTTGGAAAAATTAGTCAACTCTCGCCTATCTGATCACCTAGAACAACACAACATCCTTCCTCCCACACAATACGGCTTCCGGAAAAACCTGAGCACTGAAAAACTGCTGCTATCCCTGACGGATACCATCACTAAAGGATTCGACACTGGGAACTCATTTCTCCTTGCTATGTTAGACATATCTGCAGCTTTTGATACTGTTAACCACATCATATTAATCAACATTCTCAGTAACATAGGAATCTCCGGCACTGCCCTCTCTTGGATCAAATCATACTTACAAGATCGTCATTATACAGTATCCACTGGCAACAATGAATCCGACCCAGTTAGCCTTAACCAAGGCGTCCCCCAGGGTTCCTCTCTCTCCTCTACTCTATTTAACATTTATATGCTCCCCCTCACCACCCTCCTTACTAATCTTGGCATCAAACACTTTATCTACGCAGATGATGTCCAAATCCTTTTCCCCTTCACTGACTCCCTCCAAACTGCTCTTCAAAAATGGGAATCCTGCCTGACGGTTATCAACCAGCTACTCACTGACATGCACCTTGCCATTAACCCGCAAAAAACTGAACTCCTCATCATCTCCAACAAACATTCCTCTCTCTCCATTCCCACTGCGTACTCCTCCACGCTCTTCCCCTCCCACACCCGTAGCCTGGGCGTCCTCATTGACAACCAGCTCTCTTTCAAACCCTTCATTAAATCTATCCTAACTGACTGCTACTTCAAACTTCAAACTATCAAAAAACTCCGGCCCCTCTTATTCTTCACTGACTTTCGCACAGTACTACAGTCTATTATCTTTTCCAAAATAGACTACTGTAATGCACTCTTCCTTGGTCTCCCTGCAACACATACTAAGCCATTACAACTCCTACAGAACGCCTCAGCACGCATCCTCACCAATTCCAGGAAACGTGACCACATTACTCCTACCCTTATCGATCTCCACTGGCTCCCAATACAGTCTCGCATCCTGTTCAAAGTTCTCTCCCTCATTCATAAAAGCATCACCAATGAAAATACTGACTGGATCAACCCCCCACTGCTTTCTCGCACATCCACTAGACCGACTCGCACTGCCCTCCAAGGGACACTCCGTACCCCCTCTATCAAATCCACCAATCTTATTTCCACAATGAACAGAGCCTTTTCCCTTGCCGGCCCCACCCTGTGGAACTCTATGCCCCCAGACTTGCGCACTGAAACATCCACACCCAAATTCAAAAAAAACCTAAAGACCTGGCTATTCTTACAGGCCTACCCCTCCCTCAACAATCATCCTCCTGATAACCCCCTAAGCTGTGTATAATGCATTCCCTGTATCACCTTTTACAATGTGCTTCTGCTGTCTTTATCTCTCAATTACCTTCTCCCCTATGACCTCTTGATTTGATTACAATGCTTTCCACGTACTACCGTCACTATGTGCTCTTGTTAATTTTCCCTCATCTGCTTCCAATTGAGGAACCTTCGTTCCCTGTAAATAGTTACCCAGTTACTGTTTGTTGATGTTTATTTCTTGTATGCAAAGTTTACTGTTCTATGTAATGGCAGTGCCAAAAGTTCTGTATAATGACACTGTCAAAAAGTTTTAGTTATCTGTAAACCGATACGATGTGCAAACGGCTATCGGTATATAAAAACCTATAAATAAATAAATAAATAATAAATAATTAATAGAAATTCTATTTATCAGTAGTTTTAAAATATTCTTTTATTATGGTTTTACTATTATAACTGATGCTTTATGTTTCTTGATTTTATTTGTTTTATGAGGAATGGTGGTTCTATTTTTCTATTGTTAATACATGGAGTCTGGCTTCTTGGAGTTTCCATTTCAGTTTTTGTCATTTGTGCTACTTCATTTTGTATTCTGTATTTGGTGAGAGTTTGTGTTCTGCATGCAAAGACTGAGATGAAGCATTCTTTTAGCATGTGGTTTCTCTGTAGGGATCTGTAGTAGCTTGGCCTGTTCTGTTTTCCTGATAGGAGGTGTATTGATATTTTAGATTCTGGTGTAATATTTGTGGTATTCTTTTTCATAGGTGGGGTTGCTATTCTTTGAGTGTTGGCAAATAGTACTGTGTTGATATGGGAGGACCATACCGAAATATAGGGGTGTGTACATATATATGTAAATTATATGTAAATTATATATGTAAATTAAATTATATTGTATATGTAATTGGGTACCCATGGGCCAGTATGGAGAAAAATCCCCCGGGGCCACTATTTTCCCACAATCCGCCCCTGCCCTCCACTAGCTGAATCTGATTTCAAAGCTGCAATGAGTTGGCGAGTGCTCTGCAGCATCTGAAGAATGGCCCCTTGTGGAAAGAGGGAAGTACAAAAGTCCCCTTTCTTGCTGCTTCTTTTAAGTGTTGTTCCTTATGCAGTTACTCCAGTGGTATCGATTCCCCCTCCCCCCATCACATTTTAATAGCGTTCTAGCACATCAGAGGGGAAGGTCACCCAACAAAGGAATGTGTAAATTACATGGATCAGCACACTCCTGTAATACAATAATGTTTAGTTACCACTATTTTTACTCATCAGTGGTCTTCTGCAAAGCAATCAGACTTTCACTGTATCGTCTCTCAATATACATGCCGTGGGCGGAAGGGGTTACCCGGTGATTTAAGGACGCGGTAAGAGTAGGTTAAAGGGGATTGTGTATCGCAGGAAGGGCTAACGCGGCCGAAAAGTGAGTAGAAAGCGGGTTAGGAGCAGGGTAACCGCGGCCGCACTTTACTGTATTGACCTGAATATGAGCTCTGTGTTTAGCATTGGGTAGAAAGTAATTGACTCTGCTCTGTACTTCTCATCAGGAAACAAACTGAAGTACATTAGATAATGAAGCATTTATATGTTTGTTTTTGCCAGTTTAGGAACTCAGCTGAGAGCATTGTTCGTAATATGAAGTTAACCCTGGACGTTTTATATAAAGAGGTAGGCGCAGAATATATTAAATAAGAACTGCCATACTGGGTCAGACCGAGGGTCCATCAAGCCCAGTATCCTGTGTCTGACAGTAGCCAATCCAAGTCACAAGTACCTGGCAAGATCCCAAATAATAAATAGATCCCATGCTGCTATCAAGCAGTGATAATAGTGGCTATTCCCTAACAGGTACATTTTGAAAAGAGCGTGCATGCACCTATAAATGTGTGTATTGGGCACATGAGCAAAAATACGCTTAATAGAAATGGTGCCGGCGCCATTTTGGTTCCTGTCCCCTGACGTCACGAGCGCAGGAGATTGCTCCCGGACCCCCGCTGGACCCCCAGGGACTTTTGGCCAGCTTGGGGGGGCCTCCTGACCCCCACAAGACTTGCCAAAAGCCCAGCAGGGGTCCGTGAGCGACCTCCTGCATTCGAATCGTATTGCCGTATTGCAAAATGGCCATACGGCTGGCGCCATATTGCAATACAAAATGGCGCCGGCCGTATGGCCATATTGCCGTATTGCAAAATGGCGCCGGCCTTACGGCCATACGGCCGGCACCATTTTGCAATACGGCAATATGGCCAAACGGCCGGCGCCATTTTGTATTGCAATATGGCGCCAGCCGTATGGCCATATTGCCATTTTGCAATACGGCAATACGATTTGAGTGCAGGAGGTCGCTCCCGGACCCCTGCTGGGCTTTTGGCAAGTCTTGTGGGGGTCAGGAGGCCCCCCCAAGCTGGCCAAAAGTCCCTGGGGGTCCAGCGGGGGTCCGGGAGCAATCTCCTGCGCTCGTGACGTCAGGGGACAGGAACCAAAATGGCGCCGGCGCTACCTTTGCCCTGTCATATGACAGGGCAAAGGTAGCGCTGGCGCCATTTCTATTAACGCACCCGTGGCCCAAGAGTGGAAGATCACACTGGGACCCCCCACTGGACCCCAGGTAATTTAAGACATTTTGGGGGGGTTCAGGAGGGTGGGGGATTTATTTTAAAGGGTCGGGGTGGGTTTTAGGGTTGTTTTAGTGTGCCAGTTTTCCCGCCCTCCCCCTTCCCCTCCCCCTTCCCCCGATTTACGATTTTTGACGATAAATCATGGGAATTCCTATTGTATATCGCCTCTAACGATTTTTGACGATTTAAAATATATCGGACGATATTTTAAATCGTCAAAAAACGATTCACATCCCTAGTGGCCAAGATCCGAAATTCCCCTTCCCTATTCCAGCAATCTGCCAGGACAGAGCATGGATTTTGATAAGTGAGCTTCCTCAGATGGTTATAGTAATGAGAAAGAGAAGGCACGGTAGCCCACTCTAATAAGAGGCAAGCTGCAATAGCCTTAAATCCACCTGGCATTAAACCAGCTTCTGGCAAGGAACATAATGAGAACGTTGAAAATAAGAGAACACTGAAATATTGCCAAAACCATAAAGTGTGGACAATTTGGGGGGCTGAAGTAAGTGCCCTGTGTCATCCAGAACATTCCCCAACAGTGTTATTCCTCGGGCAGCCCATCGCCTAAACACTATGAGGTAGATCTTAAATAAGTACGCGTGCGCGTACTTTTGTTCACGCAACTGGCGCGAACAAAAATCCGGAGTTGGTGTGCGCAAGGCTGCGCAAAATCGGCAGCAGCGCGCGCCGAGCCGCGCAGCCTGCCTCGGTTCCCTCCGAGGCTGCTCAGAAATCGGAGCAGCCTCGGAGGGAACTTTCCTTCCGCGTCCCCCCACCTTCCCCTGCCTTCCCCTATCTACCCCACCCCCCCAGCCCTACCTAAATCCCCCCCTACCTTTTTTTGTGCAAGTTACGCCTGCTTGAAGCAGGTCGCAGTGCTGGGGGACTCGGGACCACCCTCCCGGCCCACCCCCGAACCATCGCCATGCCCCTGGACCTGCCCCGGACAGCCCACTGACCCCGTATACGCCCCCTCCCGCCCCTTTTACGAAGCCCCAGGACTTACCTGCGTCCCGGGGCTTTGAGCACCCTGGCGTGCGAGTGCCCTGTGTGCATAAATCTGGCAGGATTTACACGCACAGGGCTTTTAAAATCTAGCCCTTTGGAGGTCGGCCCAGGAGAAAAGTCAGGATTTTCCTGCAAAGGAATGAAGAAGGCACAGCCCTTGGGGAGTGCAATAATCTCAATAACCGAAACCAGGTGTGCCGTTTCGGGCGTATCAAGCCAGCCAGCAGCTCAGGTATTGTCAGTTTACCCAGGTAGCCTGTAAAACATAGCGTTTCTAAATGACCATGGATGGTCTTGTTGTTTAATCTATTTTCCCTACTGCTCTAGGTTAACCCCCTGCCCAGTTCGCCTCCCCTGTTGAAATGTACTTCTAAATCTTTTGTTAATATGTGAACCGGTATGATGTCCCCACTAATACCGGTATATAAAAGTTTCTAAATAAATAAAATAAATGGTCTGAAAAAAGAAGAAGGGTGGATTGTTGGGTGCATATAAGTTACACATCACCAACGGGTGCTGAAAAAGCTCTGCTATTAATATAATATATCGACCCTGAGGATCTTTAATTTCAAGTTTAACAGAGAAAGGCAAACGCTTATGTATAAGGATAGCGACTCCAGCAGATTTAGTAGTGGCTGATGCAAAATGTACGGACCCCACCCAGTCGTGGCATAATTTCTGGTGCTCCACATCCGTGAGGTGTGTCTCCTGAAGAAACACCACCTCCGCTGATTTTTTCTTTAGGAGCGAGAGAATTTTCGTTCGTTTAATTGGTGAGTTAATACCACAGATATTCCAAGAAATCAAACGGGCTTGTTGCTTAGCCAGCATCTAATACTGCAGAGAAAAAAATGAGAAAGATGAAATGGTTTTGAGAGACAGGGAACCTCCCAGCTAAGATCCCTGTACAGCTCTCCGCTATCTCCCGGGCCACAAATAGAATAACAGCATGAGTGTCTAAACACACATCATACTATATTAACCTGTCTGTAAAAACAATTAAACCCCAACCCTCCCCCCCTCCCCCCTAGGATACTGAAAAACACATCCCCACAACCTGAGAGAGATCACCTGGATGCATACCGTTCCCTATCCCCCACCCCAGCCCAACCAGCCCCCCCCGATACACAAACAGTATAAACCATGAACCATACAAGCCTCATGCAACAGGTAAATTAAGAAGTAACAGATACACTTCCCCCCACACACATAGAGAATGCAACTCAGCCCCCGGACTGTATACAATAAATCAGAGTAAGGCTGCGCCCCTTAGAACCGGTCGCTAGTAGGGTACAAGAAACCAAAGGCTCAAACAAGCCAACTATATGAAAAAAAAGAACGTAGTAAACCCACGGAGCAGGAGCGTCGCCTGCATGTTTTCCACTGCCACAACTCGAGCAGCAGGAAAAACACTGGACGCACTGTTGGTCACCAGGCAGGCAGGATCCAAACTTGATTCGCTCTCTTCCATGTCCTCCTAAGTCAGTGAAGAGTCTCAAGGCTCGCTCTCACGGTATATGAGTCCCAAAACTGTCCCACTCAAAGAAGATTAACTGCTGGATTAATGCAAGTATCTGTCCTGTAGTCTCAGCGATCGCCGACCGCAAATCTCAGCGAGGCTTACCAAATCACCTGACACCAACTGCTGTTTGAAAGATCACGACTCTGAACCAGGGGCGCCCACTTCCGTTGAAGCAGACCGATCCAGAGTAGCCCAGTATTACCGCGCTTCCTCCAGTGAATTAAGCCACCTTACGCCATTCGCTGTGGGGACTCGGAGACGTGCCGGGTAGATGATGTTTGCCCTGATCTTCATGGCGTAAAGGCAAGCACAAAATGGTGTGAGAGCCCTACGTTGCTGGCTGAGATTTGTGGAAAAGTCCTGAAAAACAAGTATCTTGGAATTTTCGTAAATGAGACCGGACCCACTGCGAGCGGCTCGTAAAATTTCTGTTTTATTTTGAAAATTCAAAATTTTTGCTATAGTAACCCGGGGCCGCGTGTCTTCGGCCCGTTTTGGGCCTATTTGATGCGCCCTTTCAACTCTTAAGGGCCCATGCACCCGTGAAAGCTCCAGCGCACACGGTAGCCATTCCTCCAAAAAGGCCGCTAAGTCCTTGTCCGCAATTTTCTCCGGCAGTCCGACTAACCTTAAATTCGAGCGCCGGGACCGATTCTCCAGGTCTTCCAGGCTGTCGGACTGTTCTGTCACCACGGCTTTCAGCGTGTCCAGTTCTCGTCGGGTATCAGCCTGATCATCCTGTATATCGGAAACGCGCTGTTCAATCGCAGCAAACCGGGATTCAAACCCCGTTATAGAGGCAGTCAGTTCTTGTAGTTGATTAGAAATAGTTAAGAGTTTGGGACCCAATGCCTCTCTGACTGCCGATTTTATCTCCTCCAGCGCCACTACTGGGGAAGCCTCCGGGTTTATGCTCTCCTCCTCCAAGGCCTGGTCGGGTGGACGGGCCCTCTCCTTTTCCTTGTCTTTCTTCGCAGTCCAGGAGGACATACTGCCAGATTTTAAAGAAGAAGGGGTCACACTTTGCCAATGAACCAAATTATTCAGTGCAAATTAAGTTTGGGAGGCCCAGATGGGCTAGGATGGAAGCGGCAGGGCCGGCAAGGGAAATCGTGCATCTGATCCCCTTACTGCATCACGTGATCTCCCACAAATTATGCATTTATAACAAAAGACTTTACATAAAAAGTACAGTCTTTAGGAAGTAAAAACATTACAACAGGTATATTATATTTACATGTACTATTATGGTGTCAACCCGAAAATCCTGCAAAAAAATCAAGTCACTTGGAATATAAATCAAATAAATAAATAAATGCACTTACTTACATATTAGTCTTATTGTAAAGTGTGTTAGGTGTGATCTTGGCCCTCAGAAAGCCATGAATAAATTGAATTACAAATTGCAATATGATAAACCTTCCATATCAAAACATTACTAACTGCCAACACTCAAAAGTAACTTCCCGACCCATTAAAAGCAACACTGCAAATATTACACCAGGTCCTAAAACATCAATACAGTTCCTATTAGGAAAAGAGAACAAGCCAGGATACCTCAGACCCCCTACACAGAAACTACGGTACACAGTAGCAGAATACCTCACCTCTATCACATATGCAGAACACAGTTAAACCCTCAACAAATACAGAATAAATTACAAATAGACACATATAGACAAAAACTGAACTGGAAACTGTAATAAGTCAGACTCTGCAACAATGGAAAAACAGACTCTGCAACAATGGAAAAACAGAATCATCACCATTCCTCATAAAACAAACAGTACAATCAGCCAGCAGCTGATCACCAACATTATCGCCTCACTGGCCAGCCTTCAGAGAACCAAGAAACATGATGGTGCTGGCATAAAAGAAGGAGCATTGCCGGCGTCTGCAATGGAGGCCTTCCTCAGCCCACTTGAGCAATAGCTTCCCCCAGCACAGCGATATCCTCCTTCTCTCAATACCGCAGCGCCCAGCTATGACATTGCTGGAGAGGGCTTGCTGGATGTTGGAGATGGTATTGCAGAAAGTTGAACTGCCTTTGGACAATTATAGGGGTGAGTTTTTTTTATCTACTCAGTCCCTGTTTGCAAGATCTTCTCCCCAGTTGAGATGGGCATGACTGCAGCAGTGCCCCCGTCCCCCCCTGGTTTCTGCTCAGACTCAGTGGGCTCTTTGTAGCTCCTGCTCGATCTAAGCTGGTGACGCTGGATTCATTATGGGAGATGATGATTGATCTGGATAATTCTCTAGGTGCTTATTCTAAGTGATTCTTTTTCCTTAAATATGGAACAGATGGGGGATAAACACGATGGTGATGTGATATCCCTTACAACAACGACTTCCGTTGGTAATGCTAATGTTCAATTTCAGTTTGGTTTTCCTAATTTGACAAATTTCTTAGAGTTCTTTACCTGAAAGTTTGGATTGTGCTACTTTGTTGGTTACATTTGTATCAGCTCAAGATTTATTTATATAAAGACATTCGATCTCAATTGAGATATCACACCAGTTTACATTCAGCTACTGTAGGTATTTCTCTATCCCCAGAGAGTTTACAATCTAAGTTTTTGTACCTGAGGCAATGGAGGGTAAAGTGACTTGCCCAAGGTTACAAGGAGCGACAGCAGGACTTGAATGCTGGTCTCTTGGTTCATAGTTCACTGCTCTAACCACTAGGCTATTCCTCCTCCCCCTTAGATGGGGGGAGATGTTAGCAATGTTATGTGTAGATACTTTAGGAATGTAGCCTCACCTTTTTATGACCAATTGTTGACTGTATTTCCTGATATTTCATGTGTAACATGAGAGAAGAAGAGTGTTTCTTTCATATTGGCAGGGGATTATTTAGGGCAATATCTCCTATTTACCAATGATGCACCAGTTATGAATTATAATAGCCATGCACAGGATAAATTCTGACAGGCCCAGAATCTGCTATAGCAGGAAAATAACTTTTACACAGGTGAACTTTAAACTACCTTGCATCAGTGCAAACTAAAGGCCTTGTTCCAAGAAGTACTAGAGGCCTTGTTTCAAACAGTATTGGAGCCATTATCAGATGTGGCTCTCTCGGCCGCACAGCAAGCCCACGCGATTGGCGCTGACCTGCTGGGGTCCAGGGCTTTGCATCCACACTCGCCGACCCCAGCCCTCCAACAGCCTCCCAGTCAGCCCAAAGTAACCTCCTCGGAATGGCGGTAGGCCCCCCCACCGCAACCAGTGTCATCGGCGTGACCCAAGTCCTTTAAAAGGCTAACGCAGGCTGCCATCGATCCTTTCGTGGCCGCACAGCAAGCCCACGCGATCGGTGCTGACCCGCTGAGGTCCAGGGATTCGCATCCACACTCGCTGACCCCAGCCTCCGATCGCCTCCCAGTCGTCCCAACGCAATCTCCTCGGAAAGGCGGTAGGCCCCCCCCCCCCCCCCCACTGCAACCACCAACACCGGCGTGACCTGAGCCCTTTAAAGGGCTATCTGAGGCGCACCAAAGGAGTGCAACAAAGGGGCCTACTTCTTAGTGCGCCTCTTTGTGCCACACCTTTGTGCCCTTCCACCTGTTCACCTCCCTCCTGTCTCTCCCAGGAAACCAATACAAACCATTTTGCCCACAAGCCCTTCTCCCTCGCCCTCTTCAATACAGAACTCCCGCCTTTCCACCTACTCAAGATGCCCTCCACCTGACACGGCACCCTCACATACAAACCACCCCAACATGGCAGAGATACACCCCATTCCCAAACAACCCCACCCCAACAAGCCCAAAAGAAACCACAGGCACCACACATTCCACTCAAGATTGCTTACCTCTATCCCCATTAACCCTAATGTGCATTGGTCCGCCCTCACTGTCCTCACCCTGTTCTTAATCAACGCCCAATCCATCACCAAGAAAATTCCTATTCTCCACGACCTACTATTAGACAACCGTCCGGATATCCTTTGTATCACTGAATCTTGGCTCAAAAGCAGTGACACAGTAGTCCTCAACCAACTCCCCAAAGCTGTCTACAATATCTATTCCATACCCAGACCGAAAAGAAAAGGTGGTGGTCTGCTTTTCCTAGCACTAAAAAAAATTCAAATTTACAACCCAACTGCTCGACCTCCCCCCGCCCCCACTTCGAAACAAGCCTATTCAAATCCAAAAACCTTCAAATCATCCTACTCTTACCCCCCCCCCCAGGATTACTCCAACACAACCTATCTCCACTAATTGAAGCCATATCCACTAACATTAACATTGACAGCCTGCAATCATCCTAGGAGACTTCAATCTTCACTTAGACACAACACCCCTCTCTCCAGCCTGCGAGCTCTTCACCAACACCATGTCTGCAATTGGCTTTAAACAAATAATCAACACCCCTACCCAAAAATCCAGTCATACCCTGGACCCAATATTCATCAACAATAAAATCTCCAACAACCACTCACCCACAGCTACCTCCATACCCTGGTCGGATCACAAACTTATACAAACCAACCTCCAACTTCAGTACCCTCACACGAGGGTCAGACAACCCCAACAAGTACATTGATTTCATCAAGCCTTGCGGATGACTTACAAATCCTATTCCCCCTAAACAAAACCCTTGAAAACACAGTAAAGATCTGGGACAAACTTCTAGCACAAATAACTCAACTACTCTCACAACTGTTGGAAACTGTTTGTTTCCAAGTTGTTTTCTTCCTTGTTCACTGTAAGACATATCTCATGTCATTTGTTTGATGGTTTAAATGTGAACTGAGGTGATTAGTAGCTCTGTTACCTGAACCTCGGTATAAAAAAGCTTTAAATAAATAAATAAATAAATAAATAAACAAACTGTCTCTCTCTCTCAACCAAAACAAGACCGAAATCCTCTACATAACAAACAACCACACCACACCTCTCTCCCTCGAATCCGCACCAACCCATCATGGAGAAGCAGCTAACCCCTCAGTAAAAGACCTTAGCGTCATACTTGACAACGAACTAAACCTCAAATAACACATCAACACAGTGATAAAAAATGGATTCTTCAAACCACAGATCCTAGAATGACTCAAACTGCTTATCCACTCCCAAGATTACCGAACCATCCTCCAATCTCTACTATTCTCTAAGCTCGACTACTGCAACACCCTCCTCCTCTGCCATTCAGCCTCCACCCTCAGACCTATGCAGCTACTCCAAAACGTGGCTACAAGATCCCTCACAAACAGCAAAAGATCCGACCACATCACACCCATCCTCAAGGACCTTCACTGGCTACCTATCAACTTCAGAATTTCAATACAAAACCCTATCACTCATCCACAAAAAATGGAACAATGACAAGATGGACTGGCTTAACACATCCCTCCACCTTTACACCCCCGAAGGAGTCTTCGTTCCACCGAATTCGGGCTCCTCTCAATCCCCCCCCCCCCCCCCAAAAGCAGTGCACTTATCCAGAGTCAGGAAACGCACCCTATCAGTCGCTGGATCCTCACTATGGAACAATCTACCAACTCAACTTAGATCTGAACCCTCGACTCAAATCTTCAAAAAACATCTGAAAACATGGCTCTTCCAAAAAGCCTTTCCCCCAGAGACCTAACCCCTACCATACCTCCAACCACCAGAACTCCATCAACCCGCCTATTGAACCCCCAGGAAATCCTCTACTAATATTTGCAGACATGAACAAATCACTAAGTTCGAAGCTTTTCCATTAAAGGGCCCCCACGCCCACTATAACACGATGGTTTCTCACCCTCGATGAAATTTCCAAATGTCTCCATAATTTCTTCAGCTTCTCTGTTAACATATATTTGCACCTTTCTGTTAAATTATTTAAGTTATTAAGTTCTAGTTAATTTAAGCCATCATATTTATGTTAAATTACGTTATCATGTTTAAGTACTCAAGACGCCAAGGGATGGATCTTAAAAGGGTTACGCGCGTAATATACGTACGTAACCCTTTTAAACCAGCTCCTGCGTGCGCCGAGCCTATTTTGCATAGGCCCGGCAACGCACACAAGCTCTGAGATGCGCGTATGTCCCAGGGCTTGAAAAAAGGGGTGGGGAATGGGTGGGATGGGGCAGTTCGGGGTAGGGTGGGGGCGGGACCGAGGCCTCCGGCACAGCGGCCGTGCCAGGGGATCCCGCGCCAGCACTCAGACGCAAGCGCAACCTACACCTGCCTGGAGGCAGGCTCAACTTATAAAATAAAGGTAGGGGGGTGATTTTGGTAGGACTGGGGGCGTGTAAAGGAGGGGAAGGGAGGGGAAGGTGAGGGGGCGGAAGGAAAGTTCCCTCTGAGGGTCCGCTCTGATTTTGGAGCGGCCTCGGAGGGAATGGGGAAAGCCATCGGGGCTCCCCTAGGGCTCGGCGTACACAAGTGTGCACCCCCTTGCGTGCGCCGACCCCTGATTTTTTTTTTTTTTTTTAATTCTTTATTTCTCAATTTTCATGTCATAATACATTACGACAGATATACAGTAAATTTTTTCAGTCCTTATTTCAACATTTGACAATACTGTTTAGATTTCCAAAGAAAAAATTTTTAACTGAAAAATATACACCATAATCGTACAGCAAATGTTGCAAAACCACTCTTTTGTATAACTTATTTTAGTGATAATTTAAAGGAATTTAAACCTGGGATCAATGGAAATCATTATTTAGGAGATTAAATAGGATAAACTAATTTCTATTACATATGGTACAGTTATTGCAGTTTCATTACAAAATGCCTGATACTTCAGGGTATTATTGGGGAAGAGGCAGTTGGCTCTCTTGCCCCTACAAATTGGGTTAGATGTTCTAATTGGGAGAAGATAAAAGTTTCATTTCCCCGCTTAATTATACATCGACAAGGGTATCTGAGCATATAGGAAAACCCTAGTGCAGTTACCCTTGATCTTAATGCCAGAAATTCTTTTCTTTTAATACGTGTAGAGGGAGCCAGGTCTGGGAAAATTTTTACATCTTGACCACAATAATTAACAGGAAATTTCTGAAAGTAAACTTTCATGAAATTACTCACATCAGCTGTAGTAATTAAAGAAACAATCAATGTACTTCGTTCTATTACCTGTAAGGTAGAGTTTTCTAAAAAACTTGTTAAATTACTAGGTATTGATACAACAGGATCTGAGGTTCTTTTCTTTACAAAAAAGCAAGAATTAATTGATGGAATACTATTTTCTGTAAATCCCAGAACCTCAGTGAAAAATCTTTTCAAGGACGTAAATGGGATTTCTCCCGCTATTTTAGGAAAATTTACAATCCTTACATTTAATTGTCTCATATTATTTTCAAGGATTTCCAAACGCTTTAAACATGCAATCTGGTCCTTTACAACTAAATTATTAACAGACTGCACAGTTCTTATATTATTTTCAACTTCATCTACTCTTGTTGACATTTCAGTAACTTGTCTTTGTGTACCATATAATTGTTGTTGTAAATTAGAGGATACCGAATCTATTTTCCCCTCCAACCTATTTACAGTGGCATTCAAACCACTTACCAGGTCCCAAATAGCCCCTAATGTGACCGTCTCTGGCCTAGTTGTTAAAGAAAGTCTATCCACAGGGTTCTCAGTTTGGGGGAAGTTCAGATGTAAACCTGTAGACAATATAGCTGTTTCTTCTCCTCCAATGGAGGCAGGCTCAGTGGGATTCATCACTGAGCTTTGTCCCGGAACAACTTCCTCAGATGTTACATTTTGCACCACTTTATCAGTGGGCAAAATTACTGCACCTCCTTCTGGATCGCTTTGAGGTGGAGGCGGTCTGTAATCAGGACTGAGGGAAATCTCATCCTGGGGAGTCTCCTGTTCTCCTTTCGAGGAGCTCCCAAAGGACTCACCGGAACCCTCTTTTCCTAACTGCTGCATAAAACGGTCTATCTCAAGTTGAAGTAATGAAGGTAAAGGTTCTGAGGGGAAAACCCTCACTTTGCCTTTTCGTTTAGCTGGCATAATAATACTTAGAGAAAATTTATACCAGAATTCTAACTGAGAAAATACACGTTTTCTGTACCTTTATTTTCCTTGATCCCAGTCATTGGAGTCCGTCTGCAGGGCTTCCTCTGTTAGTCCGTCCAATCCGGACTAAGCCGGACCAAGCCGTGCGCACCCCTTAGGTGCGCACGGCTTTGGTGGCGCCGGCGGCTGCGGGGCGCCGCACTCGCGCCGATTTTAAGGTGCGTCTGGCTCCTCCCCCTCGGGTCGGTCCTCACAGCTGGTAGGTGTTTCCTGGCCTGACAGAGGCCCTGCACGGCACGGCAAGCTCCCGGCAACCAGCCTCTCTCGCGCCGGGTTTTAAGGCGCGTCTGGCTCCTCCCCCTCGGGTCGGTCCTCACAGCTGGTAGGTGTTTCCTGGCCTGACAGAGGCCCTGCACGGCACGGCAAGCTCCCGGCAACCAGCCTCTCTCGCGCCGGTTTTAAGGCGCGTCTGGCTCCTCCCCCTCGGGTCGGTCCTCACAGCTGGTAGGTGTTTCCTGGCCTGACAGAGGCCCTGCACGGCACGGCAAGCTCCCGGCAACCAGCCTCTCTCGCGCCGGTTTTAAGGCGCGTCTGGCTCCTCCCCCTCGGGTCGGTCCTCACAGCTGGTAGGTGTTTCCTGGCCTGACAGAGGCCCTGCACGGCACGGCAAGCTCCCCCCGACCCCTGATTTTATAACATGCACATGGCTGTACGTGCATGTTATAAAATTGGGTGTAGATTTGTGCACGCCGGGTTGCACGCACAAATCTACGCCCGCACTTTTCCCCCTTGCACTTTCCATGTTCTCCCCCTATTCCTCCCCTCCCCACCTGTCTGGGAATGATGTGTATGTGTTGTGGTAGTGAGTGTGTCCCTCTCCTCTCCTGTGCGAGTGTGTGTGAGTGCATATACACTTTCTTCCTCTCCCCCACTGCAATCCCCATTTTCCCCCTTCTCCTCATGTGTGTATGTGTGTTTTGGGAAGATGAGAGTGAGGGGATGTACATTGATGGATGGACCAATTCTCCCTTGCAATCACCACATACTCCCCCTTTCCCCCTGTGTAAGAGGGTGAGAGAATGTGTGGGTGTTTTCTAAGGGGCTGGTGTGAGTGGTATAAGGGATGAATTTGGTGTATGTATTGTCTAAGGGGGTGAGTGAGCTCTGTGGGTGAGTGTACACTCTCTACCTCACAACTTTGTGCCGCCACAGTTCTCTTTACCCCAGATATGTAGGGGGTGGGTCGTGTGTATGCGTTACAGGGTTGATGTGATTGGTGTGTGTCAGGGAATAACTGAAAGTGTGTGTATGTGTGTGTGTGTGTGTGCATGTCGGGGCATGGCTGGGAATGTGGAGTGTGTGTGTGGGTGGGGGACTTGGGCATGATTGTGAGAGGTGTGGGGAGTTAGGGGGTGAAAGGAGTTGGTGCATGTGTGTGTGCTTGTAGGGTGGGGTGCGTGTGTATGGGGGATTGGAGTATTCGTGCACATGCATTTGGGATGCACAAGTAAGTAGGGGCAATGGTACATGTGTGGAGTGTAGGTGCTTGTGTGTGGGAGTGGGGGGAGGTGAGGATGTGTGTGTTTTGGGTGGGGGAGGTGGGGGGATGGTGGTAAGTTTGTAGAGTGCAGGTGTTTGTGTGGGGGTACATTTGGGAGTGAGGGGGGGTGTTGGGTAAGGTGTGGGGGGGGGGTTGTGGTGGAATTGCATGTGTGGGGGTAGAGTGGAGATGCCTGTGTGTGGAGTATGTGTGTGTCTGTATGGGTGCGTGTAGGGTGTATAAATGTGAGTAGTGTGGGTGTATATGCATATTTGGGGTACGTCTGTGTGGGTGGAGTGGTGGGAGAGTAGGTGTTACATGCCTGGGGGACAATGGAGGTGTAGTGGGGGGGGGGGGATGTACAACCCCTTCTCCTCTCCTTCCTCCCACCCCCTACTGCCCATCTCCTTCCTCATTCTCCAGACTCCACTGCTCCCCTCCTCCAGCCTCTTCCCTTCTCACTTTCCCACTCTCCCAGCCCCCTTCCCTTTCACTCTCCCCCAGTCCTCCCCCCCTTCACTCTCTCACTGCGCTTTCTTGATCACTCAGCAACCGTTTGCTGGTGGCTCAAGTTTCACATGAATTGTTTGCCTACTGTAACCTTGTAAAGCCCTGATGAAAGTGTTGTGTTTGCCTTTATCTCATGCTCTCTCCCCCCCCCCAGAGCCTACTGCTGACGGCAGCAGACTCAACCGCTGTCCGCAGCTTGCAGTTCTACCTCCCATCGTGCAGCGTCTGGGGCCTCCTGCCCCCCCGCCCTCCCACACTGTGCCGGCCCCTGCGTGGAGTACAACGTGCACATGCACAGAGGTGCTCCAAGGATGACATGGAGGAGCCTTAGTAATCTTCTTAGAATCCAGATAGATAACGATTTATTATCTGCCTGTAAGGGACCAGCCGTGCCTGCAACACGGCTCTTCCTACAGGCCTAATAAAAATGACAATAGTCACCCCAAATTTTAAATTGGAATGAAAAAATAATTATCCATGGCTCTAAAAAGCTTTGGCTGGCACCTTACTCTTCTAAACGTTTTTCTACCTCTGGTTTAAGGCCTCCATGAAGGGTACATTCTATACTTGCAATAGACTTCATGGGCAAATGGCCCTGTCTTCCTTCTCAGATGTCCCTTCTTGGCTCTAGGGCTGTTTGGGGCGAGAGATATTATCTCAGCCTTGGCTCTCTGGCAGGACCGCACAGGGCTCCTCCTGTACATGACCTTCTAAATTCCTGTATACAATCACATATTCAACCTTGCCTGGATTTGTTACATTTCTCTTCTCGTGCATGTGCACAATGGCTCCACAAGCTGCGGTGATGCCATCTTAGCTGCTCACCCACTAGGCTGTTAGCAGAGCTCTGCCTTTCCCACCGCCTCTGTTCCCAATGGCCGGAGAGAATCCTGGAGCAGACAGTCACTCTCCAGTATATGTCATCACTGCTCTCCTCATTCCTCTGCCTCAGGTGCTCCTCCAGGAAGTAGATACGAAGGTTCAGGCTGAAGTTCTCCTTCATTGAAGTGCTTCTCAAATTCACTCCGTGTGTGTATGAGCCTTGCATGGCTGTTCCTTCCTCTCCTAGTCACCGGAAAAAGTCATGACATGACAGCTCCCGTCTGACATTTTTCTCTCTGTTCAGTCCCTCCAGGAGCCTAGCAGCCAGCAGGCAACTTCCTTCAGAGTCCCGCCACATGGAACTCCTCTCTGCCTGCCTCCTGCTCCTGCAGGACCCATCTCACATGTCTCCTACAGAAAAGGTTCACAGTCACCAGGACACCACGGACAGCAGGGGCAGAGGATGTCAGATGCTAACACAGCTTTGTATATAAGCAACATCGCCTCTTCCCAAATTCTTTCATGAGAACAGCAAATGTTTCCTCCTCCCTCCCCCCAAAAATACCCCAATCCAGTGCAGAAGTGAGTCTGAGAGTTGCAAGATAGCAATATTGTGTCTGTTAGTCCACCTTACTAATCCGAGAATGCATTTTGGCTTCATTCCTGTGCATCATCCAAATATCGCTGCTGCTGCCACCACCACCACCACCACAATTCCTTTCATCCTTTCATCCTATCTATGGGAGGTGGGGACCCCGTGGGCACATCATCAAATCCATGCCACCAGGGTTCCTTTTTTCCTGCCCACGGAGGGTGGAGACCCCACGGGCATGTCAGCAAAGCTGTGCCACTGTCGAGCCTGAAGGCATGGTGAGGCGGCTGTGGACAGAGAGTTTTGAGAAGCAATTTTTGCTGCCTCAAAATTATGCCGCTTGAGGCAGCCTCCTCACCCTGCCTCATGATACAACCGCCCCTGCTCCTCCCACTTCAGGCACTCACTGTCTCCATTTGCTCTGTCAGTTGTCCTCTGCACTGCCCTTCTCTGAGATCAAGCCAGACAGCTGACACAGAGGCCTGACTAGCAGGGCAGGGAACTTCCCCTAACTCCAGCAGCACAGAAGCGAAACAAAGATTACTGGTGATAAAACTGTTAGGGCCACCGGTTGCGGCTTCCCGCGCCCGCCAGGGCCTACCGGCGCAGCATGGTGTCTAACTGCTCTGGGTTGCCTGCTGCAGTGGCTAGCCACTTTCGGGGCACTTCCTCGCACTCTACTCTTCCTGCGTGCCAGCAGGCCCATTCCCCCAGGCCTCTCCGACACGCTGCCATCCCTGGCGCGCACCCCACCTACTCTGGGCCGTCTTAGGCCCGTGCGTGCGTGCGTTCTTGGTCTGAATTTAAAGGGACCATGGCAGGGAATTGCCGTGGCCCCTCCTGCTGCCCTGCCCAGCCTTTTCTTACTTAAGGCAAGGTCTGGCTCTCAGACCTTGCCATGGCTTCTGCTCTGACTCCTGTTCTGCATCCTCCTTGGGGATCATTCCTGCTCCTGTAGTTCTGTTTGTCTGCCTGTCTTCCGGATCCCGACCTTGGACTGGTTATCGACGTCTCCTTGGCTCCTGACCCCGGATAGGATATCTGTGATTCTCTGGCTTTGGACTTCGGACTGGATATCGGTGACTCTCTAGCTTTGGACTTTGAACTGGAGATTGGTGATTCTCTGGCTTTTGACTTTGAACTGGATATCGGTGATTCTCTGGCTTTGGACTTCGAACTGGATATCGGTGATTCTCTGGCTTTGGACTTCGGACTGGATATCGGTGACTCTCTGGCTTTGGACTTCGGACCGGAAATCGGTGATTCTCTGGCTTTGGACTTCAGATTGGATATCGGTTTCTCTCTGGCTTTGGACTTCGGATTGGACATCGGTGACTCTCTGGCTTTGGACTTCGGACTGCATATCGGTGACTCTCTGGCTTTGGACTTTGGACTGCATATCGGTGATTCTCTGGCTTTGAACTTCGGATTGGATATCTGTGACTCTCTAGCTTTGGACTTTGGCCTGGATATCGGTGACTCTCTGGCTTTGGACTTCGGATTGGATATTGGTGACTCTCTAGCTTTGGACTTTGGACTGGATATCGGTGACTCTCTGGCTTTGGACTTCGGATTGGATATTGGTGACTCTCTAGCTTTGGACTTTGGACTGGATATCGGTGACTCTCTGGCTTTGGACTTTGGACTGGATATAGGTGACTCTCTATTTATTTATTTATTTATTTATTTAAAATTTTTATATACCGGCATTCATGTTGCAAACACATCATGCCGGTTTACATATAACAGGGGTGTACAGTAAACAATTCAATAACCTATTTGTGTAGAAGGAAGCAGTTACAAATAACAAGGTAATAGAACTGGGAGGAGAGAAGAAAAGAAAGAGAATAACATTAGGTATAGGTATTTACATTAGTAATAACATTTTTACATGTGGAAGTGGTAGAATCTGGCTGAATAGAATTAATCGGTGTCCGGGAAAGCTTTTTTAAACAGCCAAGTCTTAAGTCTCTTCCTGAAGGTTGGGAGGCTGGGCTCCTGTCTAAGGTCCGGTGGGATGGAGTTCCATAGAAGGGGGCCGGCTGTTGAAAAGGCCCGATCTCTCAAGGTAATGTGTTTGGTAGTTTTGGCTGGGGGCACTTGAAGAGATCCTCTGAGTGTGTCTCTTGTTGGTCTGGAGGAGTTATAAATTTGGAATGGGACTTGTAAGTCGAGTGGGGTGTGTTGATGGATGGTTTTGTATATTATGGAAAGAGATTTGTAGAGGATTCTAAAGTGAACAGGCAACCAGTGGAGATCTTTTAGGATTGGAGATATATGGTCCCTCCTCCTGGAGTTTGTCAGTAATCTTGCCGCAGCGTTTTGTAACATCTGGAGGGGTCTAGTATAGGAGGAAGGTAGGCCCAGAAGGATAGAGTTACAGTAATCGATCTTAGAAAAAATGATAGCTTGTAGAATGGTTCTGAAGTCCTGAGTGTGGAAGAGTGGTCTAATTCTTTTCAGAACTTGGAGTTTGTGGAAACAGTCCTTGGTGGTTCTGTTGATGTAAGCTTTAAGGTTCATCCGGTTATCAATTAATACTCCTAGATCTCTCACCTGTGTAGTAGTTGGGATAGTTGGAGGATTAGAGATGGCATTATTATCTGGGGAGATGAGAAGCAGTTCTGTTTTAGAGGAGTTTTAAAACTAGGTTTAGGTTAGCCAGGAGATGTTTAATTTCGAAGAGACAGTTTTCCCAGTGAACCAATGTTTTTGTGTAAGATTCTTTAATGGGTATCACGATCTGGATGTCGTCGGCGTAGAGGAAATGTTTGAGGTTAAGGTTGGAGAGGAGTTGGCAGATAGGTAAAAGATAAATGTTAAAGAGTGTAGGTGACAGTGAGGAGCCCTGGGGGACACCTATGGATGCGTCCATTCGTGAGATTCTTTGTTCTGTATCTTAACCTTGAAGCCTCTGTTGGAGAGAAAAGATTTAAACCATGAGAGAGCTGTGCCTGAGATACCTATAGAAGCCAGAATGGAAGTGAGAATGGAATGATTGACCGTATCAAAGGCGGCTGATAGGTCCAGTAGAATTAAGAGGAAGGATTGGCCTTTGTCAAGGCCCATTAATATGAAGTCAGACATGGAGATGAGGAGGGATTCTGTGTTCAGTGACTTGCGAAATCCGTATTGTGATTGGAATAGGATTTTGTTTTTTTCTATGTATTCGGAGAGTTGAGTATTGACAACTTTTTCTAGAATCTTGGCTATGAATGGGAGATTGGCGATAGGACGGAAGTTGTTGGGGTCTTTAGGATCCAAGTTGGGTTTCTTGAGTAGAGGTTTGATGGAGGCCAATTTGAGGTCGTCAGGATATAGTCCTTGGGAGAGTGAGCAGTTTATGATGTCCGACAAGGTTTTAGCGATGGAGTCAGGGATGGCCAGGAGCAGTTTGGTGGGGATAGTATCCAAAGGATGGGAGGAAGGTTTCATTCTTCTTATAAGAGTTTGTATCTCTAAGATAGAGATGGGTTCAAGTGTTTCCAGACCATTGTTGTTGAGGGATGATTGTTGAAGAGACTGGTAAAGAGCAGGGTCGGTGGGATTAGAAGGCAGATGAGTTAGAAGGCTGTTGACTTTGTTGTGAAAATGAAGAGCAAGTTCTTCAGCTTTGGGTTGTGCTAGGTCGTTGGGAATCTCCTGTGGGATGATTTGGGTGAGATTGGAGACATAGGCGAAGAGGGCTTTTGCGTCGAAGATTAAGTGGTGAATCTTGGATGCATAGTAGTCCCTTTTGGATTTAGAGGTAGTTGACTTGTATTGATGGAGGGTGGCTTTGTAGATGGATCGTGTATTGGTGCTTGGGGATTTGCGCCAGTCGCTCTCTTTCTGTCTTAGATTTTGTTTTAGCTTTCTTAGTTCTTCCGTGAACCATGGTTGTCTTTTGGAGGCGTTTGGGAGTGATTTTTTGGTTGCTAGCGGACATAGCTTGTCGGCTATGGAATCTGTGATGGCTTTGGACTTTGGCTTTGGACTCTCTAGCTTTGGACTTTGGACTGGATATCCGTGATTCTCTGGCTTTGGACTTTGGACTGGATATCTGTGATTCTCTGGCTTTGGACTTTGGACTGGATATCGGTGATTCTCTGGCTTTGGACTTCGGATTGGATATCGGTGACTCTCTGGCTTTGGACTTTGGACTGGATATCGGTGACTCTCTGGCTTTGGACTTCGGATTGGATATCGGTGATTCTCTGGCTTTTGACTTTGGACTGGATATCGGCGACTCTCCGGCTTCTGACTTTGGACCGGCTATCAGCGACCCTTTGGCTTCTAATCCTGGCCTGTTCTTAGACGATTCCGCTGACACATCCACTCTCTTCACAGGGGCCCACCTAAGACCAGCCGGCCCCCAAACCCAAGGGCTCAACCTGCGGGGAATGGGGTTGGTATAGGCGAAGCTCCAGCCGGCCCTCTGCATCAGCCCGTCCTCGCCTTCTAATAGTGGGAACCTATGGGAGTTCGCCTTCGCAGGTAGTGCCAACTCCACCTCGGGCAAGGGGTCCAGCAGCCTCATCGCAACAAAAATATAGCCCTTGCCTTCTCTTTTGTTCTTCTCCTGCTGTCAGCCTGGCATAAGGTGATAATGAATTATTTTGTTTTTATTGGCTGTGATTTGTTCTCCTTCCAGCAGAGAGACCTCATCCATGACATCCTCAGATTCTCCGAGGAGCAGGGGGAAGAGTTGAGAGACTGAACCAGTAGAGCCTGTTCTGAAGAGGAAGGGGGCTGAACCAGCAAGCACAGAACTCTAGCCAGAAGTCTTACTCTCTTGCACTCTCTTGTAGCACTCTACCCAGAAGAAGTCTCACTTTGTTGCAGTCTCCTGCAGCACTCTAGGCAGAGGAAGTATCACTCTCTTGCACCTCCTGCAGTACTCTAGACAGAAGGTCTCACTCTCTTGTACTTGTCTGCGGCACTCTAGCCAGAAGAAGTCTCACTCTCTGCACTCTTCTGCGGCACTCTAGCCAGAGGAAGCCTCAATCTCTTGCAATTTTCAGCAGATATGCTCAGAAAAGTAGAGACCCCAATAGAAATTTAGGAGAATAGGAGGAGGATGCACTCATTGCCGATGGTGGCCTAAATTTTTTTGGGGGGGGGGGGGGGCATGGCATCTGTGGCCATCCCTTTCCAACATCTTCGCCTATACCAGCCACTCATATCGCAGACATCATCCCATCAAAAATCCTCCTCACTATTCCCTCCGCCATTGCGAAACCAATAGCACAAATCATCAACTGCTCCATCACCTCTGGGAAAGTCCCCGACCCACTTAAACTTGCCATCGTGAAGCCTCTACTAAAAAACCCACCCTCGACCACAATGACCCTGCAAACTACAGACCCATATCCAATCTGCCTTTCTTATCTAAAATCATGGAGAAAGTGGTTAACACACAACTCACCGATTTCTTAGAAGAAAACAATATTCTTCATCCTGCACAATATGGATTTCGTAAAGATCGAAGTACCGAAAAACTCCTACTTGCTATAACGGATACCATCCTCAAAGGCATGGACCACAGCCAATCATACATACTTGCCCTTCTCGATATTTCAGCCGCCTTTGATACAGTGAACCATCAAATCCTAATATCACGCTTAGCAGAGATAGGAATCTCAAACACAGCCCTAGCCTGGTTCTCCTCATACCTCGACCACCGAAAGTACTTAGTCAAGCTTGATAATATTGAATCCGCTCACATTCCCCTTACACAAGGCGTACCCCAAGGCTCCTCTCTATCGTCCACCCTTTTCAATATATACTTACTCCCACTATGCCACCTCCTCTCTAAACTTGGACTAAAATTCTTCTTATATGCAGACGACGTTCAAATACTCATTCCCATCCAGAAATCCATCAATGAAACCCTTCAATACTGGGAATCTTGTCTGACATCCATCAATTCCCTCCTCTCCAATCTACACCTAGCACTCAACGCCTCTAAAACTGAAATCCTTATCCTAGCAAATCAACCAATCGATTCAATCCATCAAATGATTCAAAACGCCTCACTAGCTCACACACTACCCCCCAGTGTCAGAGATCTAGGAGTCTCCCTAGACAATCAACTAAGCTACAAATCCCACATTAAATCACTACTAAGAGGGGGCTTCTATAAACTCCAAATCCTCAAAAAACTGAAGCCCCTCCTCCACGCCCACTACTTCCGTACTGTGATGCAAACCACTATACTAACCAAACTCGACTACTGCAACTCCCTCCTCTTAGGCCTACCAGCATCTACCATTAAACCCCTCCAAATCCTCCAAAACACCATGGCAAGAATCCTCACAAACACCAGAAAAACAGACCATATCACTCCCATTCTCCAGGACCTCCATTGGCTCCCCATCGCCTTCCGTTCCCAGTACAAAACACTCACCATCCTCCATAACACTCTATACAATAACAACTCACCCTGGCTTGAAAATATGCCACAATTCCGCCAAGCTAATCGCCCCACGAGAAACTCCCTTGCTGGCACTCTCCAAATCCCCTCACTTAAAATTGGGCACCTTACCACTACCAGAGATAGAGCCTTCTCTATTGCGGGCCCCACACTTTGGAACTCCCTCCCCGTCCACCTCCGCCTAGAACCATCCCTGAGCCACTTCAAAAAAGGAATCAAAACATGGCTCTTTAGACAGGCATACCCCAACTCCTCTCAATCCTAATTTTGTCCTACGAACCACCTCAGCTCACACTCAGCCTTCATACCACCCCTCCCTGTTTCCTTCCTTTGCACTCCTAGCCCCCCTTTACCCCTCCCTCTCACCCCCTAGCAACCCCTCCCTCAAAGTACCCGTGCCTTACTGTACCCCTCTTCACTCTACCCCACCCGCCCCTCTCCCCCTGCTCCCTCCCTCCTTTCTCCCCCCCCCACTAGCTTTTAACTATACATATGTGCACTTGCCTCCTCTTACTGTAAATAAGCCCTCATATGCTAATTTCTCAAGTGTACATGCCTCGCTTAATTTGTTTATAAGTTCTTTTGCACATTTAACCCTAACTTGAATGCAAAAAGTTGTAATTCTGCTGTTGACTCTCTTCCTTTGTATTTTGCATATTACCCAGTTAGCCCCTCCCTTGTTCATTGTAATTTCCCTTCTCAGTTACTTGTAAACCGACATGATGTGTCCTACGAATGCCGGTATAAAAAAAGTGTTAAATAAAAATAAATAAAATCTATGTCTCATTGGGCATTTTCTCAAACACCTTCTAAAAATCCAAATACGCTACATTCACCGGCTCACCATTATCCATGTTTATTAACTCCCTTCAAAAAAAATGTAGCAGATTAGTGAGGCATGATTTCCCTTGTGTAAATCCATGCTGGCTGTGTTCCATTAAACCATGTCTTTCTATATATTCTTTGATGTTGTTCTTAAGAATACTTTCTGTGATTTTTCCTGGCACTGAAGTCATACTCACTGGTTTATAGTTTCCTAAATCACCCCGGGAGCCCTTTTTAAAGATCGTTTTCACATTGGCCACTTTCTAATCTACAGGCACACTAGATGATTTTAATGATAGGTTACAAATTATTAATAATAGATCTGCAATTTCATTTTTGAGTTCTTTCAGAACTTTGGGGCATATGCCATTTGTTTTGGGTGATTTAAGTTTGTCAATCTGTGTTATTGCATCTTCCAGCTCACCGTGATTTGTTTGTTCTTCTGAATCATCACCACTGAATACAGTTTCCAGCACAGGTATCTCCCCAACATCTACTTCAGTAAACACTGAAACAAATAATTTATTTAATCTTTCCACAATAGCTTTATCTTCCCTAAGTGCCCCTTTAACCCCTTGATCATCTAATGGTCCATCTGACTCCCTCTCTTTTGGATATATCTTTAAAGTATTTATTATGAGGTTTTGCCTCTACTGCCAACTTCTTTTCAAATTCTCTTTTAGCCCACCTTATCAGTGTTTTACATCTAACTTGCCAATGCTTATGCTTTTTCCTATTTTCTTCATATGGATCCTTTTTCCAATATTTGAAATAAGTTCTTTTAGCTAGAATAGTTTTTTTCACTTCACCTTTTAACCATGCTGGCAGTCGTTTGGCCTTCCTTCCACTTTTTATTTTTAATACGTGGATTACATCTGGTCTGGGCTTCCAAAATGGTATTTTTAAACAATGACTATGTCTGATATAAACTCTTAACCTTTGTAGCTACACCTTTCAGTTTTTTTCAAACTATTTTCCTCAATGTATGAAAGTCTCCCTTTTGAAAGTTTAATGCTAGAGCTATAGATTTACTACTTTTCTAAACAGGCAGTGCAAGCTGAGGGATGCAGAGAAGCTGCAGGAAGAAAGTATGCAATCTTCTGCCCCTCAGCTGCAGGCCTGCTGATGCCCTCTGCCTGCCCTGCTACCACCTGCGCTGATTTTCATGGCCTGCAAGTCAGTGGTGGTAGTGGGCGGGGAGGAGTGACTGAGTTCTAAGGATGCCATTTCAGTTAGAACTCAACAGAGTGGGGCTGTTCTCATCTCACAGCCTGCAGTAAGCAAGAGATATTCCTATTCCTGAAGGGCTAAATGGGATACAGCAGGTGTGGGCAAGTGAGTTACAGATTTACAGAGAGGAGGGGAGGGGAGGGGAAGGGCCTAAGAAGTGCAGTAGTTGGGATGGAGGAAGGTTAAAGAGAATGTTCCAGCAAGACTGGGTTTCCCAATCTGATTTGAGAAGATTGTCCTGGACCAGCCTTGCATGTATAACGGGACCCCTGGTTCCCTGGGGGGCTGAATCTGGGATTCTACTCAGTTCCCAGTGCCTATATTTCTCTTCCCAAGGAAATTACACAGCCACTGGCAGAGAAAAGATCTACACCTCTGGGGCCCCTAGTATAGAAATAGGACAACACACTGAGTCCAATGCTCAAACATACAGGACTGAGGAGAAATAAAGCATCTCTGTACAGTTTTTGTTCGGTGGTGACAGTCCTCATTTTGCTTTGAACCCCTGCAGCCTAGTGAGCATTCTCTTCAGAAGAACCTGGAGGCCAGGGACACAATACCACAAGGTCCCCCTGACTCCACTCTGTTCAAAATTACATCCCAGTGTCATTGGAGAAGGAACCACCTGTTTGACAAAACAAAAAGAGGCACTTCTTACAATATACACTGCTATAAGTGAGATTTTATGAATATGATCTGCAATCTCATTAACATAACATAAGTAACATAATAGTATAGTAAATGATGACTGAAAAAGATCAAACTGGCTCATCCAGTCTGCTCGCTTGCAATTCTTCCACTTTGGGAAGATGAACATATAATATCTGGGAACTTGTGAGTTGTGGTCACCCTGATATTGCTGTTGATTAGCAATGGATAATGCGTATCAGCTTTCTTTCTTCTGTCACCAACTCCCACTAATCCATATTCACTCTCTTTCCCCTTTCACTCACCACCACCAGTTTCCCCCCTCCAGAAATGTACATTGCATTCTTCCCATTCCTCTCTCCCTAACCACAGAACTATTTTCCCTTATCACCTATAAGTCTCAGCTCCCTGTCTTAAGCAACCTCACTGTACCCTCAGTTGAGTGAGTCCCAAGTCCTGCAATCACAACTTCAAACTGAGTTGTGTCTGTTGCATCCTCTCTCCGGTTTTCCCCACATGCTGCTTGCAGTGTCTGCTCTAGAATCAACCTTCTATTCCAGTTCCTATAGGCTTAGTGAGAAAAGAGCATGGCTAAAGCTGTAAACAGATGGCCTGGAGCTTTGTAATATTTCCCCACAGACCTGGTAATTGATGTAGACGAGAGAACATATCAAGTAAAATTTGATGACAAGTTATCTGACACCTTTCATTGTAACACTGAAGTGCCTCAAGGATCAGCTCTATCGTCTACACTATTCAACGTCTAATTGCCACCATTACGCAAACTACTCACAGACCTTGGATTAAACTTTTTCCTCTATGCGGATGACCTACAATTCTATATTCCACTAGCAAAATCGATAGAAAACACAGCAAAATATATGACAAAGATAATGAAAAGCTATCACAACTTACACTCACATTAAATACCAAAAAAATAGAAATTCTATGGATAAACCGAAACCCCGCCAAAATCAATACCACCTACTATAGATTTAGGAAATTGCAAAATTGAACTAACGAAGCAAGTAAGAGACTTGGGAGTACAACTAGATGAGAACTTATCAATGAAGGGACATATCAGTAAATTGATTAAAATCAGTTATAGCAAGCTGTTGCTATTAAGCCACTTAAAGCCTTTACTGACTACCTTAGACTTATTTATTTATTTTTATTTATTTAGAGAATTTTATATACCGACAGCCGTTTGCACATCGTATCGGTTTACATATAACTTATAACTAGTTGGGAATGCCCTTACATAGAACAGGAACAAAGGGGTAGATTTTTAAAAACGGCGCGTTCGCGTACTTTTGTTCACGCTCCAGGCGCAAACAAAAGTACGCTGGATTTTAGTAGATACGTGCGTAGCCGCGCGTATCTTCTAAAATCCAGGATCGGCGCGCGCAAGGCTGCCGATTTTGGGCAGCCGGCGCGCGCCGAGCTGCGCAGCCTGCCTCCGTTCCCTCCGAGGGCGCTCCGAAATCGGAGCGGCCTCGGAGGGAACTTTCTTTTGCCCTCCCCTCACCTTCCCCTCCCTTCCTCTACCTAACCCACCCCCCCGGCCCTATCTAACCCCCCCCTACCTTTATCCGTAGATTTACGCCTCCCGGAGGGAGACGTAAATCCACGCGCGCCAGCGGGCTGCTGGCGCGCCGAGACGCGATCCAGGGGCAGTTCCGGAGGGCGCGGCCATGCCCCCGAACCGCCCCGGCCCGAAACCATGCCCCCGGGCCCGCCCCGAAATGCCGCGCCGATCGGCCCCGCCCCCGACACGCCCCCGACACCCCCCCGACTGAAAACCCTGGGACTTACGCGAGTCCCGGGGATCTGCGGGCGCCGGCGGCCTATCGAAAATAGGCGCGCCGGCACGCAAGGCCCTGCTCGCGTAAATCCGGGCGGATTTACGCGAGCAGGGCTTTTAAAATCCGCCCCAAAATGTACAGTAACTTACAATAACAAGATAAACTGTGTAACTGAGAAACTATTTACAGAATTCGATGGTATATAGACCATAATTTGGTTAGAGAAACAGTCCATAGTGTGTTTGAGTAACAGGGAAGGCATAATCGTATTACAGGCGAAATAGTATTACAGGAAAAGCAGTCCAAGGTATGATTGAGTAGCTGGGGATCGAACAAACTCTTAAAAGAGTAGTGTTTCAGGGAAAGTTATAGCGGGGGGGGGACAGCAAAAGAAGTCTAAATGAATGTTGACACAAGGTGAGGAGGCAGGGAGTTATAAGAGGTAGTTCAGAACGGTGGTACTAACTGCACTAGACTTCAGAGCTGTTTTGCAAACACTGATATTCTAGAACCTTGACTACTGCAATTTCTTGCTCCTTGGTCTTCTTGCATGTCACATTAAACCACTACAACTTCTGCAAGGTGCAGCAGCAAGACTATTAACCGGCACCAGAAAATATGATCACATCCTCCTACCTTGAGGGCACTACACTAGCTACCAATACAATTTAGAACACAATATAAAGCATTAATGATCATATTCAATAATATTAACATAAATAACAATGATCTGCTTGGACTATCTCTTAAATAACACAAACCCCAACAAACGCTGAGAACACAAAATAAAGGTCACCTCTCTATACCAACACTACAAACCTCCCAACTGTCACAAACAAGAGAAAGAATGCTATCAATAGAGGGTCCTGAAATGTGGAACGCTATACTGGAAGAATTAAGAACTACAACAAACAAAAAGAAATTCAAACAGGACCTGAAAAATTGGCTATTCAAAAACACATATAACACTACATCATCTGTTAGACTACATAATCTCATATCAAAAGAAACTGTCTGGCCTCTCAAACTCTTTACCATAGTCTACATTTATCACCCAAGTACCATACCTCAATGAGCATTCAATACATGTGGTTCCCCTCTGTCTAGTCACTAATAATTTTTATCCATGATTTCTAATTTGTGAAAGTTGATACTGTAAACCATGGGGATCTAGTGATTCTTACTTGGAATGATGGTATATAAAACCTCTAAAAAATAAATAAATAAATAAATAAATGTAAATTCCCTGAGTCTTTGGGTGAAATCTGGATAGTTCCCAGGTATGAGCGTAAACATTCCCATACTCAGCCCATCACCAGCTCCTACTCCCCATATCTTTCACCTGAATCTTCAATCCCTATCCTACCACTGCCCTCCATATTAGTTCTAAACTTGTCCATAATCTGTTAAAGTACTGACATTTACCACCTCTGCTGGTTGGCCATTTTAAGCCTCAGTCTTCCTCTCTAATGCTTAAAAGACCAACACTAAATACAAAAACAAAGTCCCCTTCTAATCCACAGGTACCAAAACTAGTGAAGTAATTGTCTAATTTATCCAGCATCCCCATGCTCATTACAATTTGGGTTTAATAATGGACATCCAATCAGATTACTCCAATGCCTTCTTGGAAGCCCAGTGCAGTCAAAGCACTCCTTTTAGAGTTATAACCACTTGTTATGACTGTCGGCCGCGGCCACCCGCGGTCGACCCAACTCATGTCATGTGCGGCCCTGCTCTCCTCTCTGGGCGAACTCGCAGCTGTGGGCAACCGCTCCCGACACATGCCGCCTATCTTCCGGGACTTCTCATGGTGACAGGGACGCCTCCACCCTTCATGCCTCATGAGTCTTCCTAGGCGTGCGCATTCGCCACTGAATCTACCTTTAAGGATGCTATGGCGGGAACCTCAAGGGCGTCTCCTATTGATGACATCACCAGCCGGGATTCATAAGCACTGCCTGGGGCCTGCACTAATCGACTTGGCAAAGAGTTCCTTCACTACTGGTGCTTGTGCCTGTCTGCCCGGACGTCCGTTCCTGCTTGGATCTCTACCTCGGTCCCTGGACTCTGGCTCGTGGGTCTGTGTGTGCTTAACGGGAGACTTGTCTCCAGACCTCCCCGCTCCTTGGGGTGGTCCCTGTGCCTCTTCAGAGGTCTTACCTGTTGGCCTCTCCACTCCTCCGGGTCACCCTGGAACTACCTTACAGAGACTCTTGCTCCACATTTCTCCACTCTCGGGGATGTGTCTATGTCTGTGCCTATGTCTCTACACCAGTTACTTGCTCTGCACTTCCCGCTCTCGGGGCAGTGCCTACGTCTCTACACCAGCAACTTGTCTTGTACTTCCCCGCTCCTCGGGGCAGTGCCTATATCTCTACACATGATGCTGAAAAACATCATATAAATGGAAACTGTTGTATATAATATTTATATATAGTGAGTAGAGGCCTCATATATAATTTAGTGGAGGCAACTTTCTGTTTACTCACACTAATTAGAGACAGTTCTTACTTAATGTACCCTGTAATTCCACAGGTACATTAAATCGCCATCTTTGAGTTGTGTATAATCACGGGTCTCACTCACAAAATTTTTTTTTCTTTTTTTTCTCTTAGAAATAACCTCTTTTTAGAAATGAGCAAATGTTAATTTTTTCAAGAACACACGCAGTTCCTTAACTTTCTTAATGTTCTTATACTTTAAGGATTTTGTCGGCAAATGCTAAGCGCTTTAACACTATTTTTTGAAAGATGAACAGACATTAATTTCTTTCAAAAACACACAAGGTTCTGATTTTATCGACAATTGCTAAGCGCTTTAACGCTGGCAACTTATCTTATTCTTTTTTTTGCTGGAAGCTGCAAGCTGAGAGTTGAGCATAAACAGATGAACGCTGAGAACAGCAAGTAGAGTCTCCTGCCTGACACGGCTCATGTTTCGTCGGCTGCTTCATCAGGGGCTGGCACTCTTTCTTTAAATTTACTAAAGTGAAAAAATGTATAGTTACTACCCTTCATACTTATAACAGTGAAAAAAGACATCGATGAATCGCCATACATACTCTCCACAGATTTTCAAATCATTCTGCTGATTTCAGTCTCGCTACAGCGTTTTCCAAATACAATCCTCCATTTTGATTTTCCCGGACTCTATTTAAACCCTATCACGGGATATTGCTACCAGCCAATCACAAAATTAAAAACTAGCCAGGCTTGTCTACCAATAGAAAAAATGCAGAACTATGACATTAGATTAGGGTTAACCAATCCACCGGTTCATTCATACCTGAAGGGCTATACAATGATAATTTGAAAATCCATTTTTGTTCACAATAATTCAACTTATGGTATAGGTAACCTCCCCTATTTGAACCAATTATTTAATCCAACACTGTCCATTGTAACTGTTGAAAAGTATGGGAATATTCAACGCAGTGTTTAACCATTGGAGCTTCCAAGTAGAAAGTATCAATCCTGCTTCTGTGTTCTCTTAAATGAATCCTCACTGCTCTGCTGGTTCGTCCTATATACAGGAGTGGACAAGAGCACTGTATTAAGTAGACAACATTACTGGAAGTACAATCTGTGATTTTTCTTTTTTTATATTGTATCCCAGTATGTGGATATTGCTAAATTGTGCCAGAAATTGTTTGTGCACACATATCACACCCATTACATGCCCCATGAAAACCTGTAGTGGGCTCAGTAGGGATGTGCAGCCAAAATATTTTCATTGCATTCGTGATACATATTCGTCAGGGGTCATTTCCGTTGCATTCGGACGTATGGCACATCCGATACGTTGATATGTGAATTCGTTTTCCGGTCCCCATTAAAGTCAATGGGGGAAGGATTTCCAGCCTATTTTTGGCTGCAGAATTGGGGTTTTATTATCAATTTTGATGAAACTTCTGGGGAGCAATCATCATGACAACAACAAAAGAGCTCCAAGGTACTTAGACTGTGGCAAAGTGGCACCAAAGTAGCATGAATAGCCTAAGGCACTGTAAAGGTGCAAAGGGGTACCAGAAGTGGCAAGAGTGCAGCAAGAGTGTCAAAAACACACCACAGCTTCAATAGAGAGCACCGATAACAGATGCATGAACCCTCGAAGGCAGCATGACAGGCAAAGCGGCAAAACAAGTGGCATTGATGTCCTATGGCACAATGAAGGGGAACATAGCAAGCAGAAAGACTAGCACCAACACACTGAGGAACCATGACAGTGGCAATAACACCACAAGGAGTTGAGTGAGTCATCTGGTGATTGGCAGCAAGGCAGAGTGGCAGAAAGTTGATAGGGGCAAGACAGGCTGGCAGAGCCGAGGTAGTCAGTTCCCTGTGGTTTGATAAGGGAAAGACAAAGAGGCAAGACAAGACGAGGCTCAGCATGTGGTGGGCTTGTCAACTGTGCATGCTGTGCACCCAACCCATCTTGAAACAGGGACCAGGGAGTCTAACACGAGTGCTAGGACCTGAAACATGATGAACTATGCCTGGGTGGAGTGGAGCATCTGCGGGTGCGTGCCAATTTTGGTGGTAGTAGCAAATATTCAAACAAGAGCCCTGGGGAGAGTTCCCTTTCCTATGAGCAGGAAAGGGCTCCCTAGAATGGGTTCGCCCCTAAACAGCGATTCAACTTGGGACAGAGGGCAGATACAGGCAGGCTACACACGGGACTCGAGGGACTGTAGTGTGAGAATAACCTTGACAAAAGACAGGTAGGCCGGAAAGCAGTCAGAGTACTGCTTGGCATAGAAAGAGGCTGATTTCAAAATGGAACAGCGGTTCAACATGGATCAGAGGGTAGAAACAGGCAGGCTACATCCGGGGAGAGTTCCCTTTCCTACGAGCAGGAAAGGGCTCCCTAGAATGGGTTCGCCCCTAAAGTGGGAGGTTTCCATTGGGGTCCAGTGGGCTCTCACTGGTATTTTAAAATCAGGCTGGCTGCACCCAGGATTGCCAGGGACTGTAGTGTGAGAATATCCTTGACAAAAGACAGCTAGGCTGGAAAGCAGTCAGAGTACAGCTTGGTATAGAAAGAGGCTGATTTCAAAATGGAAGAAACAACCGGAGGTGAAACACTAATAAAAATGTCTTCATCAAGTGAAGTAAAATGCCAAATGCCAGCTGTTGTTTTAGTAGAAACAGAGGCTTTGAAGAACATTTTGGGAGTGCAGCCCAAAGCGGGTGGTAAACTCCATCTAAGGCTAAATACCGGCACGAGACCGATTATCGACAAGTACCGTTACGGAAATTAGAAAAGTACTTTGAAGAGAGAGTTCAAGAGGGCGTGAAACCGTTAAGAGGTAAACGGGTGTGTTCTGCATAGTCCACCCGGAGGATTCAAGCAGGCGGGACGGTCGGTCGGTCGGACCGGGGTTTGGCGGATCCCCCACCCCAGTCTTCCTGGCATTTTGGTGATATGAAAATTGAATATACAAACGAGAATTGTCAAGGCCGAAGCGGAGGAGGTTACCTTGTAAACACAGTGGTTCAATATGGGTCGGAGGGGAGAAAAATGCAGGCTACACCCGGGATCCCCAGGGTGTGAGAATAACCTTGACAAAAGACAGGTAGGCCGGAAAGCAGTCAGAATACTGCTTGGCATAGAAAGAGGCTGATTTCAAAATGGAACAGCGGTTCAATATAGGTCAGAGGGTAGAAACAGGCAGACTACACCCGGGGAGAGTTCCCTTTCCTACAAGCAGGAAAGGGCTCCCTAGAATGGGTTCGCCCCTAAAGTGGGGGGGGTCTCCATTGGGGTCCAGTGGGCTCTCGCTGGTCTTTTAAAATAAGGTTGGCTGCACCCGGGATTCCCAGAGACTGTAGTGTGAGAGTGCCCTTTCCTTTGAGCAGGAAAGGGCTTGGCATAGAAAGAGGCTGATTTCAAAATGGAACAGCGGTTCAGCATGGGTCAGAGAGTAGAAACAGGCAGGCTACACCCAGGGAGAGTTCCCTTTCCTACGAGCAGGAAAGGGCTCCCTAGAATGGGTTCGCCTCTAAACAGCGGTTCAACATGGGACAGAGGGCAAATACAAGCAGGCTACAAACGGGACCCCGAGGGACTGTAATCTTGACAAAAGATAGGTAGGCCGGAAAGTAGTCAGAGTACTGCTTGGCATAGAAAGAGGCTGATTTCAAAATGGAACAGCGGTTCAACATGGGTCAGAGGGTAGAAACAGGGTGGCTACACCAGGGGAGAGTTCCCTTTCCTACGAGCAGGAAAGGGCTCCCTAGAATGGGTTCGCCCCTAAACAGCGGTTCAACATGGGACAGAGGGCAGATACAGGCAGGCTACACATGGGACCCCGAGGGACTGTAGTGTGAGAATAACCTTGACAAAAGACAAGTAGGCTGGAAAGCATTCAGAGTACTGCTTGGCATAGAAAGAGGCTGATTTCAAAATGGCTACACCCGGGGAGAGTTCCCTTTCCTACAAGCAGGAAAGGGCTCCCTAGAATGGGTTCGCCCCTAAAGTGGGGGGTCTCCATTGGGGTCTAGTGGGCTCTCGCTGGTCTTTTAAAATAAGGTTGGCTGCACCCGGGATTCCCAGAGACTGTAGTGTGAGAGTGCCCTTTCCTACGAGCAGGAAAGGGCTTGGCATAGAAAGAGGCTGATTTCAAAATGGAACAGCGGTTCAACATGGGTCAGAGGGCAGAAACAGGCAGGCTACACCCGGGGAGAGTTCCCTTTCCTACGAGCAGGAAAGGGCTCCCTAGAATGGGTTCGCCCCTAAACAGCAATTCAACATGGGTCAACAGGTCCTAAGAGATAGGCTGCAACACCAGGGAGAGTTCCCTTTCCCAAGAGCAGGAAAGGACTTCTTTGGAATGGCTTGACCCCTAGAGTGGAGCACGAGCCTTCAAAGCGTGGCGACAAGGAGCAGGGTGCCATGTGAAAAGCGGTTCAACATGGGTCAACAGGTCCTAAGAGATAGGCTGCAACACCGGGGAGAGTTCCCTTTCCCAAGAGCAGGAAAGGAGTTCCTTGGAATCAGTTGGCCCCTAGAGTGGAGCCGAGCCTTCAAAGCGTGGCGACAGGGAGCAGGGTGCCATGTGAACGCGGTTCAACATGGGTCTGGGTCAACAGGTCCTAAGAGATAGGCTGCAACACCGGGGAGAGTTCCCTTTCCCAAGAGCAGGAAAGGTCTCGCTTGGAATGGATTGGCCACTAGAGTGTATAATGGTACAAATTGTTCGGATTAAATCATTTGCAAACAGATCATGACTTCATAAGCAAGACGAAGGAAGTTCTCTTCTCTGCCCTGAAACTAAAGAAAACTCTTTGTTTTATTTAACAATCAATGCTCTGAAGAAGTATTAGTTTTATTTGCCAGAGACTGAGGTTTCCCTTTGCAACGAGGGTTCAGCCATTAGGACTGGACATAATGCCTGGACGGCAGGCAGAGCAATCAAGGTCAAACACTTGTAGGAACATAAGGTCTGGACAGACAGGCAGAGCAGTCGAGGACAGAAGTCAATCCCACCTAGGGACATAAGGCCTGGACGGACAGGCAGAGCAGTCAAGGACAGAAGTCAATCCCACCTAGGGACATAAGGCCTGGACTGACAGGCAAAGCAGTCGAGGACAGAAGTCAATCCCACCTAGGGATATAAGGCCTGGATGGACAGGCAGAGCAGTCGAGGACAGAAGTCAATCCCACCTAGGGACATAAGGCCTGGACTGACAGGCAAAGCAGTCGAGGACAGAAGTCAATCCCACCTAGGGATATAAGGCCTGGATGGATAGGCAGAGCAGTCGAGGACAGAAGTCAATCCCACCTAGGGACATAAGGCCTGGACTGACAAGCAAAGCAGTCGAGGACAGAAGTCAATCCCACCTAGGGACATAAGGCCTGGACTGACAGGCAGAGCAGTCGAGGACAGAAGTCAATCCCACCTAGGGACGTAAGGCCTGGGCGGACAGGCAGAGTAGTCGAGGACAGAAGTCAATCCCACCTAGGGACATAAGGCCTGGGCGGACAGGCACAGCAATCGAGGTCAAACACTTGTAGGAACATAAGGCCTGGACTGACAGGCAAAGCAGTTGAGGACAGAAGTCAATCCCACCTAGGGACATACGGCCTGGACGGACAGGCAGAGCAGTCGAGGACAGAAGTCAATCCCACCTAGGGACATAACGCCTGGACAGACAGGCAGAGCAGTCGAGGACAGAAGTCAATCCCACCTAGGGACATAAGGCCTGGACTGGCAGACAAAGCAGTCGAGGACAGAAGTCAATCCCACCTAGGGACATAAGGCCTGGGCGGACAGGCAGAGTAGTCGAGGACAGAAGTCAATCCCACCTAGGGACATAAGGCCTGGATTGACAGGCATAGCAATCGAGGTCAAACACTTGCAGGAACATAAGGCCTGGACTGACAGGCACAGCAATCGAGGTCAAACACTTGTAGGAACATAAGGCCTGGACGGACAGGCAGAGCAGTCGAGGACAGAAGTCAATCCTACCTATGGACATAAGGCCTGGATGGTCAGGCAGAGCAATCGAGGTCAAACACTTGTAGGAACATAAGGCCTGGACAGTTGACGGTCAGGTACAGCGTTTGAGGTCAGGCCCTTGTAGGGACGTACAGACAGGGCAGTGGATGGTCAGGCACAGCGTTTCATGTCAGGTACATGTGCTGCAGTGCTTATATTATCTGGAGCATAGGAGGCAATTGGAGCTGCTGCAAGGCTTTGAATTGCTTTTATTCATTTTGCCATTCACAGGGAAAATTTGGAAACCCAAGCAAAGGCAGGTTTACTTTCAAAAACACTAGCATTTCCATCAACTCTTGTGCCAGCCTTGAGCGGTGAGGGCTCATGATATCCCCTGGCATTGAAAAGACAAGTTCACTGGGCACACTGGTTGGTGGATATCACAGATATCGCTGAGCCACTTTGGCTAGGTGTGGCCAGACAGTGGACTTGTGTGCCCAATATGCCAGCGGATCTGTCTGCATTTTCTCTGTCTGCTCTGAGAGATACCGTGTCACTGACAGCTGTGCTGGTGTCTCCTTTGCTTGGGCGGGCTCAGAGTCACTCATGCCAGCTGCTTTCTCTCTCGCCCGTTGCACAACTGATGAATCTTTATGGGCAACATGCCTTGGGCGTTCTGACGTGGAGGAGGAGGTACTATCTGTCGCTGACACAGTGCTGCTCCTGCTTGGGCTAGCAGCACAACTCTCTGACGTGCCTGCTGTTTCCACCTCTGCTTCAAGCCTAATCTGTCTCCGCCTATGGCGCTCCTGTTCACTGACTTTTGCTAACAGCAGCTCCTTCACAAATGACAGACAATTGGACTGTAGGGCGAGTTTCCCTTTCACACGGGGATCACAGACTGAGGCGAGCATGTACGTGCGGTCGTCTGTTAAAGGCCTTAATCTGTCTTTCACCTGCTGCTGCAAAACGTCCAGACACTGCAGCACCTCAGCTGTCATTCCCTCTTCCTGTTTAAAGGCCTCCAAATATTCATCCAGGAAATTAACTACAGGGATGATGTCAGCCAAGGTGGCACTTCTGGAACTCAGCTCCTCCATGACATTTATTTATTTATTTATTTATTTATTTAGATGTTTTATATACCGGCATTCGAGACAGCAGTCACATCATGCTGGTTCACATAAAACAGGGGTGCAAAGTAAACATAACAATAACAAAGTGCTGAAAAGGCAGTTACATATAACAAGGTGATAAGAACTTGGCTTAGAGGAAGAGAAAGGACAGGTTATTAATTTACACAAGTAAACGATAGGAGATAAGGTCGACCATAGTGTAGATGGAGATTAGGGGTGGCTTGTAAGTATTAGATCAATTGACGTCTGGGAAGGCTTGTATGAATATCCAGGTCTTTAGTCTTTTTTTGAAGGTTGAGATGCATGGTTCTATTCTAAGATTTGAGGGTATGGAGTTCCATAACGGTGGGATGGCTGTAGAGAAAGCTGCAGGATTTTTACCAGCTGACTCATGACTAACCAATCATGATGTCCTAGGGGATTCTGCACACCTATGTCCATTGTACCAGAAAGTTCATGAAGGGGTGTCTGCAGCTCCAGTAACCTCTCCAGCATCATAAAGGTGGAATTCCACCGGGTGGCAATGTCTTGAATGAGACGCTTGTGAGGCATATCCAAATCAGTCTGCTTTTGTTGGAGAACCTGCCCCGCCTTGACACTTCTGTGGAAGTGTGCTGCTATGTTCCTGCACCTCTGTATTAACTTATGCAGGTATTCATTCTCTTTGTCATTGGACTCCAAGCCCAGAGCTGACTTCACTACCAGGTGCAGAGTGTGTGCAAAACATCAGATGTTCTTAAAGCGCCCATCGGTTATTGCCTTAACCATGTTTGCACCATTGTCTGTGACAAAGAAACCTGCCTGCGTTTTCTTGTCTCGCTGGTGTAGTTGCCAGCCCTCCAGCATCTGTCTGATGCATGCTAGAATATTGGCTGCTGTATGTGCCTGGTCCGTCAGGTGGGTGTGCAGTAAAGCCCACCTCCACCCTGATACTTCTTCAATAATAGAGCTGCTGGCTGCCCCTGCCTCAGCCATGTCCCACCAGTGTGCTGTCAGAGAGAGGTAAGAGTGTGCAGCATTCATGGTGATCCAGATATTGCAGGTTAAATGCACTCTTCCTTCTGCCTTAACTAGCAGTGCTTGCATGCGACTGTGACACTGCTTGTACAGGCTGGGGATGACCTTTCTACTAAATGTGGTTCTGCAGGGGATCTTGTAATTTGGAAGTACAACCTTCAAAAAACGCTTGAAACCCACATTCTCCATTAACTGCAAGGGCTGGTCATCAAGGGCAATCATTTCCCCAATGGTCCTGGTTACAACTTTTGAGGCTGCCTGCCTCCTACCCCGGGATAGCGTTACCGCACTCCACCCCATTTCCTCCATGGTGGATTGTCGCTTCTGCCACATGTCAGGGGGTTGCTGGCCTGCCACCTGACTGCTAGAAGGAGATGAGGGCGTGGGCTGACTCTGCTGCTTTCCTACCACTGCACAGTGGTTGGAAGGGGTCCCCCGACTGGTACTGCCACCATCCCCAGATGGCTGTAATCTTGTTGAGTGTTGCCTCTTCATATGATGGTTCAAGCCAAAATTAGATAGATGTCCCATTTGCTTGCCTCTGCTAATATCCCTGGCACAGTAATTACACCAAGCATAATGCGGGTCTTCCGTCACTTTAAAGTGTCTCCAGATTGGAGATGTCTTTCGTGATCCTCCCCTCTCTAACACCTTGGGGGTGAATGCTGGCACTGGAGCTGAGGTAGTGGGTGCAGCCTGAGAAGCAATGCCAGAGGGGGGCCTCAGTCACCCACTGTGCCTGTGCTGACTGCTCTTCCTCCTCCTCGTTATCACTTTCATCTCTCCCCTGCTGCACATTTGTGGAGGCTAAAACAGGACTAACTGATTCTACCGAAGATTCGTCAGCTATTACTTCTTCCGTTTCTGATGAGAATCCCACACAAGAAGATTCTTCATCTGAATCAGAAGCAAACAGTGACTGTGCTACCTTGTCAATGCTAAGTGTTAGTCGAGACTTCTGTCCCCCTGCTGTTTTGGGTGTTTACATTTTGTGTGGCATGACTCTGCCTCCCCTTCCCTCACCTCCAGAACTACAGGGCCAGAAACAAGTGGTGGCGATGGCGATGTATCATGGTCAGATTTCATTTTTTTTTGGCATGGATCTACCATCCCCTACAAAGAGTTTAGAGTGTGACAGTTGCCTTTTTAGCTGTACTGGTGGTGTTGCACTAGTGTCTTTTGAGGTGCCTCCTCTGCCAGTGCCAATCACACGACTACATCTCTCTTTCCCTGACATTATGGATTTAATGTCACTGAGTAATAACACTGCCCACTGTCATGGTGCCTGGCTGTGCACTAATGTGTGTGGCGTGTACACAGAAGCTGCTTGCTTGTAAGCACAAAAGAGGCAGACTCCCTGGGCACTTGACTGCACAGAACCACCCAATAGTTAGGATCAGTATGTTAAAGCTACCCACTGCCCACTGTCACGGTGCCTGGCTGTGCACTAATGTGTGTGGCGTGCACACAGAAGCTGCTTGCTTGTAAGCACAAAAGAGGCAGACTCCCTGGGCACTTGACTGCTCAGAACTACCCAATAGTTAGGATCAGTCTGTTAAAGCTACCCACTGCCCACTGTCACGGTGCCTGGCTGTGCACTAATGTGTGTGGCGTGCACACAGAAGCTGCTTGCTTGTAAGCACAAAAGAGGCAGACTCCCTGTGCACTTGACTGCACAGACCCACACAATAGTTAGGATCAGTCTGTTAAAGCTACCCACTGCCCACTGTCATGGTGCCTGGCTGTGCACTAATGTGTGTGGCGTGTACACAGAAGCTGCTTGCTTGTAAGCACAAAAGAGGCAGACTCCCTGGGCACTTGACTGCACAGAACCACCCAATAGTTAGGATCAGTCTGTTAAAGCTACCCACTGCCCACTATCACGGTGCCTGGCTGTGCACTAATGTTTGTGGCATGCACACAGAAGCTGCTTGCTTGTAAGCACAAAAGAGGCAGACTCCCTGGGCACTTGACTGCACAGACCCACCCAATAGTTAGTTTAAGTTTGTTAAACTGCCCAGTGAAGCCCAGTGCACTGAGAGACTAAGTAATTGGAATTTAAAAAAATCAGTTTAAAAAAGCTGGAATTTTTGTCACTCCAGAAAAATGGATGAAATTGAAAATAATATATCTCTCCAAGCCAGCCCAACACCCTAAATGGTGGTCAGTGCTAGTTGACCTAGCACAACTTCTCTTCTCAGTCAGAGATGACCAAAATAAACAGCTTGAAAGAAACAGGACTAGCTGACCCTGGCACTGCAGCAAAACAAAGAATAATTAGCCTTTTCTTTCCTTAACTAGCCTATCTCTCAGTGAAGCCTTGTCTTACACCCAGCCCACCTCCCCACAGCATCGCTGGAAATAAGCGCGTGGCTCCTCGTGCTGATGTTTATATAGTGCTGGCTCATCAGTAAAATCGACAGAGAGCACTGAATGACAGCGCAATTGGCTGCATTCAGTGCATGTCACAAAATGTCAGCGCGGATACGCTGCATTCCGGTATCCATGCCGACCTGTCTGACCCTTTCCTGTGAGTCACAGTCTCACAGGAAAGGGTCAGACAGGTCGGCATGGATACCGGAATTTAGGGCTTGGGCGCTGCCATTTTGTGAAAATCATAGGTAGCTAGTAGCTAATGGGGGCGAATAAAAGCGCTCGCCACTGGGCGCACCGAATTAAACGGATAATAAGTTAAATACGTGGGGAGTCGCATGCGTTTCGCCTCCCCACGCATTTAACGGATAGGACAAAATACGTTGGGGATCGCCAATACGTCGAAAACGGATGCACACCCCTAGGGCTCAGAGCTCGTTGTGTTAGTCCACCTGGTCTCTGACATTTCTACCCCTTCGATAAGAGAACAATGGTAAATCAGAAAAAATATTTTGATGTAATTGTAGAATATACCAATGACGTCTAATACTTGCTGATGTTAAATGAGATTTTTCTGAATGCTTTAAAACACATACGTCATAGGGGATGATGTTTTGGATTGATATTGCAAAAGTGCAGAGCGAGGTGAATATTTTGCCCGACTATATGCTCGCAGAACCACTTGAAAAGGGTAACCTCTCACAAAAAACCTTTTAGTCAATAATTGGGCTTGATATTTGAATTCCTTCTCAGTAGAACAAATTGGTCGTAGCCTAAAAAACTGGCTGACAGGCAGACTTTTTTTAAAGGAGGTAGGATGGAAAGTATTATACATTAGGAGGTTATTCCGTTCTGTGGATTTGCAGTAAATAGTTTTTTCAAACATATTGCTACTTTGGTGATCAAAATATCCAAAAAAGTAATTTCTTGTGAACTAAATATATGAATTTCATATATTTCATCAATGGTATTGACCCAACACAAAAATTCTTTCAGTAATGATTCATCGGACTTCCAAAAGAACAAAAGGTCATCTATATATCTCATCCATGAAATTATCTGTGAAAAATATGATGAGACATATATGAAGTGTCATTATAAATGATCCATTACTAAATTCACTATTGAAGGGGCTGCTGAAGAGCCCATGGCAATTCCATGGATCTACAAAGAAAATTGACCTTCAAACAAAAAATAATTATGTTTGAGGATTAATTCTGCAATGGAAAATAAAAATGAAACCGGAATCCTCGTTTTCTACTGTTTTTCCAAAGTGTCAAGAATAATCTGTAATGCTGTTTCTTGTGCTACATTTGTATATAAAGAAACTACATCCATGATAACCATATAAGTGATGTTAGTAACTGGTTCAATATTGTTTAACTTGTTAAGTACCTGTGTGGTATCCTTGACATAAGATACCATTTTATTCAAAAAAATAGCTAAGAGTTCTAATAGAGACCCAGTGCTCAAAACTATTGGTCATAGTGGTGGATTATCTAATCTTTTATGAATCTTAGGAACCCCATATAAGACAGGAATCATGGGTTTTGTGACCAATAAAAAAATACGTTCCTTACGAGTAAGAAATGATGTATTTTTTTCTTCCAACATGTTTTTAATAATTTGTTGTAATCCCAATGTAGGATCTTCATCTAATTTTCGGTAATATTTGGTATCTGATTTTTGTTGATGTATGGATTGAGTATATTGGGGCCGATTTTAAATTTTGCGCGTGTGGGGTACATTTGTGCGCACTACCCGGTGTACATTTGCGCACTACCCGGTGCGCGCAAATGTACACCTGATTTTTTAACATGCCCTTCCCCTGTCTAACCCACCCCCCAGCCCTACCTAAATCCCCCCCCCCACCTTGTTTTGTTGAGTTACGCTGGTTCCCGGTGCACCAGGCCCCGACACAGACCGCTGTGTCTGGGCCTGGCGCACCCAGACCACGGCCCAACCCCGGCCCGCCCATTTTTGCAAGCCCCGGGACTTACGCGCATCCCGGGGCTTGCGCGTGCCGCCGAGCCTATGCAAAATTGGTTCAGCGCGCACAGGGGGGGTTTTTAAGGGTTACACGCGTAACTCTTTTAAAATCCACCCCATTGAGCGTAGTCCTGAACTACAACGCTGCCTTCCTTATCAGCTAGTTTAATTACAATTTGTGAATTGGATGCCAGTTGTTGCAATGCTTGTTGTAAGAGAGTAGATAAATTCACATAATGTTTAGATGTTACTGACTCAAAATATTCAATATTTTTAAGTAGCAAATCCCGAAATGTAATAATCTGAGGATCCATCTGTCCATATGGAACCCACCAATAATGTATATAGTTGGTTAAATAAAAATCCAACTCAAGGTGGTAAACATGTCACATTTGAGGATTCCAATAGCAGTGGCTCTAGTGATTCAGATGGCGGTGAGCCTCCTAGAAATACTAGAAGAGGATCAACATACAAGCCTTTTTTAGGCAGAGGCCAGAGAGGAAGATGGCAATCTCAGACATATCATCGTCCATACAAACAGGATCCCATATCTCAGGCTTATGCCCAATGGGAGGGGCTTCAAACCAGGTAGAAAACAAAACACAATCAGCTGTAATAAACATATCCCATTACTCTCTTATTAAAGAACAGGAAGAAGTCCTTAACCTAGGGTTATCTTTTGTCCCTCATACCACTCATGATCCATTTGAAAGCCGCATTTCAATAGCTCGTTTTGTTAGGAAACTATAAATTAAGCTCTTTTGTGCAACCCATCAAATTCCATCGGACACACAATCTTTGGTCCAACCTAAGTCTAAATGGGTTCCATATGAACAGATGGATCCTCAGATTATTACATTTCGGGATTTGGTACTTAAAGATATTGAAACTTTTGAGTCAATAACATCTAAATGTTATGTTAATTTATCTACTCCCTTACAACAAGCATTGCAACAACTGGCATCTAATTCACAAATTGTAATTAAACCAGCTGATAAGGGAGGCAGCGTTGTAGTTCAGGACTACGCTCAATATACTCAATCCATACATCAACAAATATCAGATACCAAATATTACCGCAAATTAGATGAAGATCCTACATTGGGATTACAACAAATTATTAAAAACATGTTGGAAGAAAACAAATACACCATTCCTTACTCATAAGGAACATACTTTTTTATTGGTCACAAATCCCATGATTCCTGTCTTATATGGGGTTCCTAAGATTCATAAAAGATTAGATAATCCACCGCTATGACCAATAGTTTCGAGCACTGGGTCTCTATTAAAACCCTTAGCTATTTTTTTGAATACATTTTTGCAGCCCAAGTAGAAAATATGCATCTTATATCAAGGATACCAGACAGGTACTTAACAAGTTAAAGAATATTGAACCAGTTACTAACATCACTTATATGGTTACCATGGATGTAGTTTCTTTATATACAAATGTAGCATAAGAAACAGCATTACAGATTATTCTTGACACTTTGGAAAAACAGCAGAAAACAAGGATTCCGGTTTCATTTTTATTTTCCATTGCAGAATTAATCCTCAAACATAATTATTTTTTGTTTGAAGGACAATTTTATTTGCAGATCCATGGAATTTCCATGGGCTCTTCAGCAGCCCCTTCAATAGCGAATTTAGTAATGGATCACTTAGAAAGACAATTCATATATGTCTCATCATATTTTTCACAGATAATTTCATGGATGAGATATATAGATGACCTTTTGTACTTTTGGAAGTCCGATGAATCATCATTGAAAGAATTTTTGTGTTGGGTCAATACGATTGATGAACATTTTTTGGATATTTTGATCACCAAAAGTAGCAACATGTTTGAAACAACTATTTACCACAAATCCACAGAACGGAATAACCTCCTAATGTATCATAGTTTCCATCCTACCTCCTTTAAAAAAGGTCTGCCTGACAGCCAGTTTTTTAGGCTATGACCAATTTGTTCTGCTGAGAAGGAATTAAAATATCAAGCCCAATTATTGGCTAAAAGGTTTTTTGAGAGAGGTTACTCTTTTCAAGTGGTTCTGCGAGCATATAGTCAGGCGAAATATTTACCTCGCTCTGCACTTTTGCAATATCAATCCAAAACATCATCCCCTATTGACGTATGTGTTTTACAGCATTCAGAAAAATCTCATTTAATATCAGCAAGCATTAGACGTCATTGGTATATTCTACAATTACATCAAAATATTTTTTCTGATTTACCATTCTTCTCTTATAGAAGGGGTAGAAATATCAGAGACCAGGTGGTCCGCGCTATGACTAACACAACAAGCTCTGAGTCCATTACAGGTTTTCATGGGGGATGTAATGGGTGTGATATGTGTGCACAAACAATTTCTGGGGCAATTTAACAATATCCACATACTGGGATACAATATAAAAAAAGAAAAATCACAGATTGTACTTCCAGTAATGTTGTCTACTTAATACAGAGCCCTTGTCCACTCCTGTATATAGGACGAACCAGCAGAGCAGTGAGGATTCGTTTAAGAGAACACAGAAGCAGGATTAATACTTTCTATTTGGAAGCTCCAATGGTTAAACACTGCATTGAATATTCCCATACTTTTCAACAGTTGCAATGGACAGTGTTGGATCAAATAATTGGTTCAAATAGGGGAGGTGACCTTTGCCATAAGTTGAATTATTGTAAACAAAAATGGATTTTGAAAATTATCATCGTATAGCCCTTCAGGTATGAATGAACCGGTGGATTGGTTAACCCTAATCTAACGTCATAGGTCTGCATTTTTTCTATTGGTAGACAAGACTGTCTAGTTTTTAATTTTGTGATTGGCTGGTAGCAATATCCCGTGATAGGGTTTAAATAGAGCCCGGGAAAATCAAAATGGAGGATAGTATTTGGGAAACGCTGTAGCGAGACTGAAATGAGCAGAACGATTTGAAAATCTGCGGAGAGTATGTATGGCGATTCATCAATGTCTTTTTTGGCTGTTATAAGTATGAAGGGTAGTAACTATATGTTTTTTCACCTTAGTAAATTTAAAGAAAGAGTGCCAGCCCCTGATGAAGCAGCCGACAAAACACGAGCCATGTGGGGCAGGAGACTCTACTTGCTGTTCTCAGCGTTCATCTGTTTCTGCTCTACTCTCAGCTTGCAGCTTCCAGCAAAAAAAAGGATAAGATAAGTTGCCAGCATTAAAGCGCTTAGCAATTGTCGATAAAATCAGAACGGCTTGTGTTTTTGAAAGAAATTAATGTCTGTTCATCTTTAAAAAATATAGCGTTAAAGCGCTTAGCAATTGCCGACAAAATCCTTAAAGTATAAGAACATTAAGAAAGTAAAGGAACTGCTTGTGTTCTTGAAAAAATTAACACTTGCTCATTTCTAAGAGAAAAGAAAAAAACAAAAAAGAAAAACAAAAACATTTTTGGAGAGTGAAACCCACTGTGAGTGAGACCCGTGATTATTCACAACTCAAAGATGTCGATTTAATGTACCTGTGGAATTACAGGGTACATTCAGTAAGAACTGTCTCTAATTATTGTGAGTAAACAGCAAGTTGCCACCACTAAATTATATATGAGGTCTCTACTCACTATATATAATTATTATATACAACAGTTTCCATTTATATGATGTTTTTCAGCATCAAGTATTAATTGGTTACATCATATTAAGCAGTTCTGTCAATAGTACATCTCTACCCCAGCAACTTGTTTTGCACTTCATGCTCATCAGAGCAGTGCCTACGTCTGCAAGTCAGAAACTTGCTACACTCTTCCCTGCTCCTTGGGTAGGGCCTGTGTCGCCACATCAGCAGCTTGCTCCATGCCTCCCTGCTCCTCAGGGCAGCGTCTACATCTCTACTTGAAGTGACTTTGCTTCTGCTTCCCGGCTTCTTGAGGCAGTCTCCATTTCTACTGCTAATCTGACTCGGTGCTTCCCCACTCCTTGAGGCAGCCTACATCGCTGCTGTTAGGACTGACTCTGCGCTTCCCTGCTCCTCAGGGCAGCCCCTACGTCATCATACCAGGGACTCTGTTACTACGCCATACTACCGTTGTGTCTCCTTCTACTGCTGACCACGCCTCCCAATGGTGAGGCCCTGTGGGGTTCCTCCCCTCAGGCTGTAACAACACTCACCTCAGGCCAAGGGTCCAATAAACCCACAAATCCTAACACCACTATTCTGTCCAGGTTACCTCTTGACTACCCCATGGCCTATAGTAGCACTAGGTCATGCTTCTACCATCCTTTCACTTTGCCTTTTAACCTAAAATTTACTCAGCTACAAAGAGGCCGTACTGGGGATGTTCCCAGAGCACAATATCACTTTGCTCATGTAGTGCTGAATACATGGAGAAGGTTATCCAGGTAAGTCTGGTTGAAAAAATACCTGCTCTAAAGTTACCTGGATAATGTTTTCCAGATAATGTTATCTGGATGCATTCAGTGGAACACTTATCCAGATATGTTCCAGTGAAGATCTGGGGAAAGTCAACCAAGTAAAGTTATCCAGATAATTTTACCACTCACCTAAATACTCAATATGGACATCAAAGTAATACTGGAAACACAGGCACCCACATATCTAAGTAGGTTTGGCCATGGAAAGGACCTAGAAAGCTGGATATTTGAGCAACAGCCACACCAGTATTGGTAGCTGTTTATATTAGTACAAAACATTGGGGTTAGTCATTAGAATGGAGGGGTGGTGCTGGGTGTGGATCTTCTATGCCCATCTGCCTCCGATAATGGAGTACAAATGAGGAAGAAAACACAAACTGTCTTGATAAGGAGTGCTTCTTATAAATGGTCATGCTCTATGGCAGACAGCTAGGATAGAGCCGTAGTTGGGTAGACAGGAACAACTGGGCAGACTGAATGAGTTGGTTGGATTTTTTTCTGCCGTTATCTTTAATGTTACTATGTTAATGCTCATCTCAGAGTATTGGGGAAGTTAGTCCTGAAATCCTGTTTATTGATTCTTGATAGAATGAGACTACAAGCCCCAGAATCCTTTTGAAACAGGACTAAAACAATATGAATCAGAGCAGCAACCTCTTGTTTTAATGTCATCTATTAACCGTAGTCTAGAGCCATTACAGATAGATCTATGGATGCCATTAGTGCAGTGAAAACTTAACATGTTTTGTGTCTTTTTTAGCTGCCACGAGCTATCATCAACGTGGTGCAAATGTTCTGGATCCAAGGAATTCGGGACATCGATAAAGAATCTACGAGCTGTGTGCTTCTAAAGTAATTCACACTGCGTTTTCCTAACACAGGGCTGGGAAAACCTTTTTTTAACTGGGGCCACATTACTGGCTCTCATCTGCAGAATGGGCGTGAGTGGGAAGAGAGGTTCCCTTGGAGCTCCTTAAGTGGGAATGTTCCCCCCTGGAGTTCTTGAGATGGTGGGGGAGCTTCCCTGGAAAATGGACTAAAGAAGAAACCCCAAGATACAGAGAGAGGACCAACGCAGCACCAAGAGTGGCAAAAATCCCCAATAATAAGAATTTCTACTCACCAGTCACAGAAACAAAAGGGAAGAGAGTAAAAATGCCTGCCGAGTTCAACTCGTTCAACCCAGCATCTTGTTTTTAAATTGCCCTGCGGGCTCCTCCCTCTAGTAATGTCCTTGGTCGCGATCTTGTTTGTATCCAGCCTGCTGCCATGTTGCCACCGTCCTCCAGCAGCCTGTAATGTTGCACTGACATGGGCAAAGTCATGACATCACAGATAATGTCAGGCAGGCTGCTAGAGGATGGCGGCAGCGTGGCAGTGCCCAGATACAAAAGAGAACGTGATGAGATAGGCAGGTTGCAAATAAAGGGAAGAGCAGCGGGTTCTGGCCCATAGACAGTAGTTTGCCCTGTCCTTGTCCTAACATCCAGTCCTGGTTGTTATCTATATGGCACTACCACCACACACGGAATTGTTCTCATAGGCCCTCACACATCACTCCCATGACACTTCCAGACATCATCGGACAAGAAGCCCCTACCCAAGTCTCCAGTGCTATGCTATAAGGCTACCTGGCCAGTCAGTTTTGTAGCCTACACCCTAGAAGGTCTTCTATACTCAACATGCCCATGAGAACGCCATCGTGGCATGGGCCATAACTCCTTGGGGTCAAGATTCAAAGCCCTTTAGCCAGAAAATTCACAAGTTATCCAGCTAAATGGCAACTTTTTGAATATTTGAGCACCTATTTGGCTAGATTTTAGCTGAATAAATCATTATTTGACTAAAATCTAGCCAGATCAAACAAAAAGGAATTCCTGGGCAGCTCTACGTTATCTGGCAAACTTAGTGGATTTTCAAATGTATCTGACTAAGTTACAGTAGATAAATAACTTTAGATCTGCTTCAGAGCAGGTTTAAAGTTATCCAGCTTCGTATGACCAGATATATTCAGAATATATCCAGTTAAATGGTATTGTACATGAATTTAAAAAAAAAAAAAAGTTACGTGTGGGTTTGTAGCCAATTTTCCCTACACCCCCAAACTCCCTAAACCCCTCAAAATGAATGTGAAAAATATGTAATGGAAGAGTGAGCTTGCAGCTTGTAGTTTATGCTAAGCCACAATGAAAGCAGCTAGGATTGCACTAGAAATGTGCGATCCAGGAAGAAGGCTTTCTTTTCTCGAGGTATTGGGTGGCTGGGAAGGGGTTAAGTTGGGATGGGGGCAGAGTCATTTATTATATTTTTGTGGGGAGGGGTGAGGGTGAGATTTCAGTCATGAGCATTTCATATAAAATGCCTCTTAACTGTATTTGTTTTGAATATAAACAGTTAAAGGAAAATTAGTTTCTTACCTGATAATTTTCGTTCCTGTAGTACCAAGGATCAGTCCAGGACACCTGGGTTGTGACTCCGCACCAGTAGATGGAGACAGAGCAAAACTTGTGGGCGGAGCCATATATGCCCCTGTGTCAGTCACAGCCCCTCAGTCATACGTAATGTCAAAGTAGAAAATTCCATAAGGCAACCATAGCGAACCATACAAACTTGCTATTTAAACGGAAATAATTCCGACACCCCCATAGGAACCAGACTCCGCAACCGGGAGAGCGAATAACCAAGGGGTCAGCTTACTGAAAACAACGATGAGCGGACTCCCCGTTACTTTAACGTAGCACTGCGGGCGGGATCCTGGACTGATCCTTGGTACTACAGGAACGAAAATTATCAGGTAAGAAACTAATTTTCCTTTCCCTGTACGTACCAGGATCAGTCCAGGACACCTGGGATGTACCAGAGCCAACTCATCGAGGGTGGGAAGCAGAGAGTCCTGCTCGGAGTACCCTCTCTTCAAACCCCCCAGAATCAGTAGCCTGCATATGCAATCGGCAGTGCCTAATGAAAGTGAGTAACGACTTCCAGGTGGCCGCCCTGCAAATCTCTTGAGGTGACACCTGAGAAGAGTTCACCTAAGACGCGGCGTGGGGACGCGTCGAGTGAGCCCTGAGAACCACTGGAACCGGTTTTCCCCCAAATAGATATGCTGAGCCAATGGCCTCCTGGAGCCAATGGACGAGCGACGTCCGGGAAGCCGCGATACCTTTCGTTGAACCCGAAAACAGAACCAAAAAAAGGTGATCCGTCACCCGGAAAGAATTGGGGACCTCCAGATAGCGCAGGAGAGACCGCCATACATCCAGCTTCCGCAAACTTTCAGTTTCGGGTCTGAGGACTCCCGTACCGCAAAAGCGGGAAGCGCAATAGACTGATTCAGATGAAACGCCGCCACGACTTTGGCAAGAAGGAAGGGACCCTTCGCAAGAAGACCCCAGAATCGGAAATACACAAAAACAAAATGGCTCCCGACAGGAAAATGCCTGCAACTCCGAAACTCGCCGCGCCGAGAGGATCGCGACAGTCTTCAACGTGAGATCCTTAAGAGTCGACCGCCTCAAAGGTGCAAACGGCGCCGAGCACAGAGTAGAGAGAACCCAAAGAGGTTCCAGGACGGACAAGGATGACGTAAGGGAGGACGGAGGAGCTGGGAGGTTCCGCGAACCTTTTCCCCCGCAAACAACCAAGCGCCGCCACCTGGACTCGCAGAGAACTGCACACTAAACCCTTGGCAAGGCCGGCCCAGAGGAACGCTAGGATATCGGAAACGGAGGCGGAGGTAGGATCCACCCCGCACTCTACGCACCAATCCTCAAAAACACCCAGACTCGGACATACGCCAACGACGTGGAACACCTCCTGGACCTCAACAGCGTGGCTACCACCGCAGCTGAGTAACCCTTACTCTTTAACCGATTCCGCTCACAAACCATGCCGCGAGACAAAAGTGATCCGTATCCTCCCAACAGACGGGGCCCTGACGGAGGAGCCCCGCAAACCCCTGGAGACGGAAGGGGGCTTCCACCGACAACTGCATGGGGTCCGCGAACCACGGACGCCGCGACCACTCCGGTGCTACCATGACCACGTTGGACGGGTGCAACTCTATGCGCCGAAGAAGTTTGCCTATCATCGGCCCCGGGGAAAACACCTACAGCAACAGAACCGTCGGCCCGGGAAGAACTAACGCATCGACACCCTCGGCTCTTCTCACTTGACGTCGGCTGTAAAATAGTGGGGCCTCCGCGTTGTGGTAAGCGGCCATCAGATTCATATGGGGCATCCCCCACTTCTCGCAGATGAGAAGAAAGGCGTCATCTGCCAGCTCCCACTCTCCGGGAGCCAGGTGATGACGACTGAGAAAATCCGCCTGGATGCTGTCGACTCCGGCGATGTGAGACGCTGCGACATTGCTGAAATGTTGCTCGGCCCAACTCATCAAGAACTGAGCCACCTCCGCCTTCAGTGGGCTTCTTGTCCCTCCTTGGCGATTGATGTAGGCCACGGTGGTCGCATTGTCCGACAACACTCGGACCGCCTGTCCCCGAACCAACGGCAGACAGGACGGGAGCGCCAGGCGAGCCGCTCTGGTCTCTAGCCGGTTGATGGACCATTGCGCTTGCGTCACTGACCACCGGCCTTGTGCGGACTTGCCTAGGCAAACCGCTCCCCAGCCGGAAAAACTGGAATCCGTGGCCACCACCGTCCAGCTGGGAACTTGGAGGGACACACCGCAGGCGAAATGATGTGAGTTCATCCACCAGGACAGGCTGGATCTCGCGTGAGACGTGAGAAGAAGTGGCAGATGAAACTCCTCGGAAAACCGGGTTCCAGCGGGATAGCAACGAGGACTGGTAGTCGAAGAGACAATAACCGCCTCACCCGAGACTGAAGCTTGCATATCCGGTCCTGGGCCAGGAACACCTTGCCCTGTTTCATGTCGAATAAAGCTCCAAGGTATTCCAAGAACTGGGGGGTACCAGTCGACTCTTGCTGAAGTTGACGACCCAAGCCAGCGACTGCCAGAGCTGAAAGACCCTGGTCCCTGCCAGACGGCACTGGGTGTCGGACTTGGCTCCAAACAACCAATCGTCCAAATAGGGATGAGCCAGGAACCTTCCCGGCGGAGCTGCGCTGCCACCACCACCATCACCTTTGTGACGGTCCGAGGGGCCGTAGCGAGACCAAGCGGAGGCACCCGGAACTGGTAATGCTTTCCCATAATGCAGAACCTGAGAAAACGGTGGAACGACTGCTGGATACCGACATGGAGGCACTCTTCCGTAAGCTCCAGAGAGGCCAGGAATGCGCCTGGACGTACCGAGGCAATCAGCAATCGAATCGTCGCCAATTGAAGTGAGGAACGCGAAGACATTGGTTTACGCCCTTCAGATCCAAGATAGGACTTGACATGCCTTCTTTCTTTGGCACGATGAAATAAACAAAGTAACGGCCCTTGCCTTGCTGACCGGGAGGTACGGGGGCAATAGCCCCCAGGCTCCCCAAGCGTCGAAGGGTTCCTAGCACTGCTGCCCTCTTCTCCAGACACTTGCAGGGCGAGACCAGGAACTTGTCGGATGGAGTTCGAGCAAAATCTAACGCGGAGCCGTGTCATATCACGTCGAGGACCCACTGATCCGTCGTTACCTTGGCCCATTCCCCGAAGAATACCGTCAACCTCGCCCCGATGTTTGGAACAACGGCTTGAGGTTGAAGCGAGGGATGGGTCGGCCGTATCTTATGGCGAAGCTTATTGCAAAGCTTTGGGCCCCGTTCCTGACGGGGTCCCTCCTTGTCTACCGAACCGATTCCCCCGAAAGGACTGCGGCCACTGAGAGGAGCGAGAGGAGACTGACCTGTAGGAAGACCCTGCAGAACTCTGAGGACGCGACCTACCGTTTCCCCGAAAACGGGACCGACCAGTGAATAAGGACCGAGCTCTGGACCTGTCCTCAGGCAACCTAAGCCCTGTGCTCCCTAAGAGACAGCATCAAATCATCCACCTCCTTGCCGAACAACAGCTTGCCCTTGAACGGCAGCGCATCCGCCGCCCAAGTGCGCGGCCACGAAAAAAAACGGCACGCCGAGACGGAAGGCCACCATGGCTCGCTCTGATGTGCGAAGAAGATCATGTAAAGCCTCTGCTCCGTACGCGATTGCCGCCTCCAAATGATCCGTCTGTGATGACTCCTCTGCAGACCGATCCACGTTGGCCTGAAGAACCGGAGCCCAGCGCAGACTGGCCCACATAACGAAGTTGGTACAGATGGCGGGCTGGACCCCCAAAGCTGAGACCTCAAATCTCTTTGAGCTGCACCTCCAGCTTCCTGTCCTGTATGCCTCGGAGAGCAGTAGCCCCCCGTGACCGGGATCGTCGACCTCTTCGTCACCGCGGGGACTGCCGCATCCACCTTCGGGAACATCTTCAGGGAGCGGATAGAGCCTATCCCTAGCCTTACTGATCTTGAGGCCGAACTCCGGTGTATCCCATTCCCGAAACAGGATATCCGTAGACGAAAATGAAAAGGAAAAGCCACTGCTGGGCCCATGACACCCCACAGTACCGGGTCCAAGTGGGCTTCCTGTCTGGTACCACCGGCGGCGCAGCTATCCCCAGCTCTTGGAGAATGGCCGGAATAAGTGGGGACAGTTTTTCCCTGCGAAACGACGGACCACCTTAGGGTCGTCCCCTTCTACGGCCTGCGCCCCTTGCCCGCGGAGGGCTGAGTGGGAACATCGCCTGTCGGCCCTTGGGACCCCGACGGAGGCTCTTCCGAGTAATCCTCATCCTCCTCTGAAATGGAGTCGCTGTCAGAGTCCTGCGGGACCCCCCTGAGAGGCCGCTTCCCTTTGGGTGGAGCGTGGGGCAAATCCGTGGGGCCCTTGGACCCCTTCTGCGGAAGACCGGACCGAGACGCTCCCCTGGACGCTTCTGGACGACTGCGCTTGCGGCTTTTATAGTGGAGAAGTTTGCGCAACAGCAGCGCAAAAAACCTCAGAAAACTGCCCGGAGCCCGACGAACTCGACGAACTCATCGCACTAGTAGCCTCAGGGGACCCGTTCCCCCCGAGACATCCCCTCCCTGCTGGCCCCCGCCGCGGGGAAAAAAACGCGGGAAGAGGGCCGACATCCCTTGCCGGCTCCCGCGCGAGTTCGCGGGCGGAGCCTAAAATGGCCGACACTCCCGCTCTGGGCGGGAAAGCTCAGGAGGCTTGACTGCTGCTGCGCTGCCGCGCGATGGCGAACGAACGGGCCGCGAACGGTTGCTCCGCGGCGCCCCAGAGGGACCTACACCTCCCGGGACACAAGAGGAACACGGGTCCTCCCGAGAAAGGCGCGCGCGCGTCGAGCCGCAGGCCCGACAAATCGATCCCCAAGGCATTCGCGCGATCGCGGCGCGAGAAGAAATCAAAATACAATTAAAATTAAAATTTACCCCCCCCCCCGGCAAACGGCGACCCCACCCCGAGGTACCCCGAGACAGAGCCGAACGTAAAGGAGAGCCGGCGGGACGCAAACTGAAAAGAAAACTTTTTTTTTTTTTTTTCTCCAAACCTGTCGCTGTCCTCGGTCCTGGGGCCCTGCTCCAGCGGGGTGAGTGAACCGGGCTCCCCGGTGTCACCCCTGACGCTGCCACTGGAAAAGCCGGGTCCTCAACCCTGGCAGCGGCCTCAACCGGGGGGGGGGGGGGGGGGGGTAGTCCCCTCAGGACCTCTCAACCCCCCTGGGAGGCAGGGCGGACGGGACATCCTCACAGGAAATTTAAGAAAAATTAAGAAAAAATAAGAAAATACTTTTAAGAAACAAAAGACTGGAACTATAGCAACCAGCACTGACTAAAAAACACAGAAAAAAACTCAACCCTGACTAAAAACCAGTACCAGGGCAGGCAGAGGCTGTGACTGCACCTGCACCATCTACTGGAGACAGAGTAAGACTGAGGGGCTGTGACTGACACAGGGGCATATATGGCTCCGCCCACAAGTTTTGCTCTGTCTCCATCTACTGGTGCGGAGTCACAACCCAGGTGTCCTGGACTGATCCTGGTACGTACAGGGAAGGGGCAAGTTATCCAGCTATACACAAGGCTGGATAATTTCAAACCTAACTGGCCTTGCTGAATGTCCGGGACAAGTTATCCACCTAACCTTGGCTGGAGAAGATGTCTGCTGGCTGCCTTACTGAACATGGACCTCTCTTTCTCGTGGCAGGACCCTGTGCACCTGTATAATCGAAACAGAAGATAATTCTTTAGATTTCCATGAGCTGCTGGAACAGAATGCCCTATTACAGGTATGATTCTACCTCTATCCAAAAGTTACCAGTGATGCAAGGTCAAGGGAACTAACAGGCTCCCTGCAAAAAAAGAAATAAATAGATGCCAGTTTCTCTCATCCCAGCACATACTGCCGCTGCCACCAGCCTCTCCTTATCAAAACCCCACACATGCTTATCGAATGGTTATTGTTTAGAGGTCTATTCTTAAAAGACTTGCATGCCTAAATTTGGGAGTTAGGAACTTAAATCAGACTCGGGACAAGTCCTTAAATTTAGAGGCCTAATTTCACTAGATAGTGAAATTTAGGTGCTTAAAAAGTGGGCAGCTTACATGGGCGGAGTCGGGGCAGGGAGTCAAGTTAAGTGCAGATTTTCAGCACTAGTCACCTAACTTGAGGTTCTATTTACTATGCTGCAGTATTTTCCCAGAGTACCATAGGTTTGTGAATCCTGCAGTATTTTCTCTGGTGGTAAAATGATGCTGGGAAAAATACTGCAGCTTAGCTGACTCCAGAGCACCCCACCTGATGGCTGCCCCACATCCTAGAGCCGCTATCTTTTATAGGGGCCGATGAAGCCCTGGTGTTCCCCCCCTCTGGAGTTATGAAACATGTGGGGATCTTTACAGCCCCCTATCCCACCTCCCACTCCTGCCACACCTTACAAATTAAACAAAAAAAAGTCTGTAAGTCAGTCCTGCCCCATCCCAAAATCCCACGCATTTCTAAAAAGCCAGGATCCCTCCAGCCCCCTTACTTTCAGCAATGGTGGTCTAGTGTAGAAAATTGGAGCACCCCCTATGCTCTAGGACTCCATTTTCAAAATGCTGCTGGCCAGCCTCAAGTGATCTTTTTCTCTGTCATATAATGGGGCAAAGGGGCACCCAAGTCTGGAGAGCAGCATTTTGGAAATAATGTCAGTCCCAGAGCATAGGGGTCACTCTGGCCCTTCTATGCCAGAGGCCTGAAGGGAGATGGGGTGAGGAGGTCTGTTTTGTTTTGTTTTTTTAGAAAGGCAAGAATTTTGTGATGGGGAAGGGCTAACAGACCTTTTTTTTTCTCATTTATAAACCTTGGCTTCCTCAGGGGATGAAGGGATGACTCCAGGATGGGGCACTCCAGCACTGCATGGCCCCTTTAAGGCCTCAGCTCAGAAGCATGGGAACATGCATCAAAGTCCAGATGCATTTGTTTGCATTTACATGCAAATCAACTAATTTTAATACCCGTGTTGTGTCAGATTTTCTAGAAGAAAGATAATGCCTGATATTTGAAATAAGGCACATTTTCCATGCAGTGAGGTATTTATCACATGGTAAAGCATTAACGCAACTTAGTAAATCTGCACTTTGGTCATCTAATTATAGGAAAATTAATTGCAGGGCTAAATCTAAGTTCTTAAGTTTTAGGTAAACAAATTTAGCAAACATTTCTGCTGAAAGGTTCCCAAATTTGGCTGAACGTTTAAACGTTTAAAATTTAAGCACAGAGCATTTTTAAAAAGTATTTATTTATTTATTTGTTTGATTGCCGCCTTATCAAGGATGCAAAGCTTTCTGTGTGGTGATGCCATGACAGTACTTCTTCCAGATAAGAGAATTTGACAAAACAACAAAATAAAAGATCCCAAAGAAAGCTCTGAGCCTGCAGGGAAGCAGGAGCTGTCGGTCATACTGGCCAAGCCCAAAGACCATCAAAAGCAGATAACTCAAAGAGCAGAAACAAGCTTGTTTCTGTTTTATTTTTGTCAGACTTTTTCAATTTCAATTTTCATAATTAACACAAGATAAACTTGACACAGAACTATGAGGTTCTTAGAGTTAACAAAAAAAAGTCAGCAATCAATATGTAGCAAAAAACCCCTTCTATGTCAAGCTGACAGAGACAGAAATGAAAATTATAAGGTGACCATCATATATAGTGTTGTGCATACATAAATCATATCTGACCGTTCTCATGTACACCAAATGTTATAACCATCGGTCACTACAATGTCCAACTCTTTTTATCAAGCAATATTTTAAAGAATGTTTATATACATTTTAAAGAGGAGAAACTGAGACATCACACGTCTTGGAAGGTCTGCCCCCTATACTGACACTGGCTCAGTGTTTCGAATAAGTCTGCATCAGGGAAACAAGAACAACCTTCAGAGTCAGCTTAAAAGACCAAAATGTGGCTCAGCTGATTTAGCTTCAAATTATTGAGACATCAGTGTAGTGTGTGAGATGGCGATCGCGTATAAAGTAAGCGCACAAATTGAGCATCTTGTTAGCTGCGTGAATAAGGCAAAGACCGGCTCAGTCCTTGCGATATCCAGAAGTGACAATCAGCTGGTAAGTAGGTCGTCAATCAAAAGTGGCTAGAAAAGAGGACATGCTGTATCTGAAAACACCGAAGCAATACATTTCAGAATGTATGCCAGGAAATGTACTCATTCCTGCTGAGTGGGGTTATTATATGTAAAATAGTGATCTAATATTGTTCACGTCTGTTCAGAAACTGCAGATTATGCTGCTTCTTCGAATTATCCTTGGTTAAAACAAGAATTCTGCACAGTCAAGCAGTAATATTAAAAAAAATTATTAACCTTCACCTCTTCTGACCATTCCTCCGGTGGATCGTATGATTCAATGGAAACATCTCCAGCTGCTCCTTCATCTGTTCCTTTTTTTTAGGGCGAGATACATGCGGAGACCTTACCGTGATTCAGCTGTAGAAGAAAATCCATGGCAAGGACTGATTACTCAATCCCAACTGAGACAGACTTGGCAGTGAGCAATATACCTCAATTCACTTTAACGCTGCCTCAGATATGAGTACTGGACCGTGGACTATCTTTTGTTTCCACTACCGAGCATGATCCTTTTGAATGTAGGATTTTGATTCATTCATCATTTTTTTAGGTCATTAGAAGTCAAATTATTCTTTCCAAAGAATCCCTCAACCTGTTCAGATCTGTCAATAGTAAGACCTAAATTGAACTGGATGCCTCCGGGTCCACTGGATCCTCATTTAAAGGTCAATTTTAAAACAAGTGCAAGGGCACCTTGAATACTGTGTGCAATTCTGGTTGCCACATCTCAAAAAAGATATAGTTCCACTGGAAAAAGTACCGAGACTGAAGACCAAAATGATAAAAGGGATGAAATTTATTTTATTTTATTTATTTCGAAGTTTTTCTATACCGATGAACGTTGGGAACATCTCATCGGTTTACATGGAACAAAACTTAGCAACAAGCGCTTTACAGTGAAACAAGGAACTGAAATCTATAAAGATATGCATAAATATTCAACAATTTACAGATAAAAAAAACAAATAGTGTGCCCAGAGGGGCTTAATAAAGGTCAATATATACAATAGAAATTATTTACAGAAGAGTCATATTTGACAGTCGAGACGAGAGTGCAAGGGTGAGGGTGTCATGGGAGAGAGGGGTGTTCAGAGAAAGCTTGTATGAACAGATAAGTTTTCAGGTCTTTTTTGAATTTTTTTGGGCATGCTTCTTGTCATAGTGAAGGGGGGAGTTTGTTCCAGAGCGCAGGGGCAGTTATAGATAGTGCCCGGGCTTTGGTAGAGCTAAGCTTAGAGTCTTTGGGTGAAGGGGTATGCAGTGTTGCTTGGTGTTGATGTCTTGTAGGTCTGCTTGAGTTGTGAAATGTGAGATGTTCATTAAACCAATGCATATTTTGGCTGTAGAGGGCTTTATGAATTAGAGTGAGTGTTTTGTAGGTTATCCTTGCAGTAACTGGAAGCCAGTGCAGGTGTTGGAGTAAGGGGGTGATGTGGTCACGCTTATGGGTGCTGGTTAAAATCCAGGCAGCAGCGTTTTGGAGCAGTTGAAGTGGTTGCAGCGTGTTTTTGGGTAGTCCAAGGAGGAGAGCATTACAGTAGTCTATTTTAGATAGGATGAAAGCCTGTAGTATAGTGCGGAAGTCAATGAGGTGTAAGAGGGGTTTCAGTTTTTTTTGTTTTTTTTTTTCAATTTATATTTTATTAAATTTTCAGCAGTTGTTACACTTCATGAAAAGGAAATTAGTATCTGAATGTGATAACATAACTTGGGTATCATTTTCATAATATCCACTTAATAACATATATATTCATAAAGTTCACATTAACTAAACCCTATAATTGGAGGAGATGAAAATATATATATATTTTTAACACAAAATTATAACAATAATACCGGGAGCGAGGAGTAAATACTATTCTAGTTGGCTTCTGTCTCTGATACAGAAACTTGACTTTTGTCTGATATAAAAGTTTCCAAATGAATTGGATCTAAAAATCCATATCTTTTACCCTTATAATTCACCAAACACAAAGAAGGGAACTTCAAGAAAAATGTGGCACCTATTGCTATAACTCTGGGCTTTAATGTCAAAAATGCCCTCCTCCTTGCCTGAGTGGCACGAGCCACATCAGGAAAGATTTGGACACGGTGTCCACAAAATAATATATCTTTCACAGCAAAAAAGTTTTTAAACACTTTTTCTTTTTCTTGTTCCATAACAAATGAAACTATCAAAGTAGCTCTGCTATTAATCAGGTCTACCGACTCTTCAAGAAAAGTCGATAGACCTGGTGAGGTTTTTTAAGTAAATTAAGTTTAAAGTAGCAGGATTTGATTGTATTATTAATTAATTTTTTGAGGGAAAAATGGATATCAGTGGTAATGCCAAGGCTACACACATGTTGGTTGGAGGCAGTGGAGGTTGGGATGGTGTTTGATGGAATGGGTGGGGGAAAGTTTTGTGGAGCAATGTGGAGAAGCTCTGTTTTAGCAGTGTTAAGTGCAAGGAAGTTGTTTGTCAAGAGAGAGTTAATGATAGGTAAGGTGGAGTTCCAGATCTCAGTGGCTTTGAGAAGAGTGTCATGTACAGGTATAAAAATTTGCACATCATCAGCATAGATGAAGTGCGGGAGACCGAGTTTAGATAGAAGGTTACAGAGGGGAAGGAGATAGATATTAAACAGATATTAAACAGAGTAGAAGAGAGAGAGGAGCCTTGAGGCACATCTTGTGTAAGGGGGATCAGTTTGGAGGTGTGGCTACCTATTTGGACACTGTACTGTCTGTCCTGTAGGTAGGATTGAAACCATTGGAGAGCTGTATCTTTGATGCCAATGTCAGTAAGGCATTCTATTAGTATTTTGTGGTTGACCGTATCGAAAGCTGAGGAGATGTCAAGAAGAATCAGAATATGGGAGAGACCTTTGTCAAGGTTTTTAAGAATGTAGTCAGATAGGGAGACAAGTAATGTCTCAGTGCTGTGATGTCGCCGGAAGCCGTATTGGGGCTGCAAAAGAATATTGGGGCGGATTTTCAGAGCCCTGCTCGCGTAAATCCGCCCAAAACCGGGCGGATTTACGCGAGCAGGGCCCTGCGCGCCGGGAAGCCTATTTTACATAGGCCTCCCGGCGCGCGCAGAGCCCCGGGACTCGCGTAAGTCCCGGGGTTCTCGGAGGGGGGCGTGTCGGGGGCGTGTCGGAGGGCGGGCCCGGTCGTCGCGGCGTTTCGGGGGCGTGTCGGCAGCGTTTTGGGGGCGGGTACGGGGGCGTGGCTACGGCCCGGGGGCGTGGCCGCGCCCTCCGTACCCGCCCCCAGGTCGCGGCCCGGCGCGCAGGAGTTCCGCTCGCGCGCGGGGATTTACGCCTCCCTCCGGGAGGCGTAAATCCCCCGACAAAGGTAGGATGGGGGTTTAGACAGGGCCGGGCGGGTGGGTTAGGTAGGGGAAGGGAGGGGAAGGTGAGGGGAGGGCAAAGGAAAGTTCCCTTCTAGGCCGCTCCGATTTCGGAGCGGCCTAGGAGGGAACGGGGGTAGGCTGCGCGGCTCGGCGCGCGCAGGCTATACGAAATCGATAGCCTTGCGCGCGCCGATCCAGGATTTTAGCCGATACGCGCGACTACGCGCGTATCTACTAAAATCCAGCGTACTTTTGTTTGCGCCTGGAGCGCAAACAAAAGTAGGCTATTCGCGCTCGTCTGAAAATCTACCCCATTATTTTCATCAAGATATTCAGTTAGGTGACGGTTGACAGACTTTTCTAATATTTTGGTTAATAGGGGAAGGTTTGAAATGGGGCGATAGCGAGATCGGAAGGATCAAGTGTGGGTTTTTTCAAAGTAGGTTTGATAATGGCATGTTTGAGATTTTTGGGAACAGTGCCAAGTGTGATAGATCTGTTGATAATATTGGAAATTGGCTTGGCAATAGTGTCTGGGATAGAGAGTAGTGATTTTGTGAGGAGGGTGTCAAATGGGTGTGAGCAGGGTTTCATTTTCTTTATGATTGAGTTGACTTCCAAAGTGGAGGTGGTATCAAAGGAGGGTAGGCTTGTGTAGGTATGGTCGAAGACGACATTGGAGTGGAGGGGAAACGGGACATAATGTTGACAATTTTCATGTGGAAATAATTGGCCAGGTTGTCGCATTTGTCTTGATTATCTATGTCTGAGGGTGCGAAATTAGGGGAGGATTTAAACTGTTTACTAATTCAAAGAGGGCATGAGGGTTAAGTTGGAGGTGGTGGATTTTATGTGAGTAGAAATCTCTTTTTGTTTTTTCAATAGTTGTTCTGTAAGGGTCTGATTTTAAAAAGCATTTACATGCGTAAAACTGGGTTTTACGCATGTAAATGCACTTTACTTGAGTAAGTGGGCTTTTGAAAATTGCTACAATATATGCCATTGAATCGTCCATAGGATTTACTCGCATAAGTGCACTTTACATGAGTAAATGGCTTTTGAAAATTGCTACAATAGTAGTTACATTTATGCACGTAACTCCTTTGAAAATTACCCCCTATGTGTGTAGGAAAGATTTGAAGGTGGTTAACTGTGTAGGAGTGGGGTTTTTTCTCCAGCTTCTTTCTAATTTTCTGAGGTTGTGCTTCATGGCTTTTAACTCAAAAGTGTACCACGGTTGTTTTTTTTGGATTTTGCCGGGTCAGTCACATGAGATTGCATGGGGCAGAGTTTATTAGCGATGGAGTCGGTACATTGGCTCCAGGAGTTAAGCACAGTTTCAGCATTAGTGAGGTCAATTTTGTTCAGTTCGGTGGTGAGAGCAGCAATAAGCTCTTCTTGTTGCAGTTACATCTAAAGTGAATGGTTTTTTTGTTGGATTGTAGTAGTGCAGGGGTGTTATTTATCGTACAGGTGATATCAATGTGGTAGTGATCGGACCAGGGGATGGGGGAGAGTGTAGGAATGCTGGATTGGATTCTGGAATTAGTGAAAATGAGGTCAAGGGTATGACCTGTTTGGTGAGTGGGGTTAGATATAAGTTGTTTGAATCCTAGCGCATGGGATAGGTGGTGATGTCCTTTCGTGGATTACAAACTGGTTAAAAGACAGGAAACAGAGAGTAGGATTAAATGGTCAATTTTCTCAGTGGAAGGGAGTGGGCAGTGGAGTGCCTCAGGGATCTGTATTGGGACTCTTACTTTTCAATATAAATGATCTGGAAAGAAATACGACGAGTGAAGTAATCAAATTTGCAGATAATACAAAATTGTTCAGAGTAGCTAAATCACAAGCAGATTGTGATAAATTGCAGGAAGACCTTATGAGACTGGAAAATTGGACATCGAAATGGCAGATGAAATTTAATGTGGATAAGTGCAAGGTGATGCATATAGGGAAAAATAACCCATGCTATAGTTACACAATGTTAGGTTCCATATTAGGTGCTACCACCCAAGAAAGAGATTTGGGAGTCATAGTGGATAACACATTGAAATCGTCGGTTCAGTGTGCTGTGGCAGTCAAAAAAGCAAAGTGTGCTGTGGCAGTCAAAAAAGCAAACAGAATGTTGGGAATTCCCACAGCACACTGAGCCGACGATTTCAATGTGTTATCCACTATGACTCCCAGATCTCTTTCTTGGGTGGTAGCACCTAATATGGAACCTAACATTGTATAACTATAGCATGGGTTATTTTTCTTCATGATTATAAGTTCAATATCACTGTATTACTGACATTTATTGTGAAATGTTTGAATTATTGAAAATTAATAAAAAAAAAAAAAAAATTGGTGTGGCATGTGCATCCATATAGAAAAATTTAGCCAATCTGATTTATGAGCATAAATAGCCTTATGAATAATACAGCAAGTTTTATACAGAATCCTCAGAAACCAAGACCAAGTACACAAAGACAGTAATTTTAAAACGAGCACACGTGCCCAAACACGTGCATATCGGCATGCGAGCGGAGATAAGTTGGAATTTTTAGTCTTTCATGCACTTGCATGCATATTGTTGTAAAATACACCAACTGTAAATTTTAACTATGCTCCTCATTTTAAGAGGTTGCTCAAGCACAACTAGCGTGCATGTGTCTTCCATAGGACCTTGTTGGGTTTTACACTTGTATGCCAGCGGATTTTAAAACATGCTTGTGCGAGGCTCATTGCCATTTTTCCAATTAGTCCACCAGTTTGTCCAGTTAAAATTGAGGACTTTCAGACCCCTTTGTTTCTTTGCCCTGCATGCCACCCAGCTGATCCAGATCCCTCAGCCTGTTCTAGAAGCCCAAAAATGCGAGATCTACAGACTTGCTGCTCCTCAGGAGCAGTAGTAAAGTTACGCATATATCTAGCATACACATGCTGTGGTTTTCGGTTCTAAAATACGTAGTTATGCGCATAAGCCTAGGCCCCACTCTGGAACATCCATGCCTCGCCCCTTTCCATTCTTTTATTCCTCACATGCACACGGTCATATACGTGCATATTTTGCGTTTTTTTTTTTAAATCCATGTTGCTTGTCCAAGGCCCACATACGTGCTTTTAAATTCGACCTGAAAATGTAGACACTTGCTGGGAGTCCCAACCTTTCTCTGGTCACTGGAATTCTTTGAAAGAGATTGAGCAGATGGTGTAGCGAACCAGGCTCAAAGGTTTTTCTTTCTGGACAAGAAACTTCTCCCCTCTGTGGTTGAACCAAAAATCCCCCAAGTAAATGGCTTCTTCAGCCCAGGAATTATTTACTGGGAGCCTCCACCTCAGGTGAACCCAGACTCTGGAAAAACAGTTCAGTCCACAGCTTGGAATGATGGTTCCAATATTGATAAAGTTTACTAAACACAAAAAATGGGTGTCTTCAATAAGTTCAACAGTTTTCGCAGGCTTCCACAGTAAAGAGACAGTCAGTTGCAAACCAAAGTATCCTTAGCAGCACAAAAATTCCCTCAGCTTAGGAACAGGGGAAGGCCCAATTTCGTCGCCACGCATAACTTATTAAAATCCCCCCCGTGCACTTCGCCTGCACATGGGCGTGTGGTTTAAAAAATCCGGCGCGCATGTGTACACGACCCATGGATTTTATAACGTGTACACGCTGGCACACGCATGTTATAAAATCCACGCATCCATGTGTGCGCACCGGGAACCACGTGCACATGGATGCCCATGCACACCTTTTAAAATCTACCCCATAGTGTTAACTCACTATGAAGCGTATTGAAGGTCCAGAGAATAGAGTCAACCTCCTTGTGTAGTAAGCATGATGCCGAGAGATACCATACTGAACTTTTCTTTCTGAAGAAATTTGTTGATATTTCTGAGTTCCAGGATGGGCGGAGGTCGCCTGTTTTCCTTGGAAGTAGGAAAAAGTGGGATTAAGATCCTCTGCCTTGCTGTGTCCGGGGAATGGTGTCCGAGTCCTGGTCCTCAGTAGGATGGACCGATCTGTTCTCTGGCAAGGTTTCAAAATCCAGAAGCCTGCCCAACTGGCGGAGCTGGTGTGATCTGGATATCAGTTGTTGACGTGTTCGAGCTTTTTGAAGTGGACTGGTTGGTCTCACGTGGGAGCTGGATAATACTCATGTGAGCGGTAAAAGGACCTTCTAGTAGCCATCTTCAATGGTTTTCTAGCCGAGGAGGGAGGATTTGCAAGAAACATAGAGAGCTGTAGCAGGGTCTCATGGTGGTCTTCCAATTGAGGCACTGTCTGCTGGACCTTGTGCATGAAGAGATGATCTGCTGTGCATGGCAGATCAGCTAGTTTATCTTGGACTTTGGGCCATAAATCAGGGGCCGTAAGCCAGGTTCACCATCTAGTACTGAGTCCTGTTGCTGGCAATGGGAGGACGTTTCAAAGCAATCACATGTTGTTTGAACTTCATTTTGATGGCAGTGAGGTTCCCTTGGTGTTGTGCAAACATAGCTGGTAAACAGCAATATGTGACACTAACATGGATCCCCGGAAAATTTTATGACCTAGACCGTCCCGAAAAAATCTGGTCCTCTTTAGTGACCAGGTCGAAAGGGATGGTTTCAGACATTTCCTTTACAAAAGTGGCAAAGGAGATGTCATTTGGAGGGATCATCTCCACTCTTCTAGTGGAGAAGGTTCCGAGAGGAGGTTGGTTTAGATCTCGATGGGATAAATGCCGAAGCAGGATTAGAGTCCCCATCACCTATTGAGGATCCAGGGATAGGTATAAGGGCCCGTGGCGGCTCAGAAGGACGAGTCGGCGTCGATGACTTAGGCTGTCATTGGTAGGGTACCGATGAGGGCAGCAAGGCGGTGTCGCAATGGTGCGAATATCGATGGCAGATATGGGGGTCGGCATCGATTGAGGTTGTAGACTCCAGAAGGCATCGAGGACAGCTTGGCAGATGAGGAAGTCCAGCTCCTCCCTGGAAGTTGGTATACGTAATGCAGCTACAGGGGGAGGCAGGCTAGGCATGGATCTGTAGTGACTCAGTACCCGGCATCGGTGTCAGTGGGGAATGCCTCGATGCCTCGGGTGTAGAGGAGCATGGAGACTCTTGTACCTGGGCCCACTTCGCAACTGGCTTGATGGATATTGATGCCGATGCGGTATCTGTGCCGGCACCGAATGCGGAACCCTGTCGATGCTGGCTATGATGTTTCCCTTGGTGCTTGGCCCGGACATTCTCCGGCAATGAGGAAGCTGCCACTGATGTCCAGGATGGTGTAGGTGACAGATGGTTACCATGGCGGTGATGATGTTTCCCTCGGTGTTCAGCCCGGTCATTCTCCAGCACCAAGGAAGTTGCCACCGATGTCATGGATTGCGTTGGTGATGGACGACACCGTGCTGGTGACGATGATTCCCACAATGTTCGGCCTGATCATTCTCCAGCACCGAGTAAGTTGCCATTGTTGTCCTGGATGGCATCAGTGACGGATGGTCACTGTGCCTGCACTGTTCCAGGCGTTGTTTTTTGCCCAAGGATTACACGGGGGATTTGGTTGAGATCCCGAAGTATGGCGCATTTTTGTTAGTCGAGGGCACTGAGGCATCGATGGAGGTATCGATGGCAGCTTCGACAGTATCAATGGTCTCGATGTCTGTATTGATGGAATTGATGGCAGCACAGACTGCGGCACTGGTGGCACAGATGGCGGTACTGAAAGCAGCACAGATGGTATTGACAGGGGCTCAACGGACCGACGGCATCAACAGGGGCCTTGATGGATTGACAATGGCTGCGACGGCACCGAGAGCACTGACGACGGCACCAATGACATCGATGGTGGCATTTATGGCGGCCCCGATGGATCGATGGGGTCCTTGACTGAATTGATGGTGGCATCGAGGGCGCCCTGATGGCATTGACGGCGATGTCGATGGCATCGATGGTGGCCACGACGGGGTTGATGGTGGCCTCCACGGCATCAGTGGGAACCATGGATGCTCCGATCCCTCTAGCCCCGATGGACCCGATGGAAGATCACAGCAAGGACACCCGCGGGCATCGTGGGGCGGACTGAGTGTGATAGACATAGGGAGAGAAAAAAAGAGGGCAGCAAACGGCTGGTAACCCAGGGGAACCAAAAGTAAGGTGACAGGAACCGACCAGAGAACACAGTATAGTACTCACTAAGCGTCCATGAAAATGTACGTGAAGGGAGACCTGTGTAGGGAAATTATTTGTGAAGTAATTCACGTTTTTCTGTGAGGAAAAGTTGTGAGAAAAAATCTCACAGAGCTCCTAAATGTGAGGCAACCTGCAGCGCAGAAAAAAAGAGACTGAAGGGAGACCCCTGTTGACACAGGGATCATGGCATGCTGGGCACGATCTGTGTGCCAGTCAAAGTTTCTAGAAACTTTGACAAAAGTGTTCCATAACAGGGCTCCGCCTAATGACGTCTCCCATATGTGAGGACTCCTATCCTGCTTGTCCTGGGAGAACAGCAGGATTATTTTGAGTATATAATGATTAGAGACTGACAAATGATATAAATGGCAGAAAACACAAATAATCACTGGTTGATTGACTATAGATACAAAAATAGCAATAAAAATACAATATAATAGGCAAAGTATATGTTCCTTACTGATGTTGTCAAAAGGCCCAAAGAAGCGCTCAGTTCTCCTATTTCTGGAAGTCTGAAATGTGAAGAGATCTAATCTCTGACAGGTCTGATTGTTTTTATGCAGTTCTGTGTTGCACTTAAAATAGCAGCAGGCCAGGAGTAGGAGAAGCATTCCACTCCCTCTCGCTTAGCTCAGCCTAACCAAAACTTGACTAAATTTGAGGCCTTACAGGCTCAGTTGCATCTATTGGTACTTCCATCTTTTAGTTGTTCCTCTTGGCCTCACTGCTGCTTTCAGGTTTCTAAGCTGTGCAGTTTCTCAATAAATCTCTGCAAGCCTCAACAAATACATCTTATAATTTCGGGGTCAGTGTCTGGTCCTTCTGAGACCCATAGGCTTCACTAACTTTATTCACTCTGAGCTCAGGTCAATTCCATAATGCTATTCCTGGAGGCACTGCCCTGCATTTTCACAAGATGTTTGGTTGCAGGAGGCTGATTTGAAGCTATGAAGTCATTTGCCAAAGGCATGCAAATAGGTGCTGAATCAGCAGGCTCACCAAGACTGAGACAGAGCTGAGCACCACCAGCAAATAAAACTAAACTCTAACAGTAGTAATAGGCAAAAATTAGTTGTCCAAGGGGAGAGGTGGTGGATAGAAGAGAGTCATGGCCAAGGTTAGGCCTTGGGAACACTTAAAAGAGATGGGATTTAGAGGGAGCATAGATCTTGCCTCAATAAGGAAGGGAACAGTGGTCAGATGGGCTTCCTTGATTCTCCTCTAACCTAAGAAGCTCAAAAATCAACTTCCCACCCATCTTTATGACATTTTCTCCATACCTAGGCTTAAAAAAAGAGGCGGAGGCCTACTCCTAGCAGCAAAAAAAGGCCTAGGTCTGTCACTTCAAACCTGAAACACCTACTACAATATAGAAGTTGCCTTTTTCCATTCTATTCACCTTCAAATCTGCTTAATATATGCTCCACCTGGAACCATTGAATCCAATCCTTCCCCTATCATTGAACTTATAACTAAACACATTAACGCAGCTAAACCTGCGATAATATTAGGTGATTTTAACTTAAATGTAGACGCCCCCCACCGTTCCCACAATTGTGAAACTTTACTCTCTTCACTTAACTACCTAGGCTTCACACAAATTGTAAACAGTCCTACTCACAATGCTGGCCATACCTTAGACCTTATATTCATTAATAATGGTATTTCTCTTACTTCCAACCCAACAACTACTCCGATCCCTTGGTCGGATCACAGACTCATCAACTATAACCTCATAGTGAAAGAACATCCTCCTCTCTCTTTCCCTAAAACCACAATTCATTATAGAAAACCTTGCTCTTCTGATCTCATCAAATTACACCTTGAAAAAGAATTACCCAAGCTTAAACTATCGGATGTAGATACAGCGATTACTTCATGGATTAATATCTCCACAAAGATCGCAGAACAATCCTGTCCAAGTTCCACAAAAGTACTACACAACCCTCTTCCTAATAGGAAACCCTGGTTCACACCTGAGCTAAAGGTTTTAAAACAAAATCTCAGAAAGAAAGGAAAAAATCTGGAGAAAAACGCCATCTTCAGCAACACAAGCGGCATACAAACTCTACTCTCTGCCATCCTTAAAATGAAAAGGGATTTCTTCTCTAAAAAAATTCATCACTTTTTCTTCGATTCAAAAGCCCTATTCTCGTACGTCTCTACCCTCACCAAGCCATCCCCCCCACTCATCCCAGATGATGCAGCACTCGACAAAGCAATTGAACTTTCAATCTACTTTAAGAAAAAAATCTTAGACCTTACCGCCACTCTCTCTTATCTACCTTCTTCATATCCTCCCCTCACTATCACTCCTCCACAACTCAACTCATCACTAGATACATTTGAACCTACATCAACGTTGGAAATTGAAAACATCATTAAAAAAACTGAAACCAGCAATGCATCCTATCGACCCAATTCTGACCAATCTACTCTTCAATATCCCAAACTCCATCTCTAAACCTATCTCGGACATCATTAACCTTTCTTTAGCCCAAGGTCTAGTGCCAGACCAACTAAAGTTTGCTATTCTCAAACCTATATTAAAAAAACTAAATCTGTCCCCTTCGGATCCAGCTAACTTCCGTCCAATAGCCAACCTACCAATGATTGCAAAAACCATGGAAAAAGTAGTAAACAAACAGCTATCTGAATACCTTGAGGATCATCACATTCTTTTCCCATCTCAACACGGATTCAGGAAGTCGTTTAGCACAGAAACTCTACTCCTATCCCTCGCTGACAACATCCTTATTAACATGGAAAAAGGTCAAAAGCACTTACTAGCTCTACTTGATTTATCTTCAGCATTTGATACGGTCAACCATTCTACTCTTCTGGAACGACTAGCTGAAATAGGCATCAAGGGAGTAGCATTAAGCTGGTTTAAGTCATTCCTGTCCAATAGATTCTATAAAGTCAAGATTAACAATAATTTATCTCCAGCCGTCAGCTCCAACATGGGTGTTCCCCAGGGATCCTCCCTTTCACCCACACTATTTAACATTTATTTACTCCCACTTTGCCGCCTTCTTACTAAGCTAAATCTCTCACATTACTTTTACGCAGACGACATTCAAATAACCATTCCAATCACAGATTCCATTCAAAATACCATAAATCAATTGAACAACTATCTGCAAACAATCAACAATCTACTCGCCTCTCTCAACCTTGTGTTGAATTCCAACAAGACTGAAATCCTCGTTATCTCTCAAGATGACTTGAACTCACCCCAACCAACCTTCACCACTATAAATCTATCACCATTTGTCAGAGATCTTGGGGTCATCATTGACAATCAGTTCAACCTGAAGAAATTTGTTAACACCACCACTAAAGATTGCTTTTTTAAACTTCAAATACTCAGAAACCTCAAGCCACTTCTACACTTCAAGGACTTCAGACTTGTACTTCAAGCAATCATATTGACAAAACTAGACTACTGCAACTCTCTGCTTCTTGGTCTTCCAACCATCGTTTTAAGACCACTTCAGATGGTGCAGAATTCTGCAGCTAGGCTCCTCACTAATACCAAAAGGAGGGAACACATCTCCCCTACTCTTCAATTACTACATTGGCTTCCAGTCAAATCCAGGATCCTATTCAAGGTACTCTCGATTATACATAAAGTTATCCACAACCTCACTTTTCTCAACACCTCCACTCTCCTAAAACCTCATACCTCCTCCAGACCTATTAGGAGTGCCTACCAAGACACCCTATTCACTCCGCAAGCCAAAACGTCTATCAGAAAACGCGCCATCTCCACAGCTGGCCCACACCACTGGAACGCGCTTTCACACGATCTAAGACGAGAATCCTGCCCGACTGTCTTAAAAAAGAGACTAAAAACATGGCTATTTAGCCAAGCCTTTCAAGACATTTAATTTATCTTCTATTCAATATTGCTCTCCACTAGCTTTTCTTCATCCTATCCCTATGAGCTTATCTGATATATATAAATAATTCTATTGATCTTAAAAGGCAATGTTCAGTTCAGAATGTTACATCTCTCTCCCTGTTACTATGTTGAATTCCCTAACTTGTTTACTGTATCGCTTTAGGGCGAATTTGAAGTTAAATGTAAACCGGTATGATTTGTATCTCTACAAGAATGTCGGTATAGAAAAAATAAAAATAAATAAATAAATAAAAATATGTTTATGGTATACCAGATATGGTCAGTCAGGATGAGTAAATCTTCAATAACATTTAAAGACTAATCAGATTAAACCCTGATAAGACTCCTCTACACCAGGCCATGTTACAAAAGTCTCTGTCCCTAAATGGTCAGATTCCTGTGACTAGGGCTGAGCATGTGGTGTAGCCAAAAAGGGCAAAACGGCCAGTGTGGATGGGCCAGCGTTGAGGCAGACCCTGAAATCCGTTTTCAGAAGAGATGCAAAGTTTCTTTCCATGGGCTGCCCAGGGCACTCCCTGGGATATCACAGATACCCTGACCTCTCACCTCTGAAATTAGACAATAATCTAGAAACAAATCTTTCTTTTTCTTCTCGGACTCCTTTCCAGGAAAAGTTGGAGGATCTGATGCACTCTAACCCATACAACCAAAGGAAGGACTTTGCGGTGGTGTTGCAACCATTCCTGAAGAGAGTTAGGCCCTCTAGGGACAGTGTGAGTATTAAAGCACCACAGCTATTAAAGAGCCTCAATTATCTGGATGTTTGCTGTTTTGTTATGTTTTGCATGCTATTTTATATTTGTATTTTATGAATGTTTTATGGAATCCTCACCAGACACATAATGGAAGATGCGGAATATAAGAGTTTTAAATAAAAATAACTAAAATAAATGTATTTATTGGGAGACTGGAGATGCTTCCTGCCTGAAAAAAAAAACAACAATCACCGTGCTTTAGAAACAAAGGCAAAATGAGGCCCAGGGCACACAGAAACATGAATTAGGTTCTTGTCATTTTCATTTTCATTTTAATGTTAATTTTGTTTTACTCTATATGGGCTCTGTAGAGTACAACAAAAACTTCATAAGATTGCCGCATGGTTCACTACTGATCTTCAATCCCATAAGGGACTTCTCAGACAAGCCCAGCGGAGATCCAATCCTATTCCTGAGCTTCTTAATGCATACAAGACTACTTTTTCTTTCTATCTAATAACAATCCTTGCTGCTAGAAAAAGCTGCATCTATGCTAAGCTTTCTCATTGCTTTTAACAACCTGTGTGAGCTATTCCATTCAGTAAAAGAAATGGTTACTCCCGCATCTCATTCCAATATTCTGTTTCTTCCTTTTCCCGATCTCAATATTGCCGAGACCGTTGCAACCTCTTTCACTCAGAAAATTGAGACAATACGCAATAAATTCTTAGATGCAATTAATTCTGTTTCTGAAACACTCCTCGCTGATGGATCTGTCTGGGATTCTTTCTCTGTTTCATCTACTGAGATTGTTCAGGTTATTTCCAACCTTAACAATTCCACTAAACCATTGAATTCTTGCTCTACCACGCTTGTTAAGAATCTTCATCATGACATATCCCAATTCATTTCTGACTTTGTTAATGCCTCAGTCTCTACTGGTTTTCTACAAGACTCTCTGAAAAATTCTTCCTTTCATCTTATCTTAAAGAAACCTTCTCTAGATCCAGCTGATATCACAAATTATTGACCCATATCCTCCCTCCCATTCCTGGATAAAATTGTTGAAAATGTTATGCTGAAACAACTTTCTGTTTTTCTGGAAGAGTATCATATGGTTGACCAGTATTAATTTGGGTTTTGCAGGTTCCACAACACTGAAATGCTATTGATATCCAGCTTCGATACTATTCGTCGGGGCTTTGATACTAGTACCCAGTATATGCTGTTCCTCCTTGATATCTCTGCAGCATTCAACACAATTGATCATACCATTTTGCTTTTTTGTATCTCATCTCTTGGTTTCTCTGGTGCTGTTTACAACTGGTTTATCTTATCTTTCTTCTCTTTTCCAACAGGTATCCATAGGTCCTCATCAATCTGTATGGCATGTTCTCTCTTCTTGTGTAACTCAAGGCTCTGCCCTATCTTCTGCTTTGTTTAACATCTATCTTACTCTGCTTTGTCGCCTTTTGGCCAGCTTTGGGGTACATTACAGGCTATACACCAACGATATTCAGTTCTTTTTTTCTCCTTAAAACCAATTGGGATCAATCTGTAAAATTTGCATCAATCTGTCTTTCTTCAATTCAACAATACCAGTGTTCCAATAAACTCTCACTTAATCTTAATAAAACCAAAATTCTTGTTCTTTTTAGGTTCCCAATCACTGCTTTACCTTCTTAAATTGTGATTAGCGATTGTCAGTTATCAATCTAAAAATCTGTACACAACCTTGGCATCATCATTGATAACTCTCTCTCTCTACACAACCACTTATCGCCTCACTTTCACATTCACTTTTGTTTAACTTATGCCTCCTCAAACAAATCAAACTCTTACTTGGAAGCCTTTGATTTTTGCACTGTTGTGCAATCATTTCTCTTTTCTAGTTTAGATTACTGTATTTCTCTTTTTACCGGCCTACTTGTTCATACCCTCCGACCACTTCAGATACTTCAAAATGCCGCAGCCCTTCTCTTATCAAATACACCAATTCGTGATCACATCATTCCAGTTCTCCAATCGTTACATTGGCTATCTATTCCTTATCAAATTCAATATAAATTCACTCACAGCAACAGTCCATAATATGTTAAACAATATTTCATCTCCATGGATTTCCTCCACACTGAACCTCTACACTCCCCTCTAGCTCTCTGCGTTCCTCTAGTCAAGACCTTCTAGACATTCCATTGGCAAGACTCATTCACCTTGTTGAAACCAGGGAATAAGCCTTCTCTACTGCTGTTCCCACCCTTTGGAATTCCCTTCCTCTAGGCTTGAGAAGGCTCAAAGATCCAAAACTTTAAAAAAAAAATCCCTCAAGACTTACCTTTTTAAGCTGACATTTAATATCACATAGCCTTTTCTAATTTTTTATGACTTTTTAAATGTAAATTTGTGACCGATATTGTGTATGTTTTTTATTGTACCCGCCCTGAACTATGGAAGGGCAGATTATAAATATTTCAAATAAATAAATAAATAAATAAATATTTTGGCAGTCTTTGAGAAAACTCCAGGGTCTGGCAAGGAACCAACTCTAGGTTTTAAGAAAAGATGTTTAAAATTTAGAAAGAAAGAGAATCCTGGTTCTTTATGCTCTACCCCTCCCCCTCCTTTGCCTTTTCTTTTAAAGACCATGTATGGGGGGGAGGGGACTCTAGATCTTTAAAGGCTAAATCTTCCTGCTTATATAGAGGAGAGAAGCACAGATCCTCCAAGTTTCTAGAATTTTGCCGGAACCTCTGGCATTCCCAGCACTTATTTATTTATTATTCAAATTTAATTTGTCACCATACCAAAAAATGCCCATAGAGTGTGCGAGTGTCCATCCAAAAATCCTGATGTAGCTGTTCTGTGCTGGGCAGCATGTGTATGTGTGTAGCTTACACTGCTGCTGCCCATGTCCTGTTCTGCACATAAGTGGAGGACTTAGGCGAGCCAGGCTTTCAATCCAGCACCTTTCATGACCTTGCTATTCACTAGCGAATTTAGAAATGGATGCAGGACCTTCACATGCTGTCAGAAGTCCCCCCTCTAATACTGTGCATGTTAAATTGAACCCCCTGGGTCTCTCTAACTTCTTTCAAGGGATATGGCTGAGCTGCTAGATCTGGGCTCACGATACCACACACTGGCTATCTTGAACTTCCTCTGGTACTCGAGAAAAAAAACTTACCGATATGTCTTTTCCCTTGCAGAAAGGGAACATGGATTATTCCTATTTTTCTATGGACTGCTTCCACTTCAGCATTAAAGGCCACGAAGAGTTAGCCAAGGGACTATGGAATAACATGGTGAGTATAATTGTCCACAGTGCATGGAACACACAGCATAGCAAGTAACAGGACCGAGCAAGGCCAGGAGGCGGAGAGCCACAACTCAACACAAGTCAAACCTAGGACATAATGGGAAAAGGAAAATGACCTCCAGTGGCACAAAGGTTAGAGCTGATAAGCCCATCTTATCTGGCACTAACCCACATAACACTAACGGGAACCTCTTCCTGTGAGCCGTTGGGGGCATGCATGTAAGAGTTGGGAGAGAATTTGGGATTCAGTGCACCATCACTGGCAGTGAGAGGTCCCACGGAGGACCCCATGCATGGTAAATGCCCCTTCACTCTCATTAGAACACATTATGCCCATTGGGAATCGGTGCTAAAACTGATGTTTTGTTATGTCATTACAATCCACATCCTTATTTTTTGTTGTCCTTTTACTAATTTGGACATAGATGGGCTATGCAAACAGGGCCCCACCCTGCTTTGGCATGATATCACTTCAGACATATACGTAGCCCACATCCAGGTCAGCTCTTTGACATAGGGGCACAGAGGGCCATGGGCCATGCAAGGCCACATGACCTCCCAGGGTTTCTGCACAGGAGGGGAAAGTCAGTCTTTTCAAAGTCCTTAGGGCTGTTTCTTCACTAAGGGCTCTTCTGTACAACAATCAGTCATACCAAAAATCACTCTTCCCAAAACCTTTGTTCAAAATAAATTCTTTACTGAAAGTGGCAGGGAAACAAATCAAAGTCCAACAGTAAATTAGAGAGTAGGGCACCACAATGTACACAAAGTCCCAAATTACAAAACCACAGATCTCAGTCTCTTGCACACACACCCTTCCCATAAAGGTAGTCTCTTAGGGACAGGAACCCATCCACTCTAGGCCCTCCCAGTATCTTTTGGATATTGTATGTCTTCTCAGTTCCTTCCTCTCTTCTTTCAGATAAGCTTCTGGCAGATTTGCTTGATCCACCAACACCCTGTGGAATTTCTCCATTTACATTTGCTGTTACCCTCATTCTAATCCTTTTCTTTAAGACTCAGACTCTGAAACTTTCTCAGGAATACTTCTTCCAAACACTCTGGAGGCCCAGGCCTCTGCAATTTCTTTCCCCTTTCAGGCTTCTAGCCCAGCAGGATATCCTTTCTTCATATCCTTTCCCTGTGGAAGCATAGACCCACCAAGTGCTAAGGCTGATGCTCAGCTCCCTCTGCCTGCATCACGTGGGTGCAGCCTTTTCATTCAGACTGACAACTCCCCCCAATGGGGAGTGACACACTACACTACCACACCTTACTACACTGACCTCACACATAGGGGCAGGCTCTGGAGGGAGACCTCTGCTACATACTAATACCATACCATTAAAGGGCAGCCACTGCTAGTAAAAGAGTAGAACTGGATACTTTGTCAAATGACTGGTTAAGGGGTGACCATCATGGCAGCTTTAACAGTACAGGGACCCTGAGGGAGGAAAAGCAATTTGTTGCATTGGAGGTGGACCCTTAGGCCGAGGTGGGGTTGACACAACCTGTAGGTAGGGACCTATGGGTCCCCACCATCGGCAGGTGGAGTGGGCTGAAGATAGAGGCTGCTGGAGCTTCACCTATACCAGCCCTCATTCCCCACGGGTTAAGCCTTTGGGTGCCGGGGCCGGCAGGACTTAGGTGGGCCTCAAGGTTGGTTCGTGAAATAAGGCGGTTCAGCACAGAAACATCAGTCGATAGGTGGCGTAGTCTTACCCTTGACTGGGTTCAGTACAGGAACTCAGCCACCAATGGAACTGGAGGTAACTGGAGGCGCCTGAGCAAAGAAAGGCTGAAGCCTTGTAAGTCCACGTCCAGGAAATAGGCTGGAGGAGGCGTCACTGACAGGTTGGAGTCAGAGCTGGAGGCAAGCGAGGATCGTGGCAAGTAATGTAGAACTCTGGACACGGAGTAATCTGTAGTGTAGTCGATCAAGGCAATGGTCAGGGCATGGAGAAGGCAGGCAGAGTCAATCAAGGAAATGGTCAGAGCAACGAGAAGACAGGTGTGGTCAAATGTTGTAAAGGTCCGGGGTTGGAGATAGGCTGAAGAGTAGTCAAACAAAGGCGAGTCGAAATCCAGAAAGTCAGTCCAATACATAGACAGGGCAGGAACGAGGAAGACAGGAACCGGGAACCACAGGAGACAGGAACACAACGTAGAGAAGATTCTCTATCAGCAACAAGTACTCGGAGTATGAGGAGTAGGGATGTGAATCGTTTTTGAACGATTAAAAATCGTCCAAAATCGTTAGAGTGCACAATACAATACAAATGCCCCCGATTTATCGTCAGGGGCATTTGTATTGTATCGTTAAATAGGGCACGGGAATTATTTGGGGGAAGGCGGGAAAACCAGCACACCAAAACAACCCCTAAACCCACCCCGACCCTTTAAAACCAATTCCTTACCCTCCCCCACCCTCCCGAACCCCCCCAAAATGTTAAGTTAACTGGTGGTCCAGTTGGGGGGGGGGGGGGGGGTCCCGACGCGATCTCCCACTCTCGGGCCATCGGCGCCATTTTGGCTGCCACTAATTAAAATGGCGCCGATGGCCCGATTAAAAAAAAAAACCCCACCTGACCCTTTAAATCGACCCCCCACCCTCCCGACCCTTTTTTTTTAGGGAGGCCCGCGCCGCTAAAAATAAAACCAACACCCGACCCTTTAAATCAACCCCCCCCAAAACCTTTTAAAATTACCTGGTGGTCCAGGGGGGCGTCGGGGAGAGATCCAGGGGGGCCTCGGGGAGAGATTTCTTGGCATCAGCTGTTCTAAAAAAAAAATAAATGGCGCCGATGCCCCTTTGACCTTACCATGTGACAGGGTATCCGTGCCATTGGCCGGACCCTGTCACATGGTAGGAGCACTGGATGGCCGGCGCCATCTTTAAAGATGGCGCCGGCCACTTTACTCAGAAGCCCCTGGCCGGCGCCATCTTTAAAGATGGCACCGGCCATTTTACTCATCAGCCTGCCTGCTCGCCGTCGCTGTCTGCCCTGGTTTGCCGCCTCGAGCTACGCGGGGTGACGGGCGCGTATGATAGGCGCACATTGCTATGCGCATTGTAAGCGCATGCTGATAGGCGCACGTTACTAGGCGCACGCTGATAAGTATGTTATAGGCGCGCTTCATAAGCGCACATTGATAGGCGCACATTGATAGGCGCACATTCATAGGTGCACGCTGATAGGCGCACATTCATAGGTGCACGTTCATAGGCGCACATTCATAGGTGCACGTTGATAAGCGCACATTCCTAGGCGCACATTCATAGGCGCACGTTGATAAGCACACGTTCATAGGCGCACGTTGATAGGCGCTCATTGATAGGCGCACATTGATAGGCGCACGTTGATAGGGGATCAGACGCTATGGAGCGTATGAGAGCGCCTGCGGCCGCAGAGCTGGCACCTCCAGAATCAGGCATAAGGGCTCTAGGCCTCTGCTCAGCATGCCACCTCAGAGCCATACAGAGCGAAGAAGCAGACTCCCTATGTGCCCAATGTGAGGAAGCCCTGGGAGTTCCAGGCCAGGGCCGGTCACAGCCCAGTTTGACTGCCAGTTCCTCAGGGAACACCCCGAACTTAGCAGGCCGCGGTGAGCAGCCAGGGAACCCCACGGACCTGGGGCCCCTACGGCTAGAACCTGCTTCACTCTCCTGGGTGGAATTATTTAAGGGGATTCATGCCTTCGTCAAGATGCAGTCTGATCCCTGACCGGACCCATACGTACCAGATGACCCTGCCCCGGGACCCTCAAGGCCTACGCATGGCCACCCGCCACCCGGAAGCCCCACTTATGGGGACTCGGATTACTCTTAGGAAGATGGCGAACCCCCCGAGGAGGGAGAACTTCCCTCGGGGATAGCACCGTATCGAACCATGAGACGCTTCTTTCCTAAGGAGGATCTTCCAGACCTGGTCTCTCAATGCCTGTCGGAGCTGGCTATCCCGGGCCAGGGCACCCCAGGGGAACCTAGGATGAACCCCCTGCTAGAGGGACTGCGTCAAACGGCTCCCCATTTTCCCCTTCTACAAGCAGCACAACAGTTAATCGATCTGGAGTGGAATGCGCCGGAGGCTTCATTCAAAGGGGGTCGGGCTTTGTCTAGCATGTACCCCCTAGACCCGGCAACCAAGGAGCTGCTGGCATGCCCGATGGTAGACGCCATAGTTAGCGCAATTGTGAAGCGCACCACCATTCCGGTGGAGGGAGGGGCGGCCCTCAAGGATGCACATGACCAGCGCATGGACGCCATTCTGAAACAAGCCTTTGAGGTGGCAGCCATGTCCTTACGAATTGCGACCTGCTGCACCATGGTGACACGCTCCTGCTTGTCACAAGCCAGGAACAACACCCCGGGAGAGGAAATGGAATCAGCCCTCTCATTCCTCACTGACGCTGCCTCCGACCTAGTTCGTACGGCAGCCAAAGGAGTGTCATCCTCAGTGGCAGCCAGAAGACACCTCTGGCTGTGAAATTGGTCGGCCGACTCCTCCTCCAAGACTCGTCTTACAAGAATGCCCTTTAAGGGATCCCTCCTGTTCGGCAGCGACCTAGAGAAACTGGCTAATAAATGGGGTGCATCTCCATTACCCCGTCTACCTGAAGACAGGTCAAGGAGGACCCAGCGCCCTTTTCCTAGACCATCCAGAGGTAGAAGCTCTCAACGCTTCAATCCTTACAGGGCTTGCTACCAAGCACCTCGTTCTCAGACCAGGAACCAGTCCTTTTGGACCAGGCACAACAAGAGGGGAACCGGCTCGGGGTCAGGTCCTGGCCGCACCCCACAATGAGAATCAGCCGACCCATCTGGGGGAAGAAGCCATAGGGGGCAGGCTAACCCTATTCTACCGCAGATGGGTTGAGATTACTTCGGACCAGTGGGTCCTCGCCATTGTCCGGGAAGGGTATTACCTGGACTTCCTTCATCTCCCTCTGGACAAGTTTGTGGAATCGCCTTGTCCGCCCCTCAAGAAGGCGGCGCTGGCAGCTACCTTGGAGAGACTCCTGTCCCTAAAAGCCATAATCCCAGTGCCTGCATGGGACATAAATTCTGGGCATTACTCCATTTATTTCATTGTCCCCAAGACGGGGGGGCACCTTCAGACCCGTCCTGGACCTCAAGTCAGTCAACCAGCACTTACGGGTCCCAGGATTTCGCATGGAAACGCTGCGGTCGGTCCGAAGTGCAATACAGCCAGGGGAGTTTCTCACATCCCAGATCTCTCAGAGGCCTATTTGCATATCCTAATTCATCGGGATCACCAGCGTTCCTTACGCTTCAAAGTCCTGGATCAGCACTTTCAGTTCAGGGCTCTACCCTTCGGGTTAGCCACCGCGCCACGGACCTTTACCAAGATAATAATAGTGGTGGCGACGTCACTCAGGAAGGAAGGCATTCTCGTTCATCCCTACCTAGACGATTGGCTGATCAGGGCAAAGTCACCGGAGGAGAGCCACTGGGCAACCAACAGAGTTATATCTCTTCTGGAAAGCCTAGGATGGGTAGTCAACATACACAAGAGTTCCCTACAGCCTTCGCAGTTGCTGGAATACCTAGGTGTCCGATTCGACACCCAGGAAGACAAGATCAGCCTGACCTCCAAGAGGAAATCGAAACTCCGGGATTGCTTGCAGAATCTGCTAAGCACCGTTCGGCCCACAGCTTGGGATTACCTACAGGTCCTCGGCCTAATGGCCTCCACTCTGGAAGTGATACCATGGGCATGGGCCCATATGAGACCGTTACAGCGCACCCTCCTATCTCAGTGGCGCCCAAGATTACAGAACTACACCGTGCATCTACCTCTACCGGCCAGAGTACGGGATCAGTTACGGTGGTGGCTGCAGCCCGGCCATATGAGCCGGGGGTCCAAGATGTCCTCCCCAACCTGGACCCTGCTCACTACAGATGCCAGCCTGAGCGGCTGGGGAGCACACTGCGAAGAGCTGACCACCCAGGGGCGGTGGAACAGAGAAGAGTCGGGGTGGAACATCAACCGACTAGAGGCACGGGCAGTCAGGTTAGCATGCCTGCAATTTGCCCACAGACTTCGAAACAGAGCAGTCAGAGTGATGTCGGACAACGCCACCACGGTGGCATACATCAACCGACAGGGCGGAACCAGAAGCCGACAGGTATCCTTGGAAATAGCCCCCCTGATGGCTTGGGCGGAGGCGAATCTTCAGGACATCTCCACCGTCCACATCGCCGGGAAGGACAACACCACGGCAGACTTCCTCAGCAGAGAAAGCCTAAACCCGGGGGAATGGCAGCTGTCGCCCACAGCTTTCCAGATGACTGTGGATCAGTGGGGGACTCCGGGCATGGACCTACTAGCGGACAGATCCAACGCTCAAGTACCCAGATACTTCAGTCGCAGACAAGATCCTCTCTCCCACGGATTCGACGCTCTAGTACAGCCATGGCCTCAGGGGATCCTGCTATATGCTTTTCCTCCATGGCCCCTGCTGGGCGCCATTATACCCAAGATTCAGCAGCACAGAGGCCTAGTTCTTCTAGTGGCCCCAGACTGGCCAAGAAGATCCTGGTACGCAGACATGAGAAGACTGCTGGCGGGGAATCCACTACCCCTGCCTCCACACAGGGACCTGCTGAGACAAGGTCCCATCCTCCACGAGAATCCAGCTCAATTCTCTCTTACGGTCTGGCCATTGAAAGGGCTCGACTGAAGAAAAGGGGATACTCGGGGCCGGTAATAGACACACTCCTCCGAGCACGCAAGTTCTCCACATCACTAACTTATATAAGGATCTGGAGAGTATTTGAAGCCTGGTGCGAAACTCGCAGCACCAATCCGCATGCCGCTAAAATCCCCATCATTTTGGATTTCCTGCAAGATGGACTTCAGAAGGGTCTGTCCCTCAGTTCAATCAAGGTTCAGGTGGCAGCGCTATCCTGCTACGGCCCCAGGAGTGCCGGCAATAGCATTGCCACACACCCAGACGTTTCACGTTTCCTGAAAGGAGTCAAACACATTCGCCCGCCACTGAAGTGGCCAGTGCCCCTGTGGAACCTCAACTTAGTTTTGGAATTCCTAGCAGGACCCGCCTTCAGACCCCTCCGAGGCCTGTCCCTCCGTTTGTTAACCTTGAAGATGGTGTTCTTGCTGGCCGTATGCTCACTCAGCACGCCGCATCTCCGAGCTACAAGCGCTGTCCTGCCGCGATCCGTTTCTCAGAATCACCCCAGGGGCTATCCATCTTCGCACGGTTCCTTCCTTCTTACCCAAAGTAGTCTCACACTTCCACCTTAACCAAACCATATCCTTGCCAACCATGGAAGGATTGAAGAAGTTGGAAGAAGGTCGAATACTGCGCCATCTCGACATCGGCAGGCTGCTGTCCAGATACCTGGAAATGTCGGAAGCAGTACGAAAGACGGACCACCTGTTCGTCCTTCACAGCGGGAAGAAGCAAGGGGAAGCGGCCTCACGGGCAACCATCGCCTGCTGGATCAAAGAAGTTATCAAGGCAGCCTATGTAGAAGCAGGAAAACCACCACCTCTACGGGTCAAGGCTCACTCTACCAGAGCGCAGGCAGCCTCCTGGGCAGAAACTAGGATGCTGTCGCCGGCGGAGATATGTAAAGCGGCAACGTGGTCCTCCATCCATACCTTCTCCAGATTCTATCGTCTGGACGTCCAGGCCAGGGAGGACACAGCATTTGCGAAGGCAATCCTAAACGGACCTCGGGCAGCCTCCCGCCCAGTCCGGGAGTATCTTTTGTACATCCCACTTGTTTTGAGTCCATCTGCTACATGCTAGGAAATGTAGAGATTACTTACCTGATAATCTCATTTTCCTTAGTGTATGCAGATGGACTCAGCATCCCGCCCGGCTGCCGGTATACATTAGAGATGTGTATCGTGTGATCGATCGTCTTAACGATCGATTTCGGCTGGGGGGGGGAGGGAATCGGATCGTCGGCGCCATTTTCTATCAACGCACTCGTGGCCCGAGAGTGGAAGATCACAACGGGACCCCCCCACTGGACCCCAGGTAATTTAAGACATTTTGGGGGGGTTCGGGAGGGTGAGGGATTTATTTTAAAGGGTCGGGGTGGGTTTTAGGGATATTTTAGTGTGCCGGTTTTCCCGCCCTCCCCCTCCCCTCCCCCCTTCCCCTGATTTATGATTTTTGATGATAAATCGGGGGAATTCCTATTAAATATCGCCTCTAACAATTTTTGACGATTTAAAATATATCGGACGATATTTTAAATCGTCAAAAAACGATTCACATCCCTAGTATACATGGGGATTCACCGACTCACGGTAAGCCATGTTTTCTTATATAGGGCATCCACCCTGCCAGGTGTCGACGCCTTCCAGCTGAGAACACTGGCGGTCTCCAGCTACTATCAATCGGTCAGGGTAATCATGTTCATTTAATTGATCGGTCAGTCACACATATAGCCATAAAGCTTTTGCAAGGAAGATTACTGAGTTTGCTGTACTTCCTGCAGGGTAATATGTACCCGTGCTGACGTCAGATCCATCTCCAACTGCTAGCACGAGCACGCTATACCCACTTGTTTTGAGTCCATCTGCATACACTAAGGAAAACGAGATTATCAGGTAAGTAATCTCTACAATTCTGCCTCTTTCAAGGAAGTCTGTGATGCTTCCTTTAGGGTGGTCTGTAAACCTCCTCTATGAGCTCTTTTGCACCCCAGTCTCAGTCATTGAAAATTCATTCAACTGAGTTCTTTTCTGTTTTCTTGCACTCTTCTGTGCCTCAGGCTTTTTTTGCCACCTATTCCAGCAGTGTTTTCACTAGTTCCATGTCAGGTTTTTCTGTCACACTATCCATAGGCTCCTCTCTGACTCCACCACATTTGCTGCTTTTAACTTCCACTGAAGTTTTGTCCATCTGAAGGGTAAAGCACAAATCAGGTGATTCATAGAACTGCTGCACTTTCTCTGTTTCTTGGTTTACTTCTTCCAGACTGGCAGATGGGAGCACCCAGCTTGCTTCCTGTTCTTTCAAGGCATGATCCCAGGAAACCTGAAGCTGTTCAGGGGTCTCTTGCATTTGCCTCTGTCCTTCCAGGAGGATTTTAATCACTGTTTCTATTTCTTGCTCAGTCATTCATTCCATAGCCAAGGCTGGCTTTCTTGAACACTAGTGCAAAGCAGCTGGCTTGCTGTTGAATGGCCACGCCCTGTTCACTCACACCCACACTCTGGCAGCTTTACTTTTTTTTCTCTGAGGAGAAGGCAAACAAAAGAAAAAAATCCCTGCTTGTCCAGCAACTAACTTACAGGGCGATACAGAAAAAGTCGCTGGAGAGCGGGCGAGCGCTAAGGCCACTCTCCTGGGCGCGCGATTCAGGAGGGTGGCCTATGCAAATTAGGGCCCATGGTAAAAAGAGGCGCTAGGGACACTAGCACATCCCTAGCGCCTCTTTTTGGACAGGAGCAGCGGCTATCAGTGAGTTTGACAGTCAACACTCAATTTTGCCGGCGTCGGTTCTCAAACCCGCCAACAGCCACAGGTTCGGAAATCAGACGCCGGCAAAGTTGAGCGTCCGGTTTTCGACCCGGGAACCAAGGGCCGATTTTAAATTTATTTATTTATTTATTTTTAACTTTTGGGACCTCCGACTTAATATCGCCATGAAATTAAGTTGGAGGGTGCACAGAAAAAAAGCTTTTACTGCTTTTCTGTGCACTTTCCCAGTGCCGGCAGAAATTAGCGCCTACCTTTGGATAGGCGCTAATTTCTGAAAGTAAAATGTGCGGCTTGGCTGCACATTTTACTTTCTGTATCGCGCGGGAATGATTAATAAGGCCATCAACATGCATTTGTATGTTGCGGGCGGTATTAGTCTCGGGGGGGTTGGACGCGCGTTTTCGACGCACTATTACCCCTTACTGAATAAGGGGTAAAGGTAGCGCGTCGAAAATGCGCAGCCAAATGCAGGATAACAGTGTGCTCCACCAGAGCGCACTGTACTGTATCGGCCTGTTACTCACTTAAGCAAGCAGAGCTTCTCTTCTTACTTGCACACAAACTTTTACAGCCAATTTTTCCTTCAGGCCCCAAAAGATAGCTTTCTGGATTAAAGAAAAAAATGTAAGCTGTTTGCCTTTATTTCTCCTCCCTGTGCCATGGTCTTTTAAAGTCCTCAGTGCTCTGTGCATAGCCAGCAGCACTGCTTCTGCCTCAAACGTCTTTGGGCAAGTAACAAACACTACACATTTTATTTCTTCACTATTTTCTTTTCCTCTTCTGGAGACTTGGGTTTTTTCCTTTGCAGACATGTTGTGCAGAAATTCCCAAACTGGCACCATATGTAGGATAGTTAAGTAACTTTCATAGGCTGGAGGCAGGAACGAAACTGATTCCAGCCTTTCATCTTGACTTTTAACCTTATTACAATTATCAACAATCAATAACAGGAGACTTCCCAACTTCCAGCAGTGTATTTGCACCATAACTTCGCCCAAAGTGGGTACAATAGCTGGCTTCTCCTGAAGACGTGGGGATTCTTGATGCCAGCTGGGCTCTGCCTCTTATTCTGTCCATCAGGCTCCCGCCCACATTGCTCTCTGTCCCTCTATGGGATTTTAAGGTAGACCAGACCTCTTGCTTGATCCGGCACAGATTAAGGAGGGCCACTACTTTACAGCTTCATTTCACAGTGCTCAGAGAGTTAAACCAATTCTAAACCAGAAACCTGATTTCCACCATGAAACCTTCACCCAGGAGATCCTATGGTTTCAAATGGAAGCGGGACAGATTAGATGAACCATTTTGATCTTTATTTGGAAGGATTCACACAAGCATTTCAAATGATTCACTAAATACTTAGAATTCATTTTTTGTTTCCTGCATGCTCTATAGTAGGTATGACTGACACTAGCTGGAACAGATTTAGATTTATTAGGTTGCTTTATTCCACTTTGCAGATGATCATTTAATGTGCCTTATATTTAAATGTTCTCATGTGAACCAGAACTGGATTGGTTGCTTCAAGTGTGCCAAACTGTTTCTGGAAACTTTATTGGCCTGGACCGAAACACTTCAATCAAAGTTGAACCCAAACTGGAGCCAAATCCAAAACTATAATGGCTTGACTCCCTGATGTCGATTTTTTTAAATGTGACTGTTTTTTCGGTTACATATGTTTGATATGGTGTTTTTGTGATATGTTCTAGTTCCAGAGCGAAGGTGAAAAGGTTGCAGTTAAGACATTTTCTGAACCACTCAAGCTGATCTGTCCCTCAAAGGTACAATAAGAATTATTTATCCAGCGGCACCACTATATACAGTAGTGCACTAGAGAACATACATGGTTTTAATGCTCCACCTTTTCACTTGGAAGGTAACTTTCAAAACTTCTCCTTTGTGGTCATTTACATGTGTATATGGGTGCATACGAAGTTGCTACTGTATTTTATAACCTGTGCAGAAATGATATTCACAGGTTATAAAATACAAGTACATATGTGCATTCAAATTTGCACATATGAAAAACTCGAGCCACACAAGTTTGGACTTATTCAGATAAAAGCTTATCCAGCTAAGTAGATGCATGTTGCCAGATAAATCCAAAAAGTGCTACTTAGACAGACAAGTATTGCTTTTCAAACTTATCAGTCTTTGTAGACCCGCTTCTACTTAGCCGAATGAATTGGCATTTATCCAGATAAGTGTGGCTACTTTATCCACATAAGTTCAAATTTGTCCATCTAAGTAGCAAGAAAGGTACTATTTAGCCAAATAAGTTGAAAATTAGCTGGATAAGTGTGCACAATTCATATATCCCCATATTTGTACTTCAGATTGTAAAAGAATACATGAGTAGATTTTGCTCACATTAACTTGACGCTTCTACTACCCCCCTTAAGTTGTCTTCTACACACGCAAGTCAAGAAATTTTATAACATGTGCACGGCAATTAAATAATCAGTTTTACCAATATGTCTACCTGTTTGCCCAGACCACCTGCAGCTCGTGAAGACCCTCCTGGTTTTTCATCTTGAAGTCCTCCCATTGCACCCAGACCCTCTACCCAGTCGTTCTTTCACTTTTATGATGTTTACAATCACTTACACCAGATATTGAACAGGAGTAAATATATATGCAAGTAAAAGACTTTATTTCTGCAAGTCATTTTGGCAGGTTTTTAAAGCAGCAACTTATTAGCGTAAATGTTAGACTCGCCCTGGAACACCCCTGGCATGCCCATTTTTACATGCTTTTTTTTTTTTACAAACTTTGCCACTTTTAAAATATGAGTTGTGTGCGATCGGCCCATTTACTTGCATATATGGGCCTTTTTATACAAGCCACTCTTTTAAAATTCACCTATAAATGTATATTTTTAAGAGTTGTGAGGAGGCAGCAAAAGGAAAACCAGGAGGATAAAAAAAAATCACAGAATCATTACAAATGCATCTAAAATCTTGTACTTGATAGAATTAACCAACAGCCAAGTCTATCTGGCAGGATGCAAGTTCTGTAATAACTAGGAGGCCGATGCAATACAGTACACTCAGCCAAGCGCACTGTATAACCCGCAGTCAGATGCGGGATAAATAGGTGCTAATCCACCCGCTAATGCAATAGGGGGATTAGCGCCTATTTAACGCGCGACCGACGCGGAGTGAATGAGATAGTGCTCATCACATGCAAATGCACGAGAATGAGCCTATTACTCATTCACTCTGCATGCAAAAAGATAAATGTGCATCTCAGACGCACATTTATCTGCAGCTTTCGACACAGTGAACCACACTATACTGTTAGATCGTCTCTCAGATATTGGTATTACTAGTACAGCTCACAGATGGTTCAAGTCCTTCCTTAATAATAGATGCTATAAGGTTAAAATCAACAACAAAGAATCACATCCAGTGAGCTCCTCCCTGGGAGTCCCACAGGGCTCCTCTCTCTCCCCAACGCTTTTCAACATTTACCTCCTTCCGCTTTGTCAACTCCTCTCCAATCTCAAGTTAACCCACTACATCTACGCGGACGACGTGCAGATACTAATCCCTATCAAGGACTCCCTCTCCAAAACTCTCTGCTTCTGGAAAGACTGCCTTCAATCAATCAATCAATTGCTTACCAGTCTTAACCTAGTCCTAAACACCAACAAGACGGAGATCCTCCTCATCTCCCATGACGGCATCCTTGGAACAATCTTCCTAACTCTTCTCAAATAAACATTTCACCCCAGGTCAGAGACCTTGGCGTTATTCTTGATAACCAGTTCAACCTAAAAAATTTCATCAATACTACTACTAAAGACTGTTTCTTCAAACTACAAGTTCTAAAAAGATTGAAACCCCTCCTCCACTTCCATGACTATCGCACGATTCTACAATCAATCATTTTCTCAAAAATCGACTACTGCAACTCGCTCCTTTTAGGTCTTCCAGCTAACACCATCAGACCATTGCAGATGGTTCAGAACTCCGCCGCGAGGATCCTCTCTAATGCCAACAGAAGAGAGCACATCACTCCCATACTTCGTAACTTACATTGGCTCCCCATCAAATTTAGAATCCTCTACAAAGTCCTTATGATAATTTTCAAAGCCACACGCAATCTGTCTCCTCTGGAATTGAACTTACCTCTTCGTCTTCATGAATCCTCCAGACCAATCAGATTCGCCTACAAAGGCACCCTCTATGCCCCGCCAGTTAAGACAGCCCTAAGGAAACACACCCTATCCACCGCGGGTCCATCACATTGGAACGCCCTTCCCCCAGATCTCCGGCAAGAACAGTATCTTCTCACTTTCAAAAAGAAACTTAAAACCTGGCTATTCAAACAGGCTTTTCCATAACATTTCAATCCCCCCTTCTTTTTCAAGAATGCCCCATCTCATCCCCACACTAGATCCGGTACCTTCCCAACAGGGTCACACCCCAACATAGCCCTGGATTTCCCGACAGTTTCTCACACCCCTACAGCTCTGGATTTTCCGACAGGTTACTCACCCGTATACAGCTCTGGATTTCCCCCGTCATGTCTGGACTCATTCTTATTGCATTAATCTTGCCCCCAGACTCTATATTTGGATTTTTTACTTTTCATTAACTTGCATTCACGTTGATTGCAGGTCCTCTTCCATTGTGATTAATCTACATCCCTTTCCCCTTTTGATCGTTTCATCTTTTTCCAGTTTATCATTTGTTAACCCTCATGTTAACTATTGCGAACTCTTTATTCCTTGCCAGTTTCTTTGTTACCATTTGTTTTGATGATTTGCCCGGTGCAATTTTTGTTTTTTGTAATGCCTTGTACAATTTTGTTTGATGTAATGCCTTGTGCAATAATGTTGTTACAATGTAAACCGATTTGATATGTTACTTCAACATGAAGGTCGGTATAGAAAAGTTAAAAAAAAAAAAATTATCGCTCAGATATTAACACCTGCCTGGAGCAAGCACACTGAAAAGAAGTACAGAAAAGCAGAAAAAACTGCTTTTCTGTACTTCTTTTTTAAAGTAAAAAAATACAATAAAATAACTCAGCAGAGCGCCGAGTTATGAAGACTGACGCCGGCGGTTTTCATAACTGGCTGTCTGCCAGTAATGAAAATGGTGTCCGTTTTCACTATTTATTTATTTATTTAACAATTTTTCTATACTGTCGTTAAGTTAAATACCATCACAACGGTTTACAGAAGGGCACGATAAAGAGAAATATGGGTGGTATAGATTACAAATTACTCGTGTGCCATCATAGTACGGTAACAATTTAAAATAATAAACTACTGGCAGACAGGCAGGTTATGACAGTCAGGTTATGAAAACCGATACCGAGTTTACCGGCGTTGGTCTTCATAACTGGCAGCCATGGTGGGTCATGTTAGCAAGGAGGCGCTAAGGTTGCACAAGCAACCCTAGTGCCTCCTTCCTAGCGCAACCCCCTAATTTACATATTTCATGGCGCCCTCCTTGCGGTTGCCATGCATGCGTTAAGAAAGCGGGCGCTGAAAAGTCAGCGTGGTGCTTATGTAGCTGGGTCTTTCTGGCAGGTTAGGCAGAAAACCTAGGAATCCAGATGCTCAGGTAACAGCCATGCTGGAATGGGTAGATTTGCTAACTTTGGAAAAAGAAAATTGGCCTGCCTTCCTCCTCCAAACATCATCTGCGCCGCTTTTCCACAATCAATCCTCCCCCACTCAACCTTCTGATCTTCATAGCCTCCCTCTACCCACAGACTCTTTCTTCTCTATCAATTTCCCCCACCGCTTTAAACCTGAAGCAGAGACTGATTCTACACCCAGCTGTGGCAGTGATGGCTGTAACAGACTGTAGAGGCTCGTGGGTATAGGTCAGCCAGAGCACATGCTACACAAGATGGGTTCTAGGGCTTGGGAGGATGGTTTGTGGAAAGGGATGGGGAGGAGATTTTCCTGCGGTGGAGGCCGGTGGTTGACAAAATACCAACAATTATATTGTTGCTTTAAAGATCCTGCTGGCTGCCAGCCAATACCATCTGGTTGAAAGTCCTAAGTAAGGACAATTATATAGATGATTGTAAAGCTTTGCAGTTTGACATTAGAAAGATGGGCTGAACTAACTAGGGGATATTGAATGCTCATTAGGGATGTACAGAAGAAAAACATTTCTTTTGTTTCATCCATTCCTTTTATGGGACCTCAAATTAATTGCGGGATTTAGTACTGCTCTGCCTGCGCATTAACCTGGTCTTTAAGGCTAAGTACGTTCCGGGGGAAGCTAACGGCATCGCTGATGCATTGTCTCGTTGTCAGTGGTCTTGTTTCAGATTCCTGGCCCCGGAAGCAGAGCATCACCCTTATCACGTCCCTCTGCGGATTTGGGAATTAGGGTGCCCGGAATCGCCTCCATATTGAGATCGGCTCTGGCAGAGTACGGGGAGAGCATATGCACGCGGCTGGAGCCTGTTCCAAAAATTTTGCCAATCAAATAACACGCAAGTTCAAGGGACAATGACAGAGAGAAATGTAATGACAGAGAGAAATGTAACAGAGTTCTTGCTCTACCTCAAGAACTCGGGAGTATCAAGAGCACAGGCAGGGCAACATGTAGCTGCTATTGTTTTCGTCTCCAAACTATGGGGGATAGGCTCAATTAGCAACTCCTTTCTCATAAAAAGATATTAGAGGGTTGGCGGAGGACAAGAACCAGTTAGAAGGGACGCCAGAAAGCCTATCACACCAATGGCCTGCTACAAGCACTGGTAAAGGAGCTCCCCAGCCTAGTTTGGGACAATTATGAGGTTAAAGCTATGGACCGTGGCTTTTTCACTAATGTTCTTTGGTGCATTTAGAAACAGCGAGCTTATCCCGAGGGCAAAGGTGACCACCAGGGCATCGGATGGGGGTCTCCTGATAGAAAACATAAGGTGTTTAATGAGACAGTACAGATCTTTCTCAGGCGAGCAAAAACTGATCAACGGGCAGTAGGTCGCTGGATTACATTATACCCTGCTCATACGGGGGGGTGATATGCCCCGTAAGGGCTACAACAGAATACCTCAAAGTACGCCCGCTGGGGGGAGGGCCCTTTCTAAAACACAAAGATGGCAACGCGCCTATCGCGTTACCAGTTTATCAGTATGCTACGCAAAGGCTTGGAAAGATAGGGGAAGACGCGGGGAGCTTATCACACACATTCATTCCGAATAGGCGCAGCATCCTTCGCCAGCAGCGGTTTAAGCGAAGATCAAATTAAGGCGCTAGGGCGGTGGAAATCCGGTAAATTCAAAACATACATACGACCCCAATAACCAGACACCCCAATGAACAGTCTCACTGAGAAACATAAAAAGCATATATTTACCGTCCTGTTGCACATAACCGTTTTATTTTGTCTATCATAGACTCGCCAGCGGGGGAGCGCGAAAGTGATATGGATCATGGGGCACTCGTACATGTATTGGGCGCACATTAGAACCAAGAGAAAGACCTCCAGCGAGCAGAGGGGCATACCTCGTAGCAAGGCCAGCTTATTTCTGGCTCGGCAAACGAGGGATGAGGGGTCCAACTAATGCCTTGCATCCTCCAATACGCCAGGCAACTACCACAGCCTGATATCATCTGTCAATTGGGCGGTAACGATTTGGTCGCAGTCAAAAACATTGACTTAATAATCACGATCAAGAAGGACTTGACTGCAATTAAGGCTATATGGCCAGCCGTGGTATTGGTATTGGTCCAACATTATCCCCCGATTGGTATGGAGGGGACGCGAGGGTCGCATAAATCCATCGCAAAAAAGCAGGCGCAAATTGAATAAAGAAGTGTGGACGTGGTTGAGAGCTATAGGGGGATATGTCATCAAGCATGATGATATTTCGCTCTCATGTTCAGGCATGTATAGGCCGGATGGGGTTCACTTATCAGACGTTGGGGTATATATCTTCATCCTTGCACTGCAAACGGCACACAGCAGCTTTAATTAATTAGTGGGGGTAGAAAACAAGTAAGGTTTTACTGTTTCCTACTTTGGCGGGTGCCCTCACCGGAGCATAAGGGGATGTATCGCTGCATAGAGGGAAGTTTTTGGTGTTGGGGGAGGGGGGAAGGGGAGGAGCACAGCACCAAGGACTTTGCATAGGGGGAAAGCGGGGGGGCATGGATATAACTAAGCATGGCGGAGACGAGATAATGGCCGGCCTGGGGTGGCCCAATGAAGGCCTGGCATAAGCCAATAATCGCGGCCCGCAAGGCCAGGGGTGGGAGGAGGAGGCGGCAGAATACTGCACGGAGCGGCAGTAGCCACGGAGGCGTTCACGGAGCGGGATGCCAGTGGCGGGTGTTCCCCTTCCACGGAGAGCGGAAGGCGGGGATTGGCATTCACGGAGCGGGGGGTTGCCAAATGGTATACCACCTTCACGGAGCGGAAGGATGGAGGGCTTGCTGTCTCCAAAAAAGCATTGGGGTGGGAAGAACAAGCAAGGGTACCGGTGAGGGGCGTGGCATTTAGCTAATGCCAATTGTTTAAGCTGCTGCAATATAAAGTAATAAGGTTATAATGTTAAATGCTGGCTGTGGCCGTTTCTTCCACTTAATGAAAGTTATCTTGGCTTACCTACTCTGTTGTCGCGTGGTCAAGGGTGGGAGGGGCGGTCGTCCGTGAGCTACGGCGTGCCAGAGTTATGTAGCTGGGTCTTTCTGGCAGGTTAGGCAGAAACCTAGGAATCCAGATGCTCAGGTAACAGCCCATGCTGGAATGGGTAGATTTGCTAACTTTGGAAAAAGAAAATTGGCCTGCCTTCCTCCTCCAAACATCATCTGCGCCGCTTTCCACAATCCATCCTCCCCCACTCAACCTTCTGATCTTCATAGCCTCCCTCTACCCACAGGACTCTTTCTTCTCTATCAATTTCCCCCACCGCTTTAAACCTGAAGCAGAGACTGATTCTACACCCAGCTGTGGCAGTGATGGCTGTAACAGACTGTAGAGGCTCGTGGGTATAGGTCAGCCAGAGCACATGCTACACAAGACGGGTTCTAGGGCTTGGGAGGATGGTTTGTGGAAAGGGATGGGGAGGAGATTTTCCTGCGGTGGAGGCCGGTGGTTGACAAAATACCAACAATTATATTGTTGCTTTTAAAGATCCTGCTTGGCTGCCAGCCAATACCATCTGGTTGAAAGTCTAAGTAAGGACAATTATATAGATGATTGTAAAGCTTTGCAGTTTGACATTAGAAGATGGGCTGAACTAACTAGGGGATATTGAATGCTCATTAGGGATGTACAGAAGAAAAAATGTCTTTTGTTTCATCCATTCCTTTATGGGACCTCAAATTAATTTCTTTAGTTTCAAAACGAAAAAAAAAGATACAGTATTTGTTTATTTGTTTGATTTGTTTTTCCTTTTATTTATTTAAAAGGTATTTATTAATCACTGTCCTGATCAAATCTTCGAAAGCAATTTACAACAAAATTAAAATCTATTTCAAAGGATAACATCATAAAATATTAAACTCAATGGAGGAAGCATTGCAGCCTATATTGGGCTCTAGAATTGGTGTTTCTCAACAACTCTCATGGAACTTATGGGAAGAAATCATCAGAAGGGAGAAAGAACTCCAAGGTACCCAGACTCTGGCAAAATGGCACCAAACGTGGCATGAATTGCCTAAGGCTCCATGAAAAGGCAAAGGGGTACCAGCATTGGCAGGAGTTTGTCACGGTCCGCACTGCTTTAAAAGTCTGTTGGGGCTGTAGGGTCTTCCGCCGTGCCCCATGAGTTGAGCCCTAGGGTTCAGGTGACTGCCAGGACTTCTGGTGTTAATAGGGACCAAGCTGGGCTGAGTGCAAGACTGGAAAACAGAACAGGCAGGTAGCTGAAGACAGAAGCATGTAAGCAGGATCCAAAGCTTTGGATCCTGAGACTCGGGCTTGGAAGTTGGCAATGAAGCACGATGATTCTCCAGAGATCAACAGCTTAACCGATAGCATTTCTGTGAGGCAGACACCAGATGAGTCGTTGGACCAGCAAAGGTATTGCTTATACACTGCAGCCTATTTGGGCACACCTATTGCTGGTCCAAAAAAGAATCAGTGTGGGTTGGTCTCCCTGTCTTTTCTTCTCCTGAACTTTACTAGGAGAGCTTTGCAGTTTGAGTCCCTGTGGCTCTGTTGTCAGTAGTTCTGGTTCTAAACTCCTGAGACCATGGGTTTGAATTCTACTGCCCCTGACAGAGTTCTTCAGGGCAGCATCAGAGAAGCAAAGAAGAAAGGTAGTGTGAGAAGAACACCCCAAGGCTCCAAAAATGGGCACCAGCAACAGTGGTATGAACCAATAGCATTTCCATGAGGCAGACACAAGAGGCAAAGTGGCGTTAGTATCCTGAGGCACCATGAAGGGGAAACAAAGCAGAAAAAGTGGCAGGAAAAACCCCAGGCACTGATAAAGGGGCAAAGCAGCACAAAGAGTGGCATCAAGACACCAAAACAATATGAGAGGTGCAAAGCAGCCCCCCCAGACTGACAACTCAAGGTGTAAGTTCTGGGGTATGACAGCAAGGCACAGTGGATTAAAGAACTCTAATTTGTAAAGTCTGGACTTGGCAGCAAAAACCCCAAGATGTAACATGCAAGGCAGAGTGGCACTGGGGATTCCAGTCATTCAGTTGAATATTCAAAAAATACAATCACCCTATTGGTTTAAACATACTGCTGTTATATTAAATGTTAAATTATTGAGTAATAGACTTCATAACCATCATATCAATCGCCAGTGACTGCACATAAATGTGGTGGCTTATGTCACAATATGGTATTATTTATAATCATTAGTTATGATCTTCCAGGTACACAATGAATATTTAATTTTTTGTAGACTTTTTAAATATTCAAGAAAAAGTACTTGTTTGAAAGAGAGTGATAGATTTAAGCAAATATACAAGCATAAGTACTTATCTGGAGGAGAATTATAGTCTTCAGTCAATTATGTCTATGAATATCCAAAGCTGGAGGCAATGTGTTTGGAAAAACTGCAAATGCTGGGTATGACAGTTGAAGCATACTTGCATGTGTCAGATTCAGTACAAGAAAATTAATTGTGATATTTCATTTTCTTGAAATAAGTTTTATTACATTCTCTACTTGAACTTGCTGGGTGGCATTTTGATTTTCTTGTGCAATGGGCTTGCTGAAGGAAGCTTATTATATGTAGAACATGTAAATGTTCCCACCCCCTCCCTCAGAATACCTTGTTACCCCAAAATGCCAACTCTTATCAGTTCTTTCTTACCAGTTTTGACACGTTACTCCCCATGCTTAAGCTGTATCCAAGTTTTTCTCTCCCCCTGTTCTATGTAAGACAACTTTGTCACTGTTTTTTATGGTTGCAATGTAAACCGGAGTGATAATTAACTCTGTTATTTGAACTTCGGTATAGAAAATAGGGGTGTGCATTCGTTTTCAACGCATATGTAAAACGCAACGTAATTTTTTTTTTTAATTTAAAAAAGTGATGAGGCGAAAACTATCGGATTTCCAACTTATTCAACATAGCTATGTTGAATACGTTGGAAATCGCGATTGTTGATCCTAAATAAAAATTTAAACCCCTCACCCTCCTTAATCCCCCCCCAAGACTTACCAAAACTCCCTGGTGGTCCAGCAGAGAGTCAGGACGCCATTTCTATATTCCTTTGCGAGGAGCAAGTGACGTCGGCGTCACTCCGACGTGACGCCGACGTCACGTGATTCCCCGCGCGTTCGTTCCGGGACACAACCGGACACAACCGGAACTTTTGGCCAGCTTGGGAGGGCCTCCTGACCCCCCCCCAAGCTGGCCAAAAGTTCCGGTTGTGTCCAACGAGGGTCCCGGAGCGAACGCGCGGGGAATCACGTGACGTCCGCGTCACTCCGACGTGACGTCGACGTCTCGTGCTCCTCGCAAAGGAATATAGAAATGGCGTCCTGACTCTCCGCTGGACCACCAGGGAGTTTTGGTAAGTCTTGGGGGGGGATTAAGGAGGGTGAGGGGTTTAAATTTTTATTTAGGGAATCGGTGCACGTATGGACATAGACTCAACTTATGGAATTCTACATATGTCCATATTGACCGAAATTGACCCCCCCCTTTCGACTTATGGACTTATGAACATAAACTTTTTGTCTGCACATCCCTAATAGAAAAGTTATAAATAAATAAATAAATAAATGGTTTGTAATGACTGTGGTTTGGTTTTCTGGTATGTTGTAAGAGTTGCATCATTTTGAAACTTTTTCACATATTCTGTAGCTGAACTCAGGCTGTTCTATTTTCTGATTTTCTGGTTTTGTATGAGTTCCCTCTGCCTGACTACTACTTTTATCATACTCAAAACATATAAATGCTCTCCTCTATGTTTTCTGTTCTACTTGTATTTCTTCTTTCAGACTGAGGGCTTTTGTGGACAAACCACCCCAGTATAACCAACAAACAAAGAAAATGGGAGAACCTAGCCCAGCCATTTGCTTCTCATACGAATGTGGTTGGCCAGACATCAAATCAATTCACTTGCTATTTTTGGTTCTACTATCCCGTTTAAAATCTCTTTCTGTAATCTTATTTGATATTAGGTTGATTTTTAGAGCTTATATTGCTCAAGTATTAAAATCTGGATATTTTAAACTCTGACTTTTGAGGCATCTCAAATATGTCCTAGAAGTACTTGAGTTTCGGATTGTAGTGCAGGCATTTGTTTTATGTACTACTAGAACTCCCTTTTCTTGGGGCTGCCAGCTTTTTCTTTATGGGCAATTCGGATCTTGCAGAATTCTGCTACACATTTGATAGCAGCCACTTAAAAGTGGGAACGAATTCCCAAAAAACTTATAGAACTTCACTGGCTAACTGTTGAATACAGGATAAAATTTAAAATTGCAGTCTTAATCTTTAAAGCACTACATGTGAATGGCCTCAGTTATCTGGTAACCCTTTTACAAATTTATGTCCTCAATCAATTGCTAAAATCCTCAGATAAGAACTTATTATCAGTCCCTTCTAACAAGATTGTATGTGTAAATGAGATATGCCCATGGTCCTTTTCTGTAGCAGGGCCTGATATTTGGAATTCACTACCTTTAGCTCTACGTGTTATTGAAGGTATTGGTGTATTCAGACAAAAAGGTGTGAAAGTGCACTATTCTGGGCAGGTTTTTCCAACTGGAGTGAAAGTTAATGCTTAATGTTGCCACAACAGGAGCTTGCTTTTGGGTTTTTTTAATTAATTGTATTTGTTTTTATTTTTATTGATTATGATTTGTGCTTTATTGAAGTTTTTATTGATAATGATATGTGCTTTATATTTTATATTAGCCTAGCCGCTTATAGCGATATATGCAGAATATAAACATTATTAAAGAAATATTGTTGTGGGGGGAGGAAATGTTAGCTATCTGGGTGTTGCTCTTGCTTGCACTACTCTCTGAAGTAGCCACTCTTTCCTTCTGTGCTACATCCCTATCCTGCCTATGTCTCTGGCGCACCTCCTGACAGACCTTCCATTCCAACATCTCCTTCATCTGTATGAAACATTGGGACTCCAGGGTGAGATTTCCTTTCATCTGGGGATGAAGAAGGGTAGCAAGCATGTATGCCTGGTTTTCAGTTAGAAGTTTGTCTCTCTTGCACCTCATACTGCAAGGATTCCACAAAGTGCAATTCCTGTTGTCCTGATGGATGCCCTATAACTTTTCCTTCACCCAATTTACTGTAGAGAATGACATTGCCCAAAGTGGCACTTCTGGAACTCATGCCATTCTTGAAGGGCTTCATGATTTCTACCAGCTGATTCATAACTACCCAATCAAGATACCCTAGGGGGCAATTCACACCTATCCCATTGTCCTGAGACAGATTATGAAGGGGTGTCCTCCCCTAACCTCTCCAACAACAACCATGTGAAATTTCAGCAGTTGACTTTGAGGCATCCCCAATTTATCCTGCTTATCATGGAAAAGCAGCTCTGCCTTTGCCCTTCTATAAGTGTCCTGCTATTTTCCTGCACTGGTAAGTATCCATTCTCATGGCCCTTGGACCACTGCCAAAGGGTATCCTTTGCTACCAGGTGCAGAGTGTGTGCTAAACATTGGATAGTTTGAAAGTCCCCCATCTTGCATTGCCTTTACTATATTTGTGTCCATTTTCATGACAAAGAAACCTGCATTTAAACTCTTTGCTCTCTTGTCTAGTTGCCACTCTCCAGCATCTCTCTTATGGTTGATAGAATGTTGGTCAATGTACAGGACATATCCATTGATTGGGTGTGCAGCAAAGTCCACCTGTACACTGATGCTCCATCCCCGCTTAGAGTTGCTGCCTGTCCCTGCCTCCGCCAGGTCCCACCAGTATGTCATCAGGGAGTGAGAAGAGTGCGTAGCATTTACAGAGGTCCAGATTTCGTTGGTGGAATTTATTTATTTATTTACATTTATTTATTTATCTATCTATCTCCATCTTGGCCTCAAATTCTACCTATATGCCGATGATGTACAAATTATCATACCTATTCAAGACTCTATCTCCGATTCTCTAAAATTTTGGGAGAAATGCCTTACCTCCATCAACCTCCTCCTCTCTAATCTCCACCTCACTCTAAACACTAGGGATGTGAATCGTTTTTTGACGATTTAAAATATCGTCCGATATATTTTAAATCATCAAAAATCGTTAGAGGCGATATACAATAGGAATTCCCCCGATTTATCGTCAAAAATCGTAAATCGGGGGAAGGGGGAGGGGAAGAGGGAGGGCGGGAAAACTGGCACACTAAAACAACCCTAAAACCCATCCCGACCCTTTAAAATAAATCCCCCACCCTCCCGAACCCCCCCAAAAATGTCTTAAATTACCTGGGGTTCAGTGGGGGGGTCCCGGTGTGATCTTCCACTCTCGGGCCACGGGTGCGTTAATAGAATGGCGCCGGCGCTACCTTGCCCTGTCATATGACAGGGCAAAGGTAGCGCCGGCGAATTTTGGTTCCTGTCCCCCGACGTCACGAACGCAGGAGATCGCTCCCGGACCCCCGCTGGACCCCCAGGGACTTTTGGACAGCTTGGGGGGGCCTCCTGACCCCCACAAGGACTTGCCAAAAGTCCAGCGGGGGTCCGGGAGCGACCTCCTGCACTCGAATCGTATTGCCGTATTGCCATACGGCTGGCGCCATTTTGCAATACGGCAATACGATTCGAGTGCAGGAGATCGCTCCCGGACCCCCACTGGACTTTTGGCAAGTCTTGAGGGGGTCAGGAGGCCCCCCAAGCTGGCCAAAAGTCCCTGGGGTCCAGCGGGGGTCCGGGGGAGCGATCTCCTGCGCTCATGACGTCGGGGGACAGGAACCAAAATGGCACCATTTCTATTAAAGCACCCGTGGCCCGAGAGTGGAAGATCACACCGGGATCCCCCCACTGGACCCCAGGTAATTTAAGACATTTTGGGGGGGGGTTCGGGAGGGTGGGGGATTTATTTTAAAGGGTCGGGGTGGGTTTTAGGGTTGTTTTAGTGTGCCGGTTTTCCCGCCCTCCCCGATTTACGATTTACACGATTTAAAAAAAAAACCAAAACCACGACGATCCGATTCCCTCCCCCCCCAAGCCAAAATCGATCATTAAGACGATCGATCACACGATTCACATCTCTACTAAACACTACTAAAACTGAACTACTCTTTATATCCCAACACCAAATCCCCACAACCTTCCTTTTTCAAATGACCCTGCATTCAGCACCATCTCTGCAAACCCTTTGTGCGAGACCTCGGTGTCCTAATTGATCAGCAACTAAACATGAAAAAATGTATCAATACCATCCTCAAGGAAGGCTTCTATAAACGTAATGTCCTAAAAAAGCTAAAACCTCTACTCCACACCCATGACCTCCAAACCGTCATTCAGGCTACCCTCTCATCCAAAATGGACTACTGCAACTCCTCCTTCTAGGCCTCCCCTATTCCTCCATAAAACCAATCCAAATGCTCCAGAACGCTGTTGCAAGAACTATCACAAACACCCAGAAATCCGACCACATTACCCCCATCCTAAAATACCTACATTGGCTCCCGATTCCTTCACTTATCCTCTATAAAACCCTTACTATTATTCACAAATCCATCTACAGACACAACTCTGACTGGCTTGATGAGCCACTCCACCCCACCCCTTCTAACTGACCAATCAGAGCAACTAATAAATTAACTCTCCACATCCATCACTTAAGAAGGCACACCTCTCCTCCACGAGGAACAGAGCATGGGATCTTCTTGGTGTTGGGTACTTGCACGTTCTTGGGGCCTGGTTTGGTCTCTATTGGAAACAGGATGCTGGCCTTGATGGATCCTGGTCTGACCCAGCTTGGCAATTTCTTGTGTTCTTATGTTCTTCTTATGTTCTTCTGTTCACTGCCCTAATTTGAGGGGTACAGTCTAGCTTGGAGTCAATAAATACTCCTAAGCTGCATGCACTCTTTGAGATAGAGATTAGAGTGCTCTCAAATTGAATGGTCAAAAGGTCCTCAATTAAATTCTTCAATTGGATGGCTATATGATTTTAGTTTTGCAAGCTTATTATAGCTGAGCCATTGTTTGATGTTATTTATGCAAATGGAAAGTGAGGTTGAAGTATCAGACCAAGATTTATCCAATGGAATAAAACTCTGGATATCATCAGCGATAGCTGGAGCATAAAGTAGACAGCACTTGACAAATTGGGGCTAATTGTATATTAAAAAGCAGAGCTGAAAGAGCCAATTCCTGAGGAACTCCAGAGCACATTGGGAACCAATCAGAAGCTTCTCTCTCAATAATTATCCTTTGCTGTCAATTAGATAGATAGGAGTGAAACCATTGCCAGACAGTACCTGAAATAGCAATTTCTTTCAGTCTGTTCAGCATGCTACTCCCCTCTGCCTTAGCCAGCAGTGCTTGGATGTGACTGTGGCACTGGTGATTGTATAGGCTGTGGATGACCTTCCTACTAAATGTGGTCCTGGAGGGGACTTTATAATTTGGCACTAGCACCTGCAGCAAATACTTTAAGCCCACATTCTTCACTAACTGCAGAGGCTGATCATCAAGGGCAATCATTTTCCCAATGATCCTCATTACAATTTTTGATGCTGCCTGCCTCCTACCCTGGAACAGTGTTACCGACCACCACCCATTTGCTTCATGTAAATTGTCACTTCTGACACTTGGAAGGGCACTGGCTGGCTTGTCACCTACTGCTGGAAGGGGTCGAGGGCATGGGTTTCAACTGGGGAGCACTCTTCCCCTTTTCAACCACTTTCCCCCTAACTGAAAGAAAGAGTCCCCTGGCTACTACTAGTACTTCCAATGCTAGTGGCTGCTGCATCTGCAGGTAATAGTGCATACCAGTGCTTGTCATTCCCAGCTTGCTTACCTCTAATAATGTCTTTCGCACAGTGGACAAAACATGGGTCCCTCTGGCTTTGAATTGTCTCCAGAGGAAGGATTTCTTCCACAATTCCTTCTGTACATCCTTGGGGGTGGATGCTGACATTGGAAACTGAGGGTAGAGGGTAGACCCTGAGGAACAATGCAGAGGAATCAGTCATGCTCTCTACCTGTGCTACCTGCTGTTCATCACATCCTCAGTTTGCTCTATCTCCCCCATCAACTAGTTGCTAAGACACTACAGTATATTCTTCCCTCATTTTCTTCTTCTAGTAACCCTTCTATTTCTTCTTCTGATTCAGACAAGCCAAGAAAAGACTCTTCATGTGAATCAGTGGATGAAAATATTGCCTTCACAGCATCCTCTCTAGTGAGGAAAAACATTGCTGTTTCTACCCCTTCCACCATTGCTACTCTCTGTCTCTGATATAGGCTGCCACCTTTTTCCTCTTTTGCAAAACAGATTGGGAGCGAAACAGGCTCATCTACGCATGCTCTTCATATGTCAATTTCTTCTGGGTAGAACACAATGAAGTTACTAGATGACACATTTAAAACTAATAAGAGCAAATATTTTTAATACTCAATGCATAATTGATCTCTGGAATTTGTTGCCAGAGGATATGGTAAAAGCTAAATCATGTAGCTGTGTTTAAAAAATGGTTTTGGCAAGTTTCTGGGGAAAAACTCCATAAACCATTACTAAGGTGGAGTTGTAGATAGCCACTTCTTATCCCAGGGATAAGCAGCAAGGAATATATCTACCCATTGGGATTCTGCCAGGAACTTGTGACCTGGATTGGGCACTATTAGAAACAGGGTTACTGGACTTGATAGACCCTTGGTCTGACCCAGTATGGCAAGTCTTATGTTCTTATGACTGCCTTTTGCCATTTTAGGCTTAAAGATGTCCCGTTTCAACTTAGATACAGTTGTGCTTCTTTTGTTGTTGCTGCTAACCTTGCCAACATTTTCTTTACCTCCTCTGCCTTCCCCTACCCCTGACATGATGGATATTGTCACTCTAGGAGTTTGGATTATTAAAATTATTTATTTTCTTATTGGTACCATAACTTGACATGGGGGATGAACACGAATGGAACAAATATGATTTGTTTAATTTTGGGGCACCCCCCTCCATTCATTCCGCTATCCCAAAATAAATGAATGGGTCCCATTCATTTTGGGATGCCTATTTGTTTTAAACAAATGCACATCCCTATACTGCTCATCTGTCCAAAATGGCTGGGTATAGCAGGAGAAGATGATAAACACAGCCCTGTATAAAGAGAAGAGCTTGCATGTAGTCATGCCTGTGGGGTTGGCAGTTGGAAGATATCCTTTGCAGTATGGAGATGGAATAATTGGATAGACTGGATGAACCTTTCAATATTTTTCAGATTTTCATACCTGTCCTGATTGTCCTCCCACAGGGTTTCTTTGTGTGCTTGCTATCTTCTCTGGCCTGCAGTCCCCAGCATGTTTAATTGTCGTCATTTTCTTCCTTTGTTGTGCAATGACTATTAAATATGATGAAGGCATTAAGAGTGGCCCTCTTACTCCCAGCTCCCTCATGTAGGCTTTTAAAATGTTGGTATGACAGTTTCCTTTTGATTATGAGGACTTCCCATTAAATAGGAACTAGCTCCTTCTAGATTAGGGCTCCAGAAGTCTTCATTCACAACTTCCTAAGGATTATCTTCCTATTTTATATCTACCCCCTCCCTCAACGCAGTCCTGCCATCACAATTACAGTCTTTGCCAGGTGCAACAAACTGCATCTCCCTGAAGAACTTTGCAAACATGTTGCATACATTTGGCCATTAGATGTCGCTTTTGAGCAATGAGTGAGACCCCCACTTATTCACAGGAGCTGAGAACACTGCCTTTGCAACATCCTCAGTATGAGCTAGTCTTGCAGGCAGAATCCTGGCTATGAAATTGAACCCAAGTTTCTTGCCTGGTTGAGCCACCAGGCCAGATCCAGTTATGCCAACTTCTTGTGTTAAAGTGAATTATGTTCAATCCCTGGTACCTTGCTTCTGTCTCACCCCCTTCCCTCCCTCCCAGTGCCTTCCCTCTCTCTCATCCTTTTTGTAGCTCTGGCTCTTTGTGGTCAACTTTTGAAAACTAGTCAATATTCAGAAGGGTTTGTCTGCCTAAGATCTAGACATAACCATCAAATCTAGGGATTAAATATATTCCCCACTGATTGGATAGATTTTAGCAAGGATATTTAGCAGGAAACTTGTCCCACTGAATATACGTGACAAGTTATCCAGCTAACTTTTAGCCTGACTCACCGACTTACTGAATATGGATCACTAAGAGCGTAAGGGCCTGTTAATCAGTACCAAGAACCAGTTCAGTTTTGATTTATCCAGGTGTGGTCAGTGGCTTTTACTTAACTGGCTAATGTTTTATCCGGCTAAGTGAAAGGCAGGATGGGACATTTCAGGGCAGAGCCACTGGTCCAATATTCAGCACTATCTGGCTGAGATAGCTAGATAAGCATAGGACTGCTACTTGCCTATCTACAGTTAACAGGATAAACTTATCTGGATAACTATAAGATGGTCGAGCATATTCAGCAGCACAGCTGCACCACTGAATATCTCAGTCAAGACAGCTGGAAAAGTTTTTCTAACGTGTACAGGTTGATAGTGGTTTGAATATTGGCCCCTAAGCTTTTTGCGCTGTTTAAAAAATTAATTTCCAGTACATTTTTCCAGTGCTCGATGATCTTAAATACTCTACCTGCAGATTTCAGCATTCAGATTCTTTTTCAGTATTGATAATGACGACATAGAACCCATGCTTAAATGAATTCTACATAGTAACATTTTAATACTTATTTTGTTACAGGATCATCCATTACATTTTCACTGAAAAACATATTCTGTATTGGAATTTGGCTTCTCCCACGCTACATGGATCGTACCTCATCATCTTGCTCATCCTCATCCTCGGAATTAGAGTTTTTGTGATTCCTGGAAGTCAGGTTATTAATACCATGCAAGTAGGATCCTGTGCAAAATTCAGCTGGAGAACGTGGGTGTGTTGGCACAAAAATAAACACTGAGAAAAGAGAAAAGAGAAAAATCTTTATTATGAGTAAGATATTTAGGATAAGATAATTACAGAGCATGAGTATAACCTTGGATTTGTAAGTTATATTTTTCTCTTCCCCAAAAAGTGCACATCAATGGGTTACTTTCTTTGTAAGCATAACATTTTTAACTGATTAAGACTATAACTATGCTAAAAAGCAGCTTTTTGTTAATTCATATGATTTCTTTCTAAGTTGAACCCAGAAGGCAGAAGCGAAACTTAAAGCTGACCTTTGACATACATTCACAATCTGGCTAATCTTAGGAATACTTTTAGTATTCCAGCAGCCTTGGCTATTTCCACAAATCTGATCAGTTCAATCTTATTATTTTCTGCTTCTTTCCTACCCACCAACTGGTCTGTCTCCACAAACAACCCTCTCAGGTGTACGACTGCCAATGGGATCCACTGTTTTCAGGACAGTTCTGCATTTACTGCACTGGGAACGCAATGTGGATGTAAGAATTACAAGTCCCAGCATGCAGTGGGGGCAAACAGGCCTAGTCTAACCTGCCCTAAAACAATGGCATTAGTTTATTTATTTTATTTATATTCTGCCTTTCATGAATTTTCAAAGCAGATTGCATTCAGGTACTGTAGATATTCCCTGTCCCCAGAGGGTTTGCAATCTAAGTGAAACCTTCACTCCAAGGGTGGGGGTTAAGAGCCTTCTTCAATTTCAGTGAACTGCAGCAGAAACAAAAGAGGGCAAGGCAGCTCTGTAACAGGAGTGGCCAGTCCAGGAAAACTGGAGTGAGATTGAAAAGGTTGCCAGACCCTTACTGTGAAGGTGCTTAAATGACCATTGAATAGATGAGTCAGAGACTCAGATAGGGGATTTGCATCTCCACAGTTTCCTTGATTACTGCAGGGAACTTGCAATGAAATATCACTTTAAAACAAACATGTCATTTATCAAGCAGCGCATTAGGGCTCTAATGCTTGTTATGTAATGGTATATTGTGCAATATTTTGCATGTCCCCACCCAGATATCCTCTCCTATTTCAATGACCACCTTTGCATTGTGATTTGCATGCATGAATAATGTAAATGCATGCAAAGAAGGTCATTACTAGGCAATTCAATGCAAATATTTTATATGGACAACCTAGAAGGTGGCCAGCCACAATAAAATAACACCTCCTCCCTGGTAAGCGTTGGATGTGTGGCGAGAGGCCCGTGACTCTAACGCGGGTCCTGAGGTTCCGCTGCACATTTAAAGCGGCAGGGAAAATAAGAAAAAAAAACACGGTCAAACAGGGAGGTTGATCAGGGGTTAATGCTGACTCCCGTTTCAACTCAGGGCCGCCTCAAGCGGCGTCCCCACTCCCCTATAATAAAAAAAAAGTTTAAAGTATGTATGTAGCGATGGTGGTAGCAGCCCCCCTCCCCCTGCATAGTCAAAGCCCCCTCCCCCAGTTCCCCCGACAGTCAAAGCACCCCCCCCCAGTCCACCCAAAGGACAAGCCCCCTTCCCAGCCCCCCTGACAGTTAAAGCCCCATTCCCCTGCCCCCCTGAAGGACATGCCCCCTCCCCCATGCCTCCAACCCCCCCGACAGAGCAGTCACCACTCCCCCCCACCACCCTGGCCTCTGACTGTCAAAGCCCCCCTCCCTCTGGGCCTCCAAAGGACAAGTCCCCCTTCACTGCCTCTTCTGGCCCCCCAACAGTCATGGAATGTCAGGATCCATGATAGGTTCAGAATTCAAAAAGTCAAGCCGAGGGAACAGGACAGACCAACAGACAAGACAAGGCATGGAAAATGGACAAGACAGACAAGGATAAGGCACCATTTGCTATGATGGTATTAATAAGCAATAATAGCTTGTGATCTGTCTAATGTTTGGGTATTTGCCAGGTACTTTGGACTTGGATTGGCCACTGTTGAAAACAGGATACTGGGCTTGATGGACCCTTGGTCTGACTTAGTATGACATTTCTCATGTTCTTATGTATGAACAAATCAAGGACTGGGCACGAACAAGGCAAGGAAGCAACATGCACTGGGACACAAGGCACACCAGGAGATCTGTTGCTGAGGTGCTGGCTGGTTGCAAGGGACATCCGTATATTCGTATGAAGGATGTAATGTCATTAGCCAGCAGCACAGAAGGTCCCAGCTAGGGGACCTATAAAGAGCATCCAGAGTTACAGGAAGTTCTACCTTGGGTCCTGGTACAGCATGCTGTCAGATGCTATGCCAGAGTCGCTTCAGATCAGACCTGAGGGGAGAGTAACAGCTGGGGAGAAGCTTCTCAATATGCAGCCCATTTGGAACATGTCCTTCTGAAAGCTTGTAAGGAAGGGGGCATTCACGGCATAGAACATGGACAGGGCTCAAACTGAACAGATAGTAAGGATGGCCTTATACTTAGATGTGACTGAGATCAAAATTGGGCTAGCAGAAAAGAGGAGGAACCCTCTTCCCTTTGTTACTGTAATGAGAGGGTTCAGGAAAGAGAATGAATGAGAGGCTATCAGGAGCTCTCTAAGTCACTCCAACAGAGAGGGACCCCACCTCAAATTGTAAGGGCGTATAGAACAAGAGGTTAAGACTCTCCAGCATCATAAAGAAACCTCTGCTATGGTTCAGAATCCACAGGCGCAAAAGGGTGAGGGAGGTCACATGGACCCACATCGACCCCAGAGAAGAAATACCAGGTTAGAATCCATGAGCTGGAGTCAAGCCTGGAGGCCCTTCAAACCAGACTTGACTCTCCAGTGAAAGTTTACTCCCCCCAGAGTAACTGGAGGGGGGAAGAGCTGCCCAGATAATCCAGAACCAAAGTGCTCACATCAGGAAGAAACACTAAGCATTCTGGTGTGTGTCACGGATGTGGGAAGCCAAGGTACTAGAAGAGAGAATGTAAGTTCTCCCTGGCCACATGGGGAGGGGTGGGGACCTCCCAAAATCAGAGGAGCCATGGAGGATCCAGAGAAGGAAAGCACCTGGGAGCCCTATATGTTGATAGTGCTAGGTCACCCCAGAACTCATCCAATTGGGCAATTATGCTAGGGGGCTAGTGGGATCCAAAACTATTGTCCCTATCTGAATTGCAGGTCTGGCCACCCAGGCCTTATTAGATAGTGGGTCCCAAGTTTCTCTTGTATACTGGAGCTTCTATGATGCTAGGTTGTCACACATCCCACTCCAACCACTGAGGGATTGCAGCAGAGGGACATAAGTAACTATAGTTGTTCCTATGAGGGCTACATAGTGGCGACAGAGGAGTTTCTCCAACACTTACAGGAGGAGCCCGAAAGTTTCAGGCTTTGATACTGGTGAATCCAGATTCCCAGTATGGAACCCATACCCCAGTACTATTAGGTACCAATTCACACGTTGGCCATGCTACTGATGCAATTAATAGCAGTGGCTATTCCTAAGTAAACTTGATTAATAGCCGTTAATGGACTTCTCCTCCAAGAACTTATCCAAACCTTTTTTGAACCCAGCTACACTAACTGCACTAACCACATCCTCTGCAACAAATTCAGAGCTTTATTGTGCGTTGAGTGAAAAGAATTTTCTCCGATTAGTCTTAAATGTGCTACTTGCTAACTTCATGGAATGCCCCCTAGTCCTTCTATTATTCAAAAGTGTAAATAACCGAGTCACATCTACTCGTTCAAGACTGCTCATGATCTTAAAGACCTCTATCATAATCCCCCTCAGCCATCTCTTCTCCAAGCTGAACAGCCCTAAACTCTTCAGCCTTTCCTCACAGGGGAGCATTTCCATCCTCTTTATCATTTTGGTTGCCTTTCTCCATCGCAACTATATCTTTTTTGAGATGTGGCAACCAGAATTGTACATAGTATTCAAGGTGCGGTCTCACCATGGAGCGATATAGAGGTATTATGACATTTTCCGTTTTATTAACCATTCCCTTCCTAATAATTATTGCCTGTTTTTACCTTAAATTCAACCCCATATATATATATAGATAGATAGGTAATCCCTGTCCACAACTACCCACTTAAAGGCTAAGAAGTTCAGTTTATGAATAAGGTAGTTTCTCTCAGTTTTACTCAAATTGCGGCCTGCATAGGCCACAGATGTTAGTCCTGCTGGATATGGCTGATATAAGATCGCCACTAAGCCCTCCAGGCAAGCATCTATTTGCAGTTTCTAGGGCTTGCCTGAATCAGGAAAAGCAAGTACTGGTGCATTAAACAGACACTGTATGGTCCTTCTAAAGGCAGTCTCACATTCTTGAGTCTATCTTGTGCCAGATGACTCTGATACCTTGTAATAGTTCCTCTTGTCAGCCACCCTATGCTTCTGCTTCTTGTTCATGGGTGGATTACCATGCATCAGCCCCAACAATGGATTTACAATCTTTGAAAAATCTTTTACAAACCATCTATAATAATCACTAAATCCAAGAAAGGAAATTACTCTCTGAGGTTGGTTGGATATGGCCAGGTGGTGAGGGAGGCTATCTTATCAGAGTCTATGGCCAGTCCCTCCTTAGAAACAAAATGTTCAGCATACTTAGCTTGACAAAATTTGCACGGATGGCACTCGGGAGTGGACGTGAGCTTGACCTCTTGTGCCACAACGCTTCCTGTGCAACCTGGGGGCTGGCCATGGTCCATGCTGCTGGTGGGTGAATGAGTGTGTGTGTGTGTGTGTGTGTGTGAGGGAATTTGGGGGGAGTAAGAGCTTGTGTGTGTGTTGCGAGGGGATAGTTGGAGAGAGAGGGGTCTGAGAGCCTTTGTATGACATTGTGTGTATCTCTGTGAGAGAAGAGGTTGTGCAAGTGTATTAGAGCATATCTGTCTGTGCATATGTGAGAGAGAATGAATGTGAAAATGTGTGGTTGGTTGGATATGGCCACCTGGCCATATCCAACCAACCTCAGAGAGTAATTTCCTTTCTTGGATTTAGTGATTATTATAGATGGTTTGTAAAGATTTTCAAAGATTGTAAATCCATTGTTGGGGCTGATGCATGGTAATGCTGTTACTGTGACAATCTCAGGGTGACTGGAAATCAAGAGTTCCCAGGGTTTTTAAAAAAAATCTTTCAGTTTAATTATTGGATGTATTTGATGTGTCTGCTGTTTTGAAATATTTTATAGGCTCTTGGATAATTTTTAAAAAATGTATCTTACTTTAATTAATGTTATTCTATTCATCAGTAATTTTGAAATATTTATTCTTAGTATGCTTTTACTATTATAATTGATGTTTTAGGTTTCTTGATTTTATTTGTTTTATGAGGCACGGTGGTTCTGTTTTTCCATTGTTAGACACAGTCTGGCTCCTTGGAGTTTCCATTTCAGTTTTTGTCTGCATATTGCTAGTTCTAATTTGTGATCCTTTATTCTGTATTTGGTGAGGGTCTGTCTCTGCTCTGCAGTGTGACCAAGGTGAGAGTTTCTGCTAGCGGGTAGTGTCTGTGTAGGGATCTATAGAAATCGGGTTTGTTTCGTTTCCCCAGTAGGTGGTGTATTGGTATTCTGGGACCCAGTGTAATGTTTACAGTGCTGTTTTTTTCACAGGTAAGGGTTCTTGTTATTTGAGTCCCTGTTAACGTTATGCTAGGTTTGCTGTATAGATTTTGAGTGTCTTTTTTGCAGGATTTTGTGTTAGTTAATATTGTTTCTGGCACTGGAGAGTATCTGTGCTGCTGTTACTGTGAGGTGACATCAGATTGTGAAAATAATATTTTGAATTATTTTGTAAGAGAAACATCCAAACTCCATTGTTGGGGAGTTTCTATGAATGCACAGAGTTACAGAACTGGAGGTGCAGGATATTTATTGACATTCTTTCCCTTCCTGTATACATTCCAGACTTCACTCTGATGGCCATTTAGGATTAGTTGAATAAGGCTATCAAATAATTTTAACAATAGTTTACTAGAAGTTTGAAACTGGCCAGCTTTTTGAAAATTATGCAGAAGACCCTTTTGAGGCTTTTTTTTTTATAGCAATCTAAAGGCAGGGGCCATGCTATGGAGGTGAGTGTGAAGTGTGGAAATGGCATTTTGGCTCTCCCCCCACCCCCTCGCCCAAATTCTTCTGTCTAGAGACACCAGTGATTTTCTGAGACCTTAAGCATAGTACAAGAAGGATTGGGGGGGGAGGGGGGGCTGGAGATGTGGCTATAATGCAAATTAAATCCACCCCTATTAAAATGAGCTACTTTGCATGCATGAATTTTGGAAATGGTTTCAACCAGACTTGGAGCTAGGGGGCACTTTGGATCCAAACTAAACACCAATGCAACTTTTATTAGAAGTAGGATGGTTGCAGAGGTGGGGAGGAGGGGGGGGGGGTATGGTAGTCCCCTCCAAACCACTAAGGTCATTTTTTTCTGACTGGGGGTGGGGAGGCCATTAGACTCAAGGATTTTTAAATTTTCACAGGGGGAAGGGGGCAGTAATTATTGCAAAGGAGGGGGTTATGCTTGGGCCAGGGGTGATTTAGACATCTAAGGGAGGGGGTGGAAAGCGGGGTGGGGCATCAGTGAGTGTTTTTGTGGAATTGTAATTTTTATTTTATGGATCCCAAGCTGCCCCTGCAGGCAGTGGGAGGGGAAGAGTGGGCGGGTGGGGATCTGAAAAGAACCCTAGGGGAGGGAATTTTCTATTTGGGGAGGGGCAGTTTTTGAGCCTTGAGCCCTTCAGCGCAATGGCAGCCTGGCCGAGGTGACCACCATTGCGTGACTAGGCCCATTCTGCCACATGATTTTAGGTCATATGTTTCTCCCCCAAGCAGAAACTGTGTGGAGCAACTGCTGCAATATTTTATCTGGGAGGGGTTACATATCACAAAGATGTTCCTCCCCTCCCCTCCCCTCCCTGTGATATCTGGCACCTCTCATGATAAAATATCTTGGAGTAGTAGTAAATCATTCCTAAGTTTTGTACCTGAAGTTATTTGCCCAAAGTCACTAGAAGCAGAAGCATTGGGCAGTGCACTTGAATGAAAGGAATAGTATGAACAAATATGAACATAATTTAGTGAATGTCTTATTTTCCTGTTAAATAGATAAATAAGGGTCTGATTCATCGAGGCATTTTTCCATAGACCTAGAATGGGAGAAATGTATTTGGAAAACTCTGTTTTCCATGAATAGACAGGAATGTCAGTTGTGGTTGCTTCTTGTCCCTGATTTGCCTGCCTCAGGGCCAATGCAAGAGTATTTGGCACTCTAGGTAGAACTTCGGTCATGCGCTCCCCTTCTCCAGTATACCTACTGGTGGCAGCTCTAGAATAGCGTTCCCTCATACGGGTGGTAGTGGCTCTGGCACAGCAGCCTTCTGGGTCTTCTGCTACCCCAACAATTTTGGCACACTAGGCAGCCTCCTAGTTTACCTAATGGCAGCACCAGCTCTGGCCCGCCTCTCCTCCCCAAGCCCAACCAGTAGTGTGTCTGCTACCTGTGCCCTTCCCCCCCCCCCCCCTCCCATTTTCTCTCCTGAATTGCTTCTAGCTTTGAGCGAAAGCTGTAGCAGGGACACTACCTTCCTTTGATACCAGGTACATTGTGAAGATAAAGCTGTACTGTGGCAAAGAGGGATAAAAAAGGCAGACTAGCTGGGCTTTATTCAGGTATTCTCTGTAACACCAAACTAAAAAAACTATACCCTTAGCATCTATATATTTATTTATTTATTTATTTATTTAGCACTTTTATATACCGATTTTCCAGTAACAGAATTACTAATCAAGTCGGTTTACAATTTCAACAGTAACCATGACAAGATGATATCAAACTTGTCATACCAAAGTGCACCAATTTCCAGGATTCGAACACTAACAGTTGACAGTTTTATCTGAAAGATAGCACTGTAGGAGATACACGATGTTTTTACTACTGTAAGCAACAAAATATGAATTCTAACTTCCCATGGACACTGATTGATGTTCCAGCAAGGAATACAAAGACAACACAAAAAACAAAATGAGGAATTTTTGACCAGAATAAAAATATGTGCCCAGGTTATCTGATCTGCTTTTTAACTTAAGGGCTATAGCTTTTCTCCACAAATAGTAAGCTAAGACCTGCCCAGTGATAGGTCATTCAGGGTGAAACGACCCAAGTTTGCTCGAAGACCCAAGAAAAGCAGCCTATCCAAAGGTTAATTTATCAGATAGGTCAGCTCACAGAAAAGCGCTGACACAGCAGGGCAGTGCTGGTCAATAGGTTACTGATCTGAGACCAACTCTTGTCTTGGCTTCCACGCTGCAGGAGCAGTGACCCCCCCACTGATTGGAAGGGGGGGGGCAAGCACTCTGAAATGAAGAAATGACCCCATCCATCCCGCTGCTTGACTATGCATGAACTGTTTACATATATGCATGTCTGGACTGTTAAAAGCAACAGGGAGAGAGGGCTTTGGAGGCGACCAGCAGAAGGATTCCATACACACCAGCAGAAGATGTTGCCTGAGACATCACCTCTGCCCCTCCCTGCAGTGAAGCAGAAGAGCTCCTGTATCTGCAGGTAAGAGAATCCTGCCTGTTACCTGGCTGCTCCTTCTCCAGGGCTGAGACAAGCCTCATCATCCCAGCAAATCACAGGGGCAAAGAATGCAAGCTTTCTTCTGCAAAGGCTGTCTCAGAGACTGCTGCAGAGTGAAACAGAAAGTAATCTCCTAAAGTTATGGGTGTAGTTAACTAATTACATTTATGAATATACCCTAAGCAAGTCAAGATCTCTGATATGCTAAGTTTACTAATGATGCAGAGCTTTACTCAGTATAAATTAACTTACTTATGTCTTTCTCTCTCTTCTCCTAGTTCCATTACCCTTGTTCATTGTAACTTCATTTCCTATGCACTAGTTTCAGTTTTATTGTTGTCCTGCACACCTTGTTCAAATGTAAACCGGCATGATGTGATCTTATCATGAATGCCGGAATATAAAAAACCCCAAATAAATAAATAAAATAAAATAAATCTGTGCTTTGTTAAAGACATTAGAGGCATATGCTTATCTTATTACTGCAACTCCCTATTCCTAGGCCCTACCTTCAAGCTTACTAAAACCACTTCAGTTACTCCAAAATGCCTCTGCTAGATTATTACTAGGAACAAGGAAATCTGACCACATCACCCCCCTTGCTGATGGCACTGCACTGGTTTCCTGTACAATCCAAATTTCACTATAAAGTATTATCCCTAATATTCAATATCGTCAACAATACTGACCAATGCTTATTAGGGGTGACACTTCAACACTATGCACCACAGAGAACACTAAGATCACTAAACAAAGAACTTCTAATGGTGCCTTTACTTGGAAGGGACTGAATGTTTTCCATAGCAGGCCCCAAGTTGTAGAACTCCCTTCCAGAGTCATTACACCAGATAAAAGAAAGAAAGAAAGACTTTCAAACGTGAACTGAAAACATGGCTCTTTAGAGAGGCTTATGATCTAACATAAAACACCAATATACTGAAAACCTCATGGTCAACACAAGAGACAATGGTAGAGAAGTGAGCAATAAGTAATGATTGATGTAAGTGAATTAGAACCTGCATTTGCTGTAATGCTGAATTTGAAAATGTACAAGTATGAAGAAAGACATGGTTTAATGGAACACAGTCAACATGAATTTACCCAAGGGAAGTCTTGCCTCACAAATCAGCTTCATTTTTTTGAAGGGGTTAATAAATGTGGATAAAGGTGAACTGGTAGATGTAGTGTATTTGGATTTTTAGAAGGCATTTGACAAAGACACTCATGAGAGGCTTTAAAGAAACTAAAAAAAGTCCTTTCGTGGATTACAAACTGGTTAAAAGACAGGAAACAGAGAGTAGGATTAAATGGTCAATTTTCTCAGTGGAAAAGGGTAAACAGTGGAGTGCCTCAGAGATCTGTACTTGGACCGGTGCTTTTCAATATACTTATAAATGATCTGGAAAGGAATACGATGAATGAGATTATCAAATTTGCAGATGATACAAAATTATTCAGAGTAGTTAAATCACAAGCGGATTGTGATACATTGCAGGAGGACTTTGCGAGACTGGAAGATTGGGCATCCAATGGTAGATGAAATTTAATGTGGACAGGTGCAAGGTGTTGCATATAGGGAAAAATAACCTTTGCTGTAGTTACATGATGTTAGGTTCAATATTAGGAGCTACCACCCAGGAAAAAGATCTAGGCATCACAGAGGATAATACTTTGAGATCGTCAGCTCAGTGTGCTGCAGCAAAAAAGCAAACGGAATGTTAGGAATTATTAGGAAGGGAAAGGTTAATAAAAAGGAAAATGTCATAATTCCTCTGTATCACTCCATAGTGAGACTTCACCTTGAATACTGTGTACAATTCTGGTCGCCACATCTCAAAAAAGATATAGTTGTGATGGAGAAGGTAAGAGAAGGGTGACCAAAATGATAAAGAGGATGGAACAGCTTCCCTATGAGGAAAGGCTGAAGAGGTTAGGATTGTTCAGCTTGGAGAAGAGATGGCTGAGGGGGGATATGATAGAGGTCTTTAAAATCATGAAGGTCTTGAACGAGTAGATGTGAATCGGTTATTTACACTTTTGGATAATAGAAGGACTAGGGGGCACTCCATGAAGTTAGCAAGTAGCACATTTAAAACTAATCGGAGAAAATTCTTTTTCACTCAAACGCACAATTAAACTCTGGAATTTGTTGCCAGAGGATGTTGGTTAGTGCAGTTAGTTTAGCTGGGTTTAAAAAGGTTTGGATACGTTCTTGGAGAAGTCCATTAACTACTATTAATCAAGTTGACTTAGAGAATGGCCTCTGCTATTACTGGCATCAGTAGCATGGGATCTTCTTAGTGTTTGGGTACTTGCCAGGTTTTTGTGGCTGGTTTGGCCTCTGTTGGAAACAGGATGCTGGGTTTGATGGACCCTTGGTCTAACCCAGTATTGCAATTTCTTATGTTTTTATGAAGAATATAAATCTACTGTCATGTTGACCAAGTATATGTACAAACATAAATAAGAACAGATACCTGCCATGGCTCTGTTATTATTTGCGAATAATTGTGGGTGGATCCTTGGGCCAGTGGCAGATGACCACGCCCACGGGGGATGATCCAGAGAGGGGCCACCGGTCAGGCTCAGAGTTGGGAGACAGACACCAGATCTTTTAATAAATTGTATAGTGAACCACCAGAGGTGGCAGTAGTGAGCTGGAAGAGCCTGGCTGGGCTGTAGTCCCTCAGGCACTAGAACAGCGATCCCAGGATGGCTGAGCTGTTCAGAACTGAACATAGTGAGTAGGCAGAGTTCAGGAACAGAATCTTGATGGTAACACTCTCCAGAGGCTGGAATGAAGTAGGCCCTCGAGGAGCGAGTACCTGGTTCCAGGGAAAGCTCTGAGAGAGAGATGGTAAACTCACTGGTGTTGTAGGCAGCAGTGACTTCCTGGCAGAGGTTGTATTCGGTAGCAGGTCCAGGAACGTGGGCCCTCGAGGAGGCGAGTACCGATTCCAGACTGCGACTGAAAAGCAAGAGAGAGAGCGAGACCCCCGAGGAGCGGGTATCCCTGGGTAAAGTCCGAGGAGGCAGAATAGCAAGGTTGCGGAGAGCGAATCCCATCCGCAGCGATACCTGGAGGAAGCTAGGAAAACAGTTGCTAACTCGAATAGCTAGCAAAACGAAAGACCTTAAGTATCCAGTGAGGATGACGTCGTCTCAGGGGGACGCTCCTGAGGTTTGTTGCCACAGCTGGTACTTGAGTCTGGGCCGCGCGTGTGCCCTTAGGCGCGAGGAGAACATGGCGGAAGGCGAGGAGAACAGCAAAATGACGCCACAGCAGCCAAACTTCCATCAACCAAAGAGGGAGTCGCAAAAGAGGTAAGGTGGGTGGAGTGGAGACATCGGGCAGCGACGGTTGAACCAGACTCTAACCTAGATTATGACATAAAGCAATGTGCTTACCTGTAATAGGTTGTTCTCACAGGACAGCAGGATGTTAGTCCTCAAAAATGGGGTGACATCACAGGAATGGAGCCCTGTACGGAAAACCTTTCTGTCAAAGTTTTTCTACAAAGCTTTGAACTGGCACTGGCACACTGAGTGCACTGAGCATGCTCAGCCTGCAATTATCCCTGTGAGCCACAGGTGTCTCCCTCAGTCTCGTCTTATAGCTAAAAGCGCAAGCGAAACTAAAATAAACGTGAAACGAATAGAGACCCAACTCCGCGGGGTGGCAGGTGGGTTTCGTGAGGACTAACATCCTGCTGTCCTGTGAGAACCACTGTTACAGGTAAGCAACATTTGCTTTCTCACAGGACAAGCAGGATGGTAGTCCTCACAAATGGGTGAGTACCGAGCTGAGGATGCCCGAGAGTGCACCAAATGGACCCAAGATGCGTGAAGGGCGCAATGACGTGGGTAGAGTTTGGAACGGAGGGCATCCGGAAATCCTTAAAGGGTTGGTGGAAGGATGTTGGGTAGTTAACCCAAAAGGAATAAGAGTAGACGGACTGGCCAAACATGGAGAATGCCGGCCAGTCGTGTGTAAGCAATAATGGGCTGCGAAGGTATGGAGGGAACTCCAGATTACAACCTGATAATATGTGTACAAGCAGCAGCAGCCGAAGGGAAGCTATTAAGGCTGAGGCGGATGGAACAGAGTGTGGTTACACACAGTGTTGGAGTGAAATGCCTGCTTGTTGGTAGGAAAAGAGATACAGACCGTTTATTAGGAGGAATAGGTCTGTTTGCCAACTGGAACTCGCAGCTTGACTCGTGCCACAGAAGGAAAGAGTTAGGTGGAATTCCTATGGAATGTAGGCAAGCTAGGTAGAATACAAGCGTAGCCTTTCTGTCCAAGAAAAGGAAAGAATCATCTCGCTCTGGTGAGAGAGAGGTGTTGGAAAAAATGGGCAGGGTATATCCTGAATAAGGTGAGATGCAACGTCTACCTTAAGAAAGATAGAAAGTTGAACTTGTGAAAACCATTCAGTGACGGAGGAACGCAGGGTCAGATGAGTATGTAACTAGAAGTATATAACTCATTGACACTGCTGGCAGAACTGACATTTATGAGGGAAGAATGTCCCATGCCAAACTGTGAAATGAGAGGAATGGAAAGGCTTGAACGGAGAACGTATGAGACTTATAAGCATGAAATATATATATATATATATATGTATTCCATTCCGTGAGTAGTGAAAATAGAGGCGGCTTGATCAGTGGATAATCCATGGTAAGCTGACTCAGAAGGGATGTACCGTAAATCGGGTATCCCCACTCCCAAACGATACACCAATTGGAACAGAGGTGTACATATGTGGAGGATGTCTGGGGAGCAGAATCCGAGGGAGCAAGAGAAAGAGTGGTGTGGAAAAGAAAAAAGGGTAATACCCTTTTGTATGCGTCATGTGGTAAATCCTGCCATTTGAATGGTAGGATTTATGTGTGGAAGGTGTTGTGACGCTACCAGAAACCTGAGAACATCAGTTAGTCTACAATGTGGGACTGACTGGTGAGGAGGTAGATTGGTTACTGGTGTGATAGATTGAGAAGTATGGGAAGCATACTGGTCTCGGTCAGGACGAGGGTTAGAGAAATAGTGAACCCCGTCCCGGTTCCACATTAGAAGAGTGCTGGCTATGAGAGGCAGCAGAAGAGATATATTTAAGAGGCCCTTGATGGAAGAAAGGCATCTATGGAAACGCATTGGAAACATGTGTAGGGAGTAGAATCTGTGCACCGTACGGTTCGATTCAGATGCAGAGGGCAAGTTCGGTTGACCTCAGCGTTAGAAGATTTTCCTCTTTACACATGTAGTCGGAGACCATTCGAGAGGATAGAAACCTGCATGGAGAAGATCTGCTAGTGCATTCAGAAATCTCTTAGATGAGTGGCCCGAGGATACATGAAATGAGCAAGGGCCAAGGATAGAGCTGCGCAGCTTCTCAGCAGGGCAGCTAAGGTAATGCGTGCTTGTGTGTTAGAAAGCACATTATCCTATGCTGTCTGTCTGTATGCACAAAGGTTTGTTGCAGAGGCAGTATTGGAAGGCATAAGGGTATAACTCATGACTATAAGCTTCAGGAAGTTTATGAGAAAACTGTGCCTGGAGTGGATAGACGCATATAGGGTTTGTAAGCTTTTAGGCCAAACTTTACAACCCTGAGTAAATGCGAGCATGAGCAGAATCAGACTAGATTTTGGTTCTAGATCTGTAATATGGATGAGGAATGAAGCGGTTGCACAGCTTAGACCCATTAATATTGGAATGTCACTGAATGTAACCCATAGCAGTTTCTATGAGGAAAGTGCATAGTGAAAAAACCCCATGGCCCGACAATGAAGAATTGAGGGCCTGAGGTAGTAGAAAATGCACACAGGGACATGTAAAAAGTTTTGGTTTTTTTTTTAGAATGTCTGCGTGTATACTGGACAGGAAGGTCTTTATGACTGTGGTGTCCAGAAGTGTTGTATAAGGGATTTATGGTAGTGACAGTAATCCCAGTTAGGCAATGTATAGTGAGTCATGAAGAAGTTAGAGCTCCTTGCATGGACTGACTGTGGTTGTGCAGTTGTCCTTGCAAGGAAAAGCGTGAATGATGTTGCAGTCCGCAGAGAAACAGCATTCATCAATAGTGATTCAATGAAAAACTTCGGCTGCCGAAGGTGATGCCAGCGGCAGATTTGTTGACTCACCATAAAGCACTTAGAAAGATTAGAGTAATTGTACTTACTGCAATTTGGAAGCATGGAAACAAGAGTTACCATGTACCTGTGACTTCTGAAGAAATTTGGTATTTCTGAGGTCCAGGATGTGCGGAGAGTGACTACTTTCTGTGGAAAGAAAGAATAGTGCAATTAAAACTCCCCAACCCCCCTCCCTTCCCCCTCTGTGCTTCGTAGCGGCTGGGGGAGTGTACCGGGAACTTTGGTACAAGGGTGGGGGTAGCCGCTCTGATATCCGGCCAGATGGGAGACCAAGGGGTGTCCCAGTGGAGGGCTGAAGTAATCTGGATATCATGTAAGCTCCCACGGGAGTGTGGGCGGTAAGTCGTACCCGCATGTCTGCATGCTGTACAAGGCGACACTGAGACCTGACGTCAGGCTTCAAGGTGGACTTGTACTTGAGGCAATATTTGCTGAGGCTCGTTTTGAGCAGATAAGCGAACGCACCAGAACTTTGGTTTTGAAGCAGGAACCAGAGGACAGAGCATTAATCGGTACAGAGCCTCATTGCTGAGAAGGGAGGAAGCCCTGATGCAATCCCAAGAATGATAGAGGGGTTCTCCTGCTATTGTGGCTGACATAGCTAGCATAGCGATATGTGACACCAATACAGTTCTTGAAAGGCACATGACCCAGAACTTTTCGAACCATGTGGCCCGAATTAGAGAACACATCTCAATGGGAATGCCACAGAAGCAGGTACTTACCATCCGACGAGGATCGCCGCAGTACGAGCCGGTGAAGATTGTTGGTATCGTCAATATCCGGAGTCCTCGAGGGGTAGGCTGTGGACGTAAAATGTCCGCCTCACTCTGAAACCTGGTATGGTGGCACAGGTACAGAGGAGACAGGTCAGGCGTGAATGGCATTTCGACTGCTATTGAAAAAAGAGGGCCAAAATCCCACACCACTTGACGATGGGGCACGCCAGGAACAGGGGAGCCCCTTGGAGCTCATGTTCCCTCCCTTGTCATAGCGGCTCGATGTGTAGTGACGCCAATGCAGAATCCGTCGGACCTCGATCCGGTGTTTCTGGAGCACCAAGGACTGCTGAAACTGTACGGAACAGTGCTGATGGCAGTGGTGCTATTGCTCTGCCCGAGCATTGTCCAGTCTCAAGAATGATAGCACCGATGAGCTGGATGGCGTCAGCAGCGGACGATCACTGTGTCGGTGACAATGGGTGCCACGGTGCTCGGCCCGGTCTTTCCCCAGTGCCGAGATGGAAGCCCTCGCTGTCCTTGATGGTGATAGATGACGAACTGTCAGGACACCTGCTCTGCTAAAAAGGGGCTTTAAAAGATCCCAAAGCGTGGAGCATTGTGTGCATGCGAGGGCATTATGTGGCGGTGTTATGTCGGTAGTGACGGTATCGAGGGCGGCCGAAGCGGCCTCGAGTTATCGTCAAAAACAGATATGAAAAAACGTCGATGACTCGGCCAGAGTAATGATGTCAGTGATGGAGCACTGACAGCATCGGCATAGGTATCTATGGGAACGATGTGGCATCGAATAGTCGAAAAACATCGTCGTTATTGAAAACAAGATACCGGCATCGATGGAGTCAATGACCGCGTCGATAGGAACGTCGAAGACACCGATGGGAATGACGTGGGCGTCGAGGGCATCGATATATAGGGGCGGGCGCCGACGTCCTCGGTGGCATAGCCACGGGCATCGACAGTATGGCCACGGACATTGACAGTATCGATTTGGACCGACTCGGGTAGGAAGGTGTGCATGGAATCGGCGCCATGGACAGGGGTGTCAATGGCACCGACCCGGGTACCAATGGAATCAATGTTGGCATGGACCCCGTGGATGGAAGGGACACAGACATTGATGAAATTCATATTGGCATCGATGCCAGCACTGAAACTGGCATTGGCATCGATGGCATCCATGGAAAAGGCATTGGCATGGATGCCCATCGATGGAATTGACCTGGCATGGATGCCCATCAATGGAATCGACCTGGGGATCGACTTCCACCGATGGGATTGACCTAGCATCGATAGCCATCGATGGAATCGATCTGACGTCGATGCCCATCAATGGAAAACACCTGGGCATCGATGTCCATCGATGTAAATCACCTGGCATCGATGTCCATCGATGGAATGGACCCTGACATCGATGTCCATCGATGGAATGGGTCCTGGCATCGATGCCCATCGATGGAATTGACTGGCATCAATGCCCATCGGTGCCCATCGATGGAAAGGCTCTGGACCTTGATGGAAAGGCTGTGGACATCGATGGCCTCCATAATTTAAGGGATGGCATCGAGAAAGTGACCCTGGCATCGATGGAAGTGTCCCGGGCAATGGTGGCATCGACCCGAGTATGCGTGGCAACGACAAGACAAGGTGTGCATCGAGGGCATGCACCCGGGAAGGCAGCACCGAAGGAGCCCAAGGGAAAGACAAGCGCGAAGGAATAAAAAACTCTGGCAGCACTGATAAAAAAACGATGCAGGGAGGATGGCATCAGGGTACTGCGGGGGAGGGGTACTGATGGCACCTAAAATCCACGGCGGTCTGAGGAGGGGTACCTACGGTAGCGATGGGCATCGACTGCGCGAGGGTACCCGGGGAAGAAAAGACCCTAAGTAAAGGGGCCCTGGCGGCAACGGAAACCGTTGAAGTCCCTGTCCCACTAGCGCTAATAACCAGCAGAGTGTCACAGAGAGACACTCGCAGGCTATGTGTAGCTAACTGAAAAATAGGGAGAGGGAAGGCTTCAGTCGGTTAGCAGGCCAGAAGGTGACAGGAACCGACCAAAAAAATAAGTCAAAGTACTCACCGAGCGTCGTAAAAACATACGCGGAGGGAGACCCGTGCAGGGAAAAGTGTCTTTTGAAGTAAAAAGTAAAGTTTTCCCATGAGGAAAAAAGTTAAAATTTCCTCACAGAGCTCCAACCGCTATGCTTACTGCAGAGCGGAAAAAAGAAGACTGAGGGAGACACCTGTGACTCACAGGGATAATTGCAGGCTGAGCATGCTCAGTGCACTGTGTGCCAGTGCCAGTCAAAGCTTTGTAGAAACTTTGACAGAAAAGTTTTCCGTACAGGGCTCCATCCTGTGATGTCACCCATTTGTGAGGACTAACATCCTGCTTGTCCTGTGAGAAGAACAGATATATGCCATGGTTCTAACCTAGATTATGAATAAGAAAGAGATATCTGCCGTGGTTCTGATCTAGATTATGAATACTGACTCAGAATGTGATGTTAAACAAGAACATGAACGATGATTTTGTAAACCATTGTGATCTTATTCTGGAACGACAGTATATAAAACGTCAAAATAAATAAATAAATACATTTATAAATACATTATTTTAACTGCTAAGCCTGAAATGTCTGAAAATAAAGCAGTCTGACTCTGAGACAAACAGATGTCCTTTACTAGACTTTTCGGATCGCATATATGGTAAGAAGTGGTAAGCTTACATAACAGGGCCAGTATCCCCCAGAGAGGGAAGGGGGAGAAGGATCAGACAGTCTCCCCCCCGGCTATGTGTTTCCCTTATATTGCTTATAGCACTGCAAATAGTACAACTACTACATCTCAGGACCTGTTCTTCCATTAAGTGAACTAGGCAGACCCCTAGGGTGGAAAGTTTTGTAGTGCCAAAGATCTCCAGTTGCTATCTACCCACTTTTAAAGCATGATACCACAAGAAAGAAGAAAATGGATAAGAGAAAATTGGGTGGGTGGGTAGGGGAGATGTGGAGAGAGGGATGCCAGGATGGATTGAGAGAAGGTGCTAGGCAGAAGAGGGTGGGATGGAAAGAAAGAGAGTATTCTGGTCAGGTAGGGAGTGATGCAAAGGATGCTGGACATGGTATAAAGGGAAGTAAAGAGATAGGAAAGATGAGGGTGCCTGGGAAGAAGCAAGAGGAGAGATGCTGGACATGGATAGTAGGGATGCTTAAGCCGCCATGTATATACCTGTAAATAGTCTGTTACACTTGTTAATTGCTTTAATTTCCAACCTGCCTGCTCTATGTATATTCCTCCCAGTTTTTTCCCCTCCCTGTTGATTGTAATTCCATCCTTCTAGTTACAATGTGAACCGGTATGATGTATGCTTACTAATGCCGGTATATAAAAGGTTCAAATAAATAAATAAATAAATAAATGTGAATCGTTTTTCAACGATTAAAATTATCGTCCGATAATGTTAATATCGTCTTAAATCGTTATAGAACACAATACAATAGAAATTCTAACGATTTATCGTTAAAAATCGTTAAATCGTGTTAGTGCGCACTAACAGAAAATGATACAAATTGACACTTTCCAAGTCACTGAAGGTCAGTTAGGAATGAATATGTATTCCTATTGGCTGGCTGCCCTCTTATCTATTGATGTTACCAAAGTTCACACTGAGGTGATGGTTGTGGGGATGGGAAATGGAACTGGAAACTCACGAACACCAACAGAAAATGATACAAATTGTTGACACTTCCCAGGTCAGTAAAGGTCACTTAGCAATGAATATGTATTCCTATTGGCTGGCTGTGCTCTATCTATTGATGTTACCAAGGTTCCCACTGAGGTAATGGTTGGGGGGATGTGAAATGGAAACAGTTGGAAGCTTGACAAAAAAAGTAACGTGATGATCATCACTCATGTACTAGAACTTGTTTGTTTATTATTTTTGTTAGCAGGCATGTGAAATGCTAGTGCATGTTGAATTTGCCAATCACTGTGCATTTTAGAAAGGTGGTCCTGGCTGGAACTACACAGTTCAAATATATGTGGTAATTGATTGTTGGTAAGTGTATTTTTTAAGTAGCCACACTGGCCACCAGATCACGGATCATGGAGAGCTGCATCCCTGCTCCCAGCCAGTCTGGGGCTGCCTGTCCCAGTCATCCATGGAGGGCTGCAGCCCTGCTCCCAGCCAGTCTGGAGCTGCCTGTCCCTGTAATCCATGCAGCGCTGCATCCCTGCTCCCAGCCAGTCTGGGGCTGCCTGTCCCAGTAATCCATGCAGAGCTGCTTCCCTGCTCCCATCCAGTCTGGGGCTGCCTGTCCCAGTCATCCATGCAGAGCTGTATCCCTGCTCCCAGCCAGTCTAGGGCTGCCTGTCCAAGTAATCCATGCAGAGCTGCTTCCCTGCTCCCATCCAGTCCTGGGGCTGCCTGTCCCAGTCATCCATGCAGAGCTGTATCCCTGCTCCCAGCGTGTCTGGGGCTGCCTGTCCCAGTAATCCATGCAGAGCTGCATCCCTGCTCCCAGCGTGTCTGGGGCTGCCTGTCCCAGTAATCCATGCAGAGCTGCATCCCTGCTCCCAGGCAGTCCGGGGCTGCCTGTCCCAGTAATCCATGGAGAGCTGCATCCCTGCTCCCAGCCAGTCTGGGGCTGCCTGTCCCAGTCATCCATGGAGGGCTACAGTCCTGCTCCCAGCCAGTCTGGGGCTGCCTGTCCCTGTAATCCATGCAGAGCTGCATCCCTGCTCCCAGCCAGTCTGGAGATCACAACACTCCTGGTATTAATAGGGATAGGGCACTGTGTGCAGGAAGATAACAACACTCCTGGTATTGATAGGGATAGGGCACTGTGTGCAGGAAGATCACAACACCCCTGGTATCAGGGTTAGTGCACTGTGTGCAGGAAGATCACAACACCCCTGGTGCCAGGGTTAGGGCACTGTGTGCAGGAAGATCACAACACTCCTGGTATTAATAGGGATAGGGCACTGTGTGTACATGAAGATCACAACACCCCTGGTGCCAGGGTTAGGGCACTGTGTGCAGGAAGATCACAACACCACTGGTATCAGGGTTAGGGCACTGTGTGCAGGAAGATCACAACACCCCTGGTGCCAGGGTTAGGGCACTGTGTGCTGGAAGATCACAACACCCCTGGTGCCAGGGTTAGGGCACTGTGTGCAGGAAGATCACAACACTCCTGGTATTAATAGGGATAGGGCACTGTGTGTACATGAAGATCACAACACCCCTGGTGCCAGGGTTAGGGCCCTGTGTGCAGGAAGATCACAACACCACTGGTATCAGGGTTAGGGCACTGTGTGCAGGAAGATCACAACACCCCTGGTATCAGGGTTAGGGCACTGTGTGCAGGAAGATCACAACACTCCTGGTATTAATAGGGATTGGGTACTGTGTGCAGGAAGATCACAACACCCCTGGTGCCAGGGTTAGGGCACTGTGTGCAGGAAGATCACAACACTCCTGGTATTAATAGGGATAGGGCACTGTGTGTACATGAAGATCACAACACCCCTGGTGCCAGGGTTAGGGCACTGTGTGCAGGAAGATCACAACACCCCTGGTGCCAGGGTTAGGGCACTGTGTGCAGGAAGATCACAACACCCCTGGTATCAGGGTTAGGGCACTGTGTGCAGGAAGATCACAACACTCCTGGTATTAATAGGGATTGGGTACTGTGTGCAAGAAGATCACAACACCACTGGTATCAGGGTTAGGGCACTGTGTGCAGGAAGATCACAACACTCCTGGTATTAATAGGGATAGGGCACTGTGTGCAGGAAGATCACAACACCGCTGGCGCCAGGGTTAGGGCACTGTGTGCAGGAAGATCACAACACTCCTGGTATTAATAGGGATAGGGCACTGTGTGCATGAAGATCACAACACCCCTGGTGCCAGGGTTAGGGCACTGTGTGCAGGAAGATCACAACACCACTGGTATCAGGGTTAGGGCACTGTGTGCAGGAAGATCACAACACCCCTGGTATCAGGGTTAGGGCACTGTGTGCAGGAAGATCACAACACTCCTGGTATTAATAGGGATTGGGTACTGTGTGCAGGAAGATCACAACACCCCTGGTGCCAGGGTTAGGGCACTGTGTGCAGGAAGATCACAACACTCCTGGTATTAATAGGGATAGGGCACTGTGTGTACATGAAGATCACAACACCCCTGGTGCCAGGGTTAGGGCACTGTGTGCAGAAAGATCACAACACCCCTGGTATCAGGGTTAGGGCACTGTGTGCAGGAAGATCACAACACCCCTGGTATCAGGGTTAGGGCACTGTGTGCAGGAAGATCACAACACTCCTGGTATTAATAGGGATAGGGCACTGTGTGCTGGAAGATCACAACACCCCTGGTGCCAGGGTTAGGGCACTGTGTGCAGGAAGATCACAACACTCCTGGTATTAATAGGGATAGGGCACTGTGTGTACATGAAGATCACAACACCCCTGGTGCCAGGGTTAGGGCACTGTGTGCAGGAAGATCACAACACCACTGGTATCAGGGTTAGGGCACTGTGTGCAGGAAGATCACAACACCCCTGGTATCAGGGTTAGGGCACTGTGTTCAGGAAGATCACAACACCACTGGTATCAGGGTTAGGGCACTGTGTGCAGGAAGATCACAACACTCCTGGTATCAGGGTTAGGGCACTGTGTGCAGGAAGATCACAACACTCCTGGTATTAATAGGGATAGGGCACTGTGTGCAGGAAGATCACAACACCCCTGGTGCCAGGGTTAGGGCACTGTGTGCAGGAAGATCACAACACTCCTGGTATTAATAGGGATAAGGCACTGTGTGCATGAAGATCACAACACCCCTGGTGCCAGGGTTAGGGCACTGTGTGCAGGAAGATCACAACACTCCTGGTATTAATAGGGATAGGGCACTGTGTGTACATGGAGATCACAACACCCCTGGTGCCAGGGTTAGGGCACTGTGTGCAGGAAGATCACAACACCCCTGGTATCAGGGTTAGGGCACAAGTTCTAGTCACATTGACTGATCACATTACTTTTTTTGTCAAGCTACCAACTGTTTCCATTTCCCATCCCCCATATACTGTCCGTGGGAACCTTGGTAACATGAATAAATAAGAGGGCAGCCAATAGGAATACATTTCCGATTAGTGCGCACTAACTCCCGTTAGTGCGCACTAATCGGAAAAAACGATTTTTAACGATTTTTCAACGAAATAATCGTGCCAAACACGATTTTCTTCTCCTGCCACACGATTTCAATCGTTAAGACGATATGGCACACGATTCACATCCCTAATGGATAGAGAAAGGAGATGCTGTGTACAGTGGACAGGGGGAGGAGAGAGATGCAGAACTTGATAAAGGGTATGAGGGTAGCGAGCAGTGCTGGACTGAGACATTCTGGCACCCAGGGCAGGCTAGTAATTTGGTGGCCCCCTAGTAATTTGGCACCCCCTCCACAGTAATTTGGCACCCTCCCAAAACACTCCAAACTTGTCAACAAAAATTGAGCAGGAAACCACAACAAACCTGACTCTATTATGCAGTGCAACAATGGAAAAACAGAAACATCATCATTCCTTGCAAAACATCAAGCAATAAAATGAAGAGATATAAGCAATTATTCATAATACTAAAACCATACTAATGAAAAAAATGTGAAAAACAGTTGATGAGCAGAATATCCAATAATTTAAAAACTCACATAAATTTGTTCTAATATTTCCCAAACACAATAAAATATTGCAAGACAGCATCCGAAAATGAAAACTAATAAGGATGAAAAAATCTCCCATTTTCCATATCTGGAATCTTTTGATTTCCAGTCACCTGAGATTGTTGTGGATTGGGGGGAGTCGCACAAACGTTATTCTCTCTCTCTCTCTCTCTCACACACACACACACACACACACACACACATACTCTCATTCTTTCATATACTCCCTCACATGCTCTCACACACATTCCCTTCCAAACACATGCTATCACACACACACACACACACACACACACTTCCTATTATCCCCTCACACCAACACACACACTCCCTCTCTCACGCACATGCTTTCACACACTCACTCCCTCTAGCTCCCTCACAATCATGCTCTTGCACACACTACCTCTCTCACACCACACACACACACACACAGGTTTGCTTGCTTTCTCATACCATACAGGCTTTCTCACACAATAATTAAATCCAAAAAATACAAAGAGCAATTAAAACATCTGACTTATAACTCACAAAATCAATAGCAACCGAGGTGAATCAACTCTATAGAGGAAATAAATATCAGATAAATATTAAGTAGAAAAGTGCTCAAATATGTAATCCACAGGCTCTTGCCTGCAATGGGCTTCAACCAGCATCATATAGCTCAGCACAGTATTTTAACGTCATTTACTTATTTTCACCTATTCAAAAAGATTTCCAAAATCTGGGAAGGATAAGACACATGGCAAAGACTATTGCCTTTTTGGAAGTATTACTTATTCATGGAAAGGGAAATGAGAAGCTATGCCATATAGATAATTTCAATTCCTGGCTCAAACCCTGGTATACAGAAAGTGGTTTTGGATACATTGGAGGCTGGGGTCGTGTATGGTGCAGTAAAAAGCTATATAGTAAGGATGACCCACATTTGTTTGTAGCAGGAAGCAGGATGCTAAGTGAGAAATTTAGAATACATATTTTCAGACTTTTAAACAAAAGAATGGGTGTGGCAGGAGATGGCCAATGTTATTGACATGTCACCCCCAAGCAATACAGGAAGTGGGAGGAGCTCAAAAAAGCAAAAGATGTGTCTAGGAAGTGCAACAAATCAAGAGAGAAAAATTGGAAAGCTATGACTACAAATGCTCGTAGTTTGGGCAATAAAATCCCAGACCTGTAGGCCCTAATGGTGGAAGTAGACTTGAACATTGTTGCTGTTATGGAGACATGGTTCATGTATTCTCATGATTGGGATATGGCCAAACTGAGCTATAACTTGTTAAGGAAGGATAGAGAGGACAGAAAAGAGGGGGGGGGGGGGGGAGTAGCTCTTTATGTCAAAAACAATATCCAGGCAACTGAACTGCAAGGAATGTGGGGTAGAGAAGAAGCATTATGGGCCATTCTAAAAAAAGATGATGGTGCACCCATTTTTACTGGAATGGTTTACAGGCCTCCGACTCTAATGGAAGAACTAGATAAGAGTTCTGGTTGAAGATATCAAAAAGCTGGGAAAGACGTTTGAGTGTTGATTATTGGAGATTTTAATCTGCTGGACATAGATTCAAGAATCCCTTCTGTAGAATCTACCTGAAGCAGAGAGATAGTGGATGCCCTGCAAGGAGCTCTGTTCAAACAAATGGTAATGGAACCCAAGAGGGAGGGAGTTATACTCAACCTAGGGCTCGCTAATGGGGATAATGTCTCTAATGTCCGTGTGGGTGCCCACCTTAGCACCAGTGACCATCACATTGTTTGGTTGGCTATTGCAAATAGGATACAGAGAAGGTACACGAAGTCCCGAGTTTTACATTTCAAAAATACAGACTTTGTTGAAGTGGGGACAGACCTGGAGGTAGAACTAGAAGACTGGGAGAAAATGAGAGAGGTGGATCAACAGTGACAGGGGCCGGCCAATGGCACGGATACCCTGTCACATAAGGGCAAAGGCCATCGGCGCCATTTTTATTAGTGGCAGCCGATGGCCCGAAAGTGGGAGATCGCTCCCGGGACCCCCACTGGACCACCAGGTACCTTTAAAATGTTTTTGGGGGGGTCGGGAGGGTGGGAGAAGCTAAGTGATTAGTTTTAAAGGGTCAGGGTGGGTTTTTTGTTTATCGGCTCGGGCGCAGCCGATAAACAAAACCGCGATTGGGCCGGACGAAAAAAAACCCACGATGTGAATCGGAACCGGAATCCACATTGTAGGAGCACTGGATGGCCCGCGCCATTTTTAAAGATGGCGCCGGCCATCCAGTTCTCTCTCCATGTGACAGGGGCGGCCAATGGCACGGATACCCTGTCACATGGTAAGGGCAAAGGGCCATCGGCGCCATTTTGATTAGTGGCAGCCAACGGCCCGGGAACGTGAGATCGCTCCCGGGACCCCCACTGGACCACCAGGTACCTGTAAAAAATATTTGGGGGGGGGGAATGGGGAGGGTGGGGGAAGCTAAGGGATTAGTTTTAAAGGGTCGGGGTGGATTTAGGGGTTATTTTTGTGTGTCGTTTTTCCTGCCCTCCCCCAAAATGATAAGAGAACCCCCACAAACAATATCGTGGGGTTTTCCTATCGTTTCGGGGAAGCCCCCGATTTCTGACGATTTTGAAAATATCGTCCGATATTTTCAATCGTCCAAAGCCCAATTCACATCCCTGCAAGCTAGTGGTTTACCTTTATTAGATATTTGGCTAAGGACAGCCCCTACCACAAGGTCAGATGCATCTACTTCCACAATGAACTGACGCTGTGGATCTGTATGGTGTAAACATGTATCTTGAAGGAAGGCTTTCTTCAACTCCTGGACGGCTAGTTATGCTGCCGGGGACAAGTTCCTAGCATCTGCTCCTTTCTTGGTAAGGGCGATGAGTGGAGCCACCGTCTGAGAGTAATGTGGAATAAACTGGCGGTAAAGGTTGGCGAACCCAAGAAAGCGTTGAAGAGCTTTAACCCCCACTGGCTGAGGCCTATCCTTAATGGCTGCCACTTTGTCTTGATCCATGTGGAAGCCTGCAGAAGACACAATATAAGAACATAAGAACATAAGAAATTGCCATGCTGGGTCAGACCAAGGGTCCATCAAGCCCAGCATCCTGTTTCCAACAGAGGCCAAAACCAGGCCACAAGAACCTGGCAATTACCCAAACACTAAGAAGAACCCATGCTACTGATGAAATTAATAGCAGTGGCTATTCCCTAAGTATAATTGATTAATAGCCATTAATGGACTTCTCCTCCAAGAACGTATCCAAACCTTTTTTGAACCCAGCTACACTAACTGCACTAACCACTCCTCTGGCAACAAATTCCAGAGCTTTATTGTGCGTTGAGTGAAAAAGAATTTTCTCCGATTAGTTTTAAATGTGCTTCTTGCTAACTTCATGGAATACCCCCTAGTCCTTCTATTATTCGAAAGTGTAAATAACTGAGTCACATCTACTCGTTCAAGACCTCTCATGATCTTAAAGACCTCTATCATATCCCCCCTCAGCTGTCTCTTCTCCAAGCTGAACAGCCCTAACCTCTTCAGCCTTTCCTCATAGGGGAGCTGTTCAATCCCCTTTATCATTTTGGTTGCCCTTCTCTGTACCTTCTCCATCGCAACTATATCTTTTTTGAGATGCGGCGACCAGAATTGTACACAGTATTCAAGGTGCGGTCTCACCATGGAGCGATACAGAGGCATTATGACATTTTCCGTTCTATTAACCATTCCCTTCCTAATAATTCCTAACATTCTATTTGCTTTTTTGACTGCTGCAGCACACTGAGCCAACGATTTTAAAGTATCATCCACTATGATGCCTAGATCTTTTTCCTGGGTGGTAGCTCCTAATATGGAACCTAACATCATGTAACTACAGCAAGGGTTATTTTTCCCTATATGCAACACCTTGCACTTGTCCACATTAAATTTCATCTGCCATTTGGATGCCCAATCTTCCAGTCTTGCAAGGTCCTCCTGTAATGTATCACAGTCTGCTTGTGATTTAACTACTCTGAATAATTTTGTATCATCCGCAAATTTGATAACCTCACTCATCGTATTCCTTTCCAGATCATTTATATATATATTGAAAAGCACAGGTCAAGTACAGATCCCTGAGGCACTCCACTCTTTACCCTTTTCCACTGAGAAAATTGACCATTTAATCCTACTCACTGTTTCCTGTCTTTTAACCAGTTTGTAATCCACGAAAGGACATCGCCTCCTATCCCATGACTTTTTAGTTTTCGTAGAAGCCTCTCATGAGGGACTTTGTCAAACGCCTTCTGAAAATCCAAATACACTACATCTACCGGTTCACCTTTATCCACATGTTTATTAACCCCTTCAAAAAAATGAAGCAGATTTGTTAGGCAAGACTTCCCTTGGGTAAATCCATGTTGACTGTGTCCCATTAATTCATGTCTTTCTATATGCTCTACAATTTTGATCTTGAGAATAGTTTCCACTATTTTTCCCAGCACTGAAGTCAGGCTCACTGGTTTATAGTTACCCGGATCGCCCCTGGAGCCTTTTTTAAATATTGGGGTTACATTGGCCACCCTCCAGTCTTCAGGTACAATGGATGATTTTAATGAGAGATTACAAATTTTAACTAATAGATCAGAAATTTCATTTTTGAGTTCCTTCAGAACCCTAGGATGCATACCATCCGGTCCAGGTGATTTGCTACTCTTTAGTTTGTCAATCTGGCCTACTACATCTTCCACGTTCACAGTGATTTCGTTCAGTTCATCTGACTCATCACCCCTGAAAACCATCTCTGGAACTGGTATCTCCCCAGCATCCTCATTAGTAAACACGAAGGCAAAGAATTCATTTAGTCTTTTTGCAATGGCCTTATCTTCCCTAAGAGCCCCTTTAACCCCTCTGTCATCTAATGGTCCAACCGACTCCCTCACAGGTTTCTTGCTTTGGATATATTTTAAAAAGTTTTTATTATGAGTTTTTGCCTCTATGGCCAACTTCATTTCAAATTCTCTCTTCACCTTGACAGTGCTTATGTTTTATCTTAATTTCTTCAGATGGATCCTTCTTCTAATTTTTGAAGGATGGTTTTTTAGCTAAAATAGCCTCTTTCACCTCACCTTTTAACTATATTTGTAATCGGTCTCGTCACGGATGAATTTCTGATGCTTTAATGTTTTTAAATTACCTAGCAGGTTAGGCTGATTTACTGCTTGGGTGCACTACAGGAACGGGAACCAATGAAATCATTTTTTTACTCACGTGGTTCCCTCCCCTGTAGTTTTTGGCGCCTCTGTCTCCTTTAAATACCTGTCAAGTTTGAAGGGCGTTGCGCTCCCTGTCACTGTCAAAACGCTGCTGTCAGGTATGTTATGCTTGTGTGGAACTTATTTTGGTCGGTTGTAAGTCCCTTTTATTATTCTGACTCTCTATTAATTTGTTTATGTTCTAGCTTTTGTGTGAATTCCAGCGGTGGCGATCCCCCCCGATGCAGCCCGCGGCGAAACACGGGACCGTCGGGGGACGCCATTAAGCCGGTGCTCGTATAACCTTGTGGAGTTGCCATATTGAAAAAATAAAAGACATCCTGTTTTATAAGACTGTTTGAATCAGTTTTGTCAGGATTACACATCCTCCTGCACTATATGTACATTGCGGTAATTGAAGTCTCCCATTATTAGTGCACTACCAATTTGGTTAGCTTCCCTAATTTCTCTTAGCATTTCACTGTCCGTCTCACCATCTTGACCAGGTGGACGGTAGTATATCCCTATCACTATAGTCTTTCCCGACACACAAGGGATTTCTACCCATAAAGATTCAATTTTGTATTTAGTCTCATGCAGGATGTTTATCCTGTTGGACTCTATGCCATCCCGGACATAAAGCGCCACACCTCCTCCTGGGTGCTCCTCTCTGTCATTGCGATATAATTTGTACCCCGGAATAGCACGGACCCATTGGTTATCCTCTTTCCACCATGTCTCTGAGATGCCAATTAAATCTATGTCATCATTCACTGCTATACATTCTAATTCTCCCAGCTTACTTCTTAGACTTCTGGCATTAGCATACAAACATTTTAAAGTTTGTTTTTTGTTTGTATTTTCTTTCTGCTTTTTAATTGATAGGGATAAGTTAGACTTTTTTTAGCTCAGGTGAGTTTTTAGTTACAGGCACTTGGACTACTTTCATATTATTGGAACCTCACTGTTGGGATGCCCTAATTCTAATGCATCATTAGTATCCTTTGAAGATACCTCTCTCTGAACCATGCGCTGCTGAGTGACTGTCAGCTTTCCCCTTTGTTCTAGTTTAAAAGCTGCTCTATCTCCTTTTTAAAGGTTAGTGCCAGCAGTCTGGTTCCACCCTGGTTAAGGTGGAGCCCATCCCTTCGGAAGAGTCTCCCCCTTCCCCAAAAGGTTCCCCAGTTCCTAACAAAACAGAATCCCTCTTCCTTGCACCATCATCTCATCCACGCATTGAGACTCCGGAGCTCTGCCTGCCTCTGGTGACCTGCGCATGGAACAGGGAGCATTTCAGAGAATGCTACCCTGGAAATTCTGGATTTAAGCTTTCTACCTAAGAGCCTAAATTTGTATTTATCCAAGGGGAGTTAGAATGACAGAGCAGCTTATGAATTAGATAAAACCACCTTAAAATGTACTCGCCATTTAATTTGGTGTGGGTTTCTGTTTGTGTGGCTAACATGAGGAATTCTGCTAATGTGTAGTTTCTGTGCAGTCCAGTTTTTTTCTGTTTTCCCAAAAGAAGGTGTATTGCTGTTAATAAATTATTGGTCTTTAGCCCACCATTGCAAATAAATAATGCTCAATGTGGCTATGCATTTTTAGAATTCAGGTACAATAAGTCCTTTACCACAAAAAGCTTGCAATCTACATGGGACCTATGGCAACAGGAGATAAAGCAACTTGCTGAAGGTCACAGGAGTGTTAATGGTGGAAGTAGTTTCCCTGGTTCTCACCTCATTGCTCTAAACCCAGGGGTAGGCAGCTCCAGTCCTTAAGTGCCACAAACAGGTCTGGTTTTAGGTTCTCCTCAATATACATGAAATATATTTACATACAATGGAGGTAGTGTTGCAAATATATCTCATGCATATTCGTCATGGATATCCTGAAAACCAGACCTGTTTGTAGCACTCAAGGATGGAAGTTGCCTGCCCCTGCTCTTTCCTGTTGGGAAGAATTATAATGCTGTTCTAGAGTCTGGTATAATATTTACGTTGCTGCCTTTTCATAGGTAAGGTTGTTGCTGTTTGAATTCTGGGAGTTAGTGCTGTTTTATTATGGCAAGTTTACTATAAAGCAGGGATGGTCACTCCAGTCCTAAAAAGCCACAAACCAGTCTGGTTTTCAGGATATCCACAATGAATAGGAATGAGATTCACTGCATCCATTGTGCAAATCTATCTCATGCATATTCCTGATGGATATCCTGAAAACCAGATCTGTTTGTGGTTTTTGAGGGCCAGAGTTGGCCATCCCTGATATAAAGGCTCTGAGTGACTTTTCTGCAGTGTGTTACATCACAATGTGCCTGGAAATATAGTGAGTTGGTCTCGCTGTTACCAAGGTGACAAAAGAAATATGAAAATGATTTGTATGGTGACGGGTAAGGAGAAACATCCCAGTTCAGGACAGCCAGCCATTTCAGAAACATCCTTCAACCAATGAGGTATAGATTTCTTTTAATTTAGATATTTTATATATCTTGTAATATTTTTTCTTTGCAGTTTACCCCAAAAATCATAAATAACACATTTGTCACTGACATGATTTCTGAAACATATATATATATATATTTTCAAAATATAGAATGGGTCAATTTTCAAAATTGTATATTTTGGTGCCAAGACACAGGTACCGGTTCTCAAAGAGAAATGATGACTTTACCTTCCCTTTGAACCGTGCAAACGTTTAGGTGCTCTTAGAGTGGGCAAATATTCAAAAGGACTTTTTACTTGGGTAAATCAGAAATGGATTTTGAAAATTGTTCTCCTTGAGGTCTAAATTCAGACACAGTGCAGATAACAAAGCTGTCTTATCTGGCTAACTTTGGAGGCATATTCAACAGTGCAGTCACACTATTGAATTGGTTGATTTTCTTAGCTGCCTAACTGTAGCCAGCTAACTTTAGGACAGCTCTTTAACTTAACCAGACTTAGCCAGCTAAGGCATCCTGCTAACTCTGAATATTGGAGTTAGACAGTTAACTTAGCTAGGTAACTCACCTCTTCCCAGTTAGGTCCCTGGACTGCCCCTAACTTATCCGGGCAAATTCTAGCTTCCTAATTTATTAGCTGGCTATAATTTAGCTGGATAAAGGCTGAATATAGCCGGCCTTGCCATTTAAATGGATAACTATTACATTATCTGTCTAAATGGCTTTTGAATATGGATCTCATGGCCATTCTTATGTTTTTTACAGGATTGTTCTGGGAGGACTGTTGGGGAGGTCATCATGATTGTTGAGTATTATTATGAAAATCTCAGTTTTGGCCTATGGACCTGAAAGTTAATGGGAGGGGGCTACAAGGCTGAATGTTCAACCTAGGGTGTCTAATACCTTGCTCCAACCCTGGTTGTTATAAGACTAAAACTAAACATCACAAAGGTTGGAGTATAATTTGAAGGCCATAGATATCGCTGTGAGGTGGCAAGGGGTGGCTTGACACCCCTTTGTTACTCTAATGGATTGGATCAGGTTCAGGGTAACCCATATATGCCTGCCTGATGTGATCCAATGAAATACAGTACTTAAGGTTACCAGCCAGCTGGCAGACCAGACAAATAAATACTAATGTAAGGAATACTTAATTTTCCTCTACTAAATTCCCTCTACTTACTACTAGGGGACACTATCACCTTTTGGAGTCAGAGCATGATCAGTTATGGCTGAAATTAGATTTCTTTTAGGAGTGGACCGAGTTTGTTGGTGGTGGCTCCCAGTAGACTCCAGAACCTGTGCAAGAGGGGAGAACAAGAAAAAAAAGCTTTACTAGATTCTTCACTGACCTGGTGGGTGCTGTCTTGGAAAGAGTAGAGGAGAAGAACAGTGAGAGGTTTTTTTTCCTTTTGAGAGAATGGTTTTGTTTTTTACCTGCTTCTAGCTCGGGAGAGCTGTTACCCCTCTGCCTGAAGGGAGTTGGGTTGGACTTCTATGCTCTGCGATCAGTTTAAGCAAGGTCTGAAGTTGCCCTGGCACTACTTTGCCCTGCAACTAGTGAAAGTGGGGTCTCAAAAAGAAGAACGGGTTCTTGGAGAAAGTTATTTGGGGTTTTTGAGTATGAGGGAGATATTGTTCCACCACCATCATCTAGCCTAGTTGGAGAAGGCTTTTTCTCCTTTCCTATCCCTGGGAAGGGTCTTTGGACAATGTCTCAGAGGTTGACTATGGATAAAGAGACTGGACAAAGAGCTGGACTAAAGTTAGCACTACTGAATATAGCTGGCTATCTTAAAGATAGCCAGATAATTTTATCTGGCTAACTTTAGTCCAGCTCTATCCACAACCAGAGATAGCCAGATAGGTTATCCAGCTAACTCTAAACATCGAAGTTAGCTGAATAACTTAGCCTGCTAATGTAACTCCTCCCAGAAACATTCCCAGTATGCCCCTATACTATCTGATTAAAGTCTTGCTGGATAAGTGCTCAAAATATTCAAAAGTCAATATTTAGCTACTAGATAACTTGTGAGTTATTTAACTAAATGCTTCTGAATATGAACATGAGTATTTCGCCTATCAACTGCAGACCGCTGCGACCTTTGTGCTCACCTCTCTTTTCCCTGCTACAGCGATTCTCAAGGCCATGGCGGCCTCAGCCTGTAAATGCTGCCTTCCTTGGCATCCCCAGGACTACAAGGAAGGCAGCATTTACGGGCAGGATCGTAACACTGTTGTACACTTTTAATCTTTGCAGCTGCACCTTTCTGCACCTTTCTGATTTTTTGCTATTTTCCTCATTTTATCAGTTTCCCATTTGAAAGTTTAGTGTTAGAGCTGTAGATTTACTTATTGTCCCCCTTCCAGTCATTAGTTAAAATCTGACCTTGTTTTGATCACTATTGTCAAGTGGCCCCACCACCGTTACCTCTCTCACCAAATCCTGTGTTCCTGAACCAATTGCTCCATGAAGCAGTCGTTTATTCCATCTAGGAATTTTATGTCTCTAGCATGTCCTGATGTTACATTTACCTGTCAATATTAGGGTAAATGAAATCTCCCATTATTACTGCACTGTCAAATTGGTTAGCTTCCCTGATCTCTCTTAGCATTTCATCATCTGTCTGATCATTTTGACCAGGTGGATGATGCACTTACCCAACACACATGGGATTTCTACACACATAGGGGCGGATTTTCAGAGCCCTGCTCGCCTAAATCCGCCCAAAACCGGGCGGATTTAGGCGAGCAGGGCCCTGCGCGCCGGTAAGCCTATTTTACATAGGCCTACCGGCGCGCGCAGAGCCCCGGGACTCGCGTAAGTCCCGGGGTTCTCCGAGGGGGGCGTGTCGGGGGCGGGCCCGGTCGTCGCAGCGTTTCGGGGGCGTGTCGGCAGCGTTTTGGGGGCGGGTACGGGGCGTGGCTATGGCCCGGGGCGGTCCGGGGGCGTGGCCGCGCCCTCCATACCCGCCCCCAGGTCGCGGCCCGGCGTGCAACAGGCCCGCTGGCGCGCGGGGATTTACTTCTCCCTCCGGGAGGCGTAAATCCCCGGAGAAAGGTAAGGGGGGGGGTGTAGACAGGGCCGGGCGGGTGGGTTAGATAGAGGAAGGGAGGGGAAGATGAGGGGAGGGCGTTAGAGGATTCCCTCCAAGGCCGCTCCGATTTCGGAGCGGCCTTGGAGGGAACGGGGGTAGGCAGCGCGGCTCGGCGCACGCCGGCTATACAGAATTCATAGCCTTGCGCGCGCCGATCCAGGATTTTAGTGGATACGCGCGCCTCCGCGCGTATCTACTAAAATCCCGCGTACTTTTGTTGGCGCCTGGAGCGCCAACAAAAGTACGCCAACGCGCCTTGTTTAAAAATCTACCCCATAGATTCTAATGAGCATTTAGTCTCTTGTATGATCTTTATCCTTTTGGACTCTATATCCTCCCGGACATAAAGTGCTACATCACCACCAAGTTGATCCTCCCTATCATTGTGGTATATTTTGTACCCTGATATAACACTGTCCTATTGGTTATCCTCCTTCCACCAGGTCTATGAGATGCCAATTATGTCTATCTCATCATTCACTGCAATACATTCTAACTCTCCCATCTTGCTTCTTAGTAGGGATGTGAATTGGGCTTCGGACGATTGAAAATATCGTCAATATTTTCAAAATCGTCAGAAATCGGGGGCTCACCCAAAACGATAGGAAAACCCCACGATATTGATTGTGGGGGTTCTCTTATCGTTTTGGGGGAGAGCGGGAAAAACAGCACACAAAAATAACCCCTAAACCCACCCCAACCCTTTAAAACTAACCCCTTAGCTTCCCCCACCCTCCCGACGCCCCCAAAAACTTTTTACAGGTACCTGGTGGTCCAGTGGGGGTCCCTGGAGCGATCTCCCTCTCCTGGGAGCGATCTCCCACTCCGGGCCATCCTCCCGCTCCCAGACCATCGGCTGCCACTAATCAAAATGGCGCCAATGGCCTTTTGCCCTTACCATGTGACAGGGTATCCGTGCCATTGGCCGGACCCTGTCACATGGTAGGAGCACTGGATGGCCGGCGCCATCTTGTGCTCCTACCATGAGACAGGGGCTGACCAATGGCACTGGTAGCCCCTGTGACATAGTAAGGGTAAAGGCTATCGGCGCCATTTTGATTACTGGCAGCCGATGGCCCGAGTGCAGGAGATCGCTCCTGGGCCCCCGCTGGACCACCAGGGGCTTTTGGCAAGTCTTGGGGGACCCTCCTGACCCCCACAAGACTTGCCAAAAGTCCAGCGGGGGTCCGGGAGCCACCTCCTGCACTCGGACCGTCGGCTGCCAGTATTAGATATATTTGCAGCATATGCTTTTCCAAGAACAGAATACTTCTGTTCTGTGTTCACTAAGGAAGACCCTGGAGAAGGACCATCCCTAGTTAACAAGAAACTGGAGGGGAGTGGAGTAGATGTAACTCCATTTACAGTAGAAAATGTATGGGAAGAGCTGGAGAAACTGAAAGTGGACAAAGCCATGGGACCTGATGAGGTTCATCCCAGGATACTGAGGGAGCTCAGAGATGTGTTGGCGGGTCCGCTGTGTGACCTGTTCAATAGATCCCTAGAAACTGGAGTGGTGACGAGTGATTGGAGAAGAGCAGTGGTGGTCCCGCTTCACAAGAGTGGGAACAGAGAAGAGGCTGGCAACTACAGACCGGTTAGCCTCACTTCGGTGGTGGGAAAAGTAATGGAGTCACTGTTGAAAGAGAGAATAGCGAACTATCTACAGTCAGGAGAATTGATGGACCAGAGGCAGCATGGATTCACCAGGGGAAGATCCTGTCAGACAAATCTGATTGACTTTTTTGACTGGGTAACCAAGGAATTGGATCAAGGAAGAGCACTCAATGTCATCTACTTGTATTTCAGCAAAGCTTTTGATATGGTCCCGCACAGGAGACTGGTGAATAAAATGAGAAGCTTAGGAGTGAGTGCCGAGGTGGTGGCCTGGATTGCAAACTGGTTGATGGACAGAAGACAATGTGTGATGGTAAATGGAATTCTCTCTGAAGAGAGAGCGGTTTTAAGCGGTGTACCGCAAGGATCAGTGTTGGGACCGGTCCTGTTCAATATCTTTGTGAGCGACATTGCAGACGGGATAGAAGGTAAGGTTTGTCTTTTTGCGGATGACACTAAGATCTGCAACAGAGTGGACACTCAGGAAGCAGTGGAAAGAATGAGACAGGATTTAAGGAAGCTGGAAGAGTGGTCGAAGATATGGCAGCTGAGATTCAATGCCAAGAAGTGCAGAGTCATGCATATGGGGAGTGGAAATCCGAATGAACTTTATTCGATGGGGGGAGAAGGGCTGATGTGCACGGAGCAGGAGAGAGACCTTGGGGTGATAGTGTCTAATGATCTGAAGTCGGCGAAACAATGTGACAAGGCGATAGCTAAAGCCAGAAGAATGCTGGGCTGCATAGAGAGAGGAATATCGAGTAAGAAAAGGGAAGTGATTATCCCCTTGTACTGGTCCTTGGTGAGGCCTCACCTGGAATACTGTGTTCAGTTCTGGAGACCGTATCTCCGAAGAGACAGAGACAAGATGGAGGCGGTCCAGAGAAGGGCGACCAAAAAGGTGGAAGGTCTTCATCGAATGACTATGAGGAGATTGAAGAATCTAAATATGTACACCCTGGAGGAAAGGAGGAGTAGAGGTGATATGATACAGACTTTCAGATACTTGAAAGGTTTTAATGATCCAAAGACAACGACAAACCTTTTCCATCGGAAAAAAATCAGCAGAACCAGGGGTCACGATTTGAAGCTCCAGAGAGGAAGACTCAGAACCAATGTCAGGAAGTATTTCTTCACGGAGCGATTGCTGGATGCCTGGAATGCCCTTCCGGAGGAAGTGGTGAAGACCAGAAGTGTGAAAGACTTCAAAGGGGCGTGGGATAAACACTGTGGATCCATAAAGTCTACAGGACGTAAATGAATGTGGGAAAAAAAAAGATTTGCATTCACAAAAAAGCAGGGGGTAGCTTGCTTTTTATGGCAGTTACTACCCCATACCAAATAAGCCTGATACTTCACTTTCAATGCATATCTAGCATAGCTCTCTGCTTCAACGGCAGGGGAGAAAGTCTGATACTTCAAGCATATCCAGCAAAGCTCTCTGCTTCAATGGCAGGGGGAAAAGTCTGACACTTCAAGCATATCCAGCATAGCTCTCTGCTTCAACGGCAGGGGAGAAAGTCTGACACTTCAACCATATCCAGCATAGCTCTCTGCTTCAACGGCAGGGGAGAAAGTCTGACTCTTCACGCATATCCAGCATAGCTCTCTGCTTCAACAGCAGGGGAGAAAGTCTGATACTTCACTTTCAATGCATATCCAGCATAACTCTCTGCTTCAACGGCAGGGGGAATGAAGAAAAGTGGATCTATATACAGACAACCAACAAGGATTGAATTACATAGTCTGGGTAAACAAATAAGCATGGGTGTAGCTTGCTTATTGCGGCGGTTACTACCCCTAACTAATTAAGCTAGATATTTCACTTAGATGCAGCTCCAACACTGCTCTCTACATTAATGGTGGGGGTGGAAGGGAAATAGAACCAAAAGGTTACTAAGAGCCAAGAGAAACAGATAAGTATAAAAAAAAAAAAGTGCGAAACTTGCTGGGCAGACTGGATGGGCCGTTTGGTCTTCGTCTGCCGTCATTTCTATGTTTCTATATTTTGGTGTCTCTGAACACAGCAGATCTGTTGGTGGCCCTTTCCAATATTGGAGTTGAGACCTCCTGGTATGGACAATCCTTTGACAGCAGAGACAGCCACGTTTATAACAATATGACAATATTGTGTGAATTCACTGCACTAATATCACTGTTTACTGACAGATACTTTATAGTATACACTAGCTGATTTGTGGTCATTTATACTGAAATGTGTCTTCAGAACAGAGCATTTGTGATTCTCCAGTTTTGTTTGAATGCCTTTACACATCTTACTGAATCTCAAAATGTAAGTTCAAGGCAGAAGGCTGGAGTGCTGTCCTTGAAGAGACATTACCAATGAATTCCACATGCAGGCTGAGGGAGAATTATTTTACAGAAGATGAACTTTCTCTTGGGGCAGAGAGAGCCCAATGAATGGTTTAGTTTGTTGAAATATTTACAGCCCATTTTTGAGAATATTGTATGGAGGCATGCAGCCAATGATTGGGACAAGTTCCCCTTACATCTTCACATATTAATTGCTCATTCAGATCACATCAGTTTCAGAAAACAGATTTTGGGATCCAGGACTTCTCTGACCACTACGTGCCATGGAACCCATTGTCGTACTGCAGTCGTTCACCTGTGTCCTGCTGCTGGAACATGCACATGGTAGGTACCTAAATTATTATTAATCATCTCACACACCATGTTGGAGGCTTTAGCCAATGGGAAACCTATACCATCTTACATATATGATCCTCTTATTACTGGAAAAATATTTTATGTACCAAACAATAACAAAATTATTTAAAAATTGTCAAACTGTCTTTTTGTGTGTTCCTCCAGTTGTAAGCATGAACAAAATGTTATTGAATTATAGAGCACCTAATTTTGCCTCATGGCTCCCAGATCAAAAGAGCACACTTGGAATAAGTGTCTCATAGCACTCTATTAAAATATATTAAAATCTATGGAAAGTATGAAATATTTTTTATACTTGTAAGTTTTAATTTTGGGGTTTGTTTCTGCTGTTTTGAAATATTTGTTATGGTGTTTGGAAAATTTTTATATGATTTTTTAATTACTGGATGTTTCTCTATTCGGCAACTGTTTTGAAATATTTATTCTTTTTGTAGTGGGTTTCCTGTTTGGGTTGTTAACTTCATCCAGAGAGTTACGTTTGCCAGGGTTCATCCAGTGGGTGGGGGGTGGGAGGGGATGAAGATACAATTCTGGGGCTCTAGGTGTAGTCGGGGCAGACACCACTTCTCTAAGCCATAGATCTCTGAGTTGCAGGGGAGACCATAAAACCACCATCTATCTAATAATATTTGCCCAGTAACAGGTATAAGCACATCTGTACATTTGGCAATCGTATGAAAAACAGAATCCCAAAAGGTAGTTAATTTTGGACAAGTAAACAATCGATGATATAATGTACCAACCATTGTTCCACACTTACTACACAAAGAAGTAGAAGTCAACTTCATTTTGTTTCTTCGTATATCATCGTAGTAAAAACAGTGAAGTATTTTAAATTGGACTTCCCGTAATCCTAAATCAGGTAGAGACATGTACAATGTCTTAAAGCAATATTTCAAATAAGATGGTGTAATTTGTATTCCTGGGGAAGGATAGGAATTTGTATTCCTATCATATTAGACCGAGATGCCAAGGAAACCAAACAGGTAACATTAATGAATTTCTTCACTAGTTTTCCCCAACCTGTGATTGAGTTTGTCGTACATGCTGTATCAATTATATTTATAGCAAAATTTAATTCAGCAGCTAACTTTTCAGAGCCCCATGAGAAAGACTGTAAATAATGACGAACCTGTAGGTAAGCAAAAAATTGTTTTGTTGGAAGCTGATACGTACGTGCCAATGTATCATAGTCTAATAAGATATGAGAATCAGCATCAAATAGATGAATTGGAAACATCAATCCTCAATTTGCCCATGATAAATAAATACCTTTATTCTCAATCCCAGGAAGAAAATTAACATTACCAAGAAAGGGATTTAAAAGAGAAACTTCACTGATAGATGTGCACGACGTCGCACCCATCTCCAAGCTCGTACACATGGAGCCAATAATATTCTGGGAAATGATACAGTACATCTATGGCCTGGACGTAATTGAATAATACTAAGAGGAGAACTTGGGAGAGACATACAATCCAACATTCCTTGCTCACAATAACGATAAATTCCCGTAATCCATTCACTAATAAAACGCAATTGGCAAGCTACATTATATAATGCAAAATCTGGCATATTTAATCCGCCCTGTTCTTTAGGACCTACCAAAATATTATAAGCCATACGGGCTCGACCACCTTTCCAAAGAAAATTGTGAATAATAGATTGCAATCATTGAAGATCTTTAACCCTCAACCAACAAGGTAATATATGGAGAAGATATAAAAGTTTAGGAACAATCACCATCTTAATCAATGCACAACGACCAAATAAAGAGAGTGGAAGAGATATCCAAACCTTCAACTGCTCCTCTAAGCGTGTTATGCAGGGAGGAATATTTAAATCATATAATTTATCTAGCTGTCTAGGAATAAAAGCTCCTAAATACCTCAATTTTTCAGGGGCCCACTTAAAAGGAAAAGTACCATACCAAGTAGTAGATAAATTATCATTAAGAGCTCATCATCTGCAAACAGGGAGGGTTCTTTGTTAAGTCTTAACCCACGCAGTATCCGCTTTATATAACAATATTCTGCCAACGTGGCTGCATGTAATTCCATTCTGATCGCCTTACGCTTATTCTTAGTATAATTATCCCAATTCCCTTTAGAAGGAGCACTAGTATCAGCATCAAACAGATGAAAACCCGCCAGTATTTCAGAAGCTGCTTGTTCAGTATAAGCATGCATATCTTCCATTATCCCTCAAATTATGGAAACCGAAAGGGTACAACACACTGAGGGTAAAGTATACAATAGGTTCTCTCTCTATATATGACACATCAACATAAGAGAACTCATAAATACATTCACACCTTATTCATTCAAATGTCATTGTTTATTCATGAGACCACATAATAAAACAATCCTATCTAGACAATAAATACTCTCTAGCACATACATACCCTCACAACCAAAACATTCAATCTCACACCCTAAAATTTACACCATATATTGTACAATATCCAGATAATGTAAATACAATTTAAATTTCACTAAAAGTACAATATTTATAATGCACTTTAACACTTCAGTATATTTGAAAGCATCACATACTAATCCCTTAGAATCTTCTCACAGCGTGTTCACACATTAAATTCTTCCCATTCCAGTATTCACAAACAAGTCGGCACCATGCCACTGGACTCATCCAACAAGGAATCCTTGCTTCACCCGTGCACCCCGGGCTTCATCAGGGAAAATTCTCGCCAAAGATCTATTTATAACCAATTCTATATGAGAAAGAAACAAAGTGAGAAGAAATTCTAAAACCCGCATAATTCCTCTGCTTAACACATTAAAGAACACATCATACCTGACTCCACTGCTCCTTTTATACAACTGGAAAACGCCGGTCTCTCACATAACACTACCGTCTCAAACAGCCTTTCAAATTGCTGAAAAAATGGCTTCACATCCAATAATTCATTATAATGTTCCCGGTTGCAGAACTACAACTAAAACAAACACATTTAATACAATTTAACAATGTGTCTGCTTACCTGAACAAACGCTCAACTAGCACAGTACTCACATCTAACCCGGAACTGACGAAATCACGCTCAGAGCAATGATGTAAAACCGTTGACGCTTCTAACCCTTATAACACCAAAAAATCAGCGCATAAACAATTGATCAATATCCAGTGAATCCATGTTTGGTGGGCAAGATACATTGATGATGTCTTTTTGATTTGGAGGGGAACTGTAAATGATTTGCGAACCTTTTGGCAAGAGATTAATGTGGGGAATCCGCATTTAAAATTCACTTTTACTATAGATTCAAGTTTGGTGCCCTTTCTGGACATGAGGGTTTATTTGGCTGAAAATAAAATCGCTACTACAGTATATAGGAAACCTACCGACAAAAATAATTTATTGCACTCTCGGAGTTTTCACTCTAGACAGTTGAAAAATAACATCCCCATTGGGCAATTCCTAAGATACAGATGTTTATGTTCATCTGTTGATGATTTTAAACAGCAATCACAAGTCTTGAGTGAGAAATTTTTGGCTCGTGGGTATTCGAGATCTGTAGTAAGGAAAGCTTTAAAAGAGCATTGTTTTCCAATACAGATAATTTATTGATTAAAGCACAAAAAGAGACCCCGTCCAGAACTATTTGCTCTATCCCATATTCATCGAAGTCATCGAAAGTTAAAGATTTGGTGAAAAAACATTGGAACATTCTCCTTTAAAAATTTTTAGTGAAAGTCCCATTTTTGCAATTAAAAAGCAAAGAAACTTATGGGATAATTTGAAAAAATCTATTAAGCAAATTGAGAGTGGAACTATTGCTGGACAATATATTTATTTATTTATTTATAACTTTTTTTTTATACCGAAGTTCAGGTAACAGAATTACTTATCACTCCGGTTTACATTATAACAAGTAGAAAACAATGACAGCATATGTCTTACAATGAACAAGGGAGTGAACAACTTGGATAATATAACATAACATAACTAGGACAATAGCAGTATGCACTATTAGAGCGAGACTAGCACATGGGGAGGGAGGTTTGCTAATGGGGGGGGAGGGGGAAGGAAGGTTGTTCGTGAAGGGGGGGAGGAGGGAGAAATTTCTTATTGATGAGTAAAAACATGTGCATAGGTTCTGGACATCAACAGTATGAAAACAGTCTATGGGAGCTGTGGAAGACTTACAGGTCGATACAGTAACGTTGAGTTAAAGATTCCCCGTCTGTAACGTGCTGGGAGCGCACAATACAGACGAGTAAGGCCATCCAGCGATACAGTCTCCAGTTTCACGCGTCCCTAGCGCTTCCTAAAATAGACACATAACCCTTTCCGCACCCAGCATGTAAATGAATGAAAAAGCTGTATAATGAAGGAATTAGCTATTCCCCTCCGATACTGTAACAGGCGCTGATACTACCTCCTCCGTAACCCGCTGTTCTGCCGCAGCCTTAACGTGCTAGTTTACCGCCTCCCCCTAGTAGGAGTTAGTGTAAGGAGAGACAGAAGGTCATGAAGCACCAAGCAGTGCAATCGGAAACCAGAAAGATGCTGCAGCAAGATAAAGAAATGGAATCAACTGAAGCCACCCACCTGATTAACAAGACTTTCTGAGTGCACTTCGGCATGTTGCTGGTATATATTAGATCTTAGGAGCTCCAGAAGGAAGCTTTCTTTGGTACAAATCAAACATCCCGAAGAGCATTAGCAGTACATTTGAGACTGAGATCGTACTCAACAAACCCTGACTTGTGAATGAGGTCCCCGCCTATCATGGCAACTCTGACCCCCAGAGGCACCCACTGCCCTGAAATACCTTCTTTTAATCCACCTCTCACAGAAAACCAGCTCGGCTTAATAGCTCAATGACAAGGCAACCCCCAACCCATGCCTCAGGCAGTGGCAAGGGCTGTAAAAAAAAAAAAAAAAAAAAAGAGGCACCTGTTTTCTAAAGGGATCGGGGGGGGGGGGGGGGGGGGGGGGGGGTGGTGTTCGATCGGGCGGGCAGGTAGGTGACAGCGGCGCAGCAAAAAAAACCAAAGCGACAAAAGTAACTTACTTTTCCGCGGCAGCGGGGCCGGGGGGGGGGGTTCGACCGGGCGGGGCGGGTAGGTGAAAAAAAAAACAAACTTTTCTGAGCCATCAGTAGCCATCAGTAGCTCCCCCGACGAAGACAAAAAGATGACCGCCTGCACGGGGAAAGCGTGCAATTGGCCGCTGAGGACGTGTCTTCAGCGGCCAATTGCACGCTTTCCCCGTGCAGGCGGCCATCTTTTTGTCTTCGTCGGGGAGCTACTGATGGCTACTGATGGCTCAGAAAAGTTTGTTTTTTTTCACCTACCCGCCTGCCCGGTCGAACCCCCCCCCCCCCCCCCCCGCCCCGCTGCCGCGGAAAAGTAAGTTACTTTTGTCGCTTTGGTTTTTTTTGCTGCGCCGCTGTCACCTACCCGCCCGCCCGATCGAACACCCCCCCCCCCCCCGATCCCTTTAGAAAACAGGTGCCTCTTTTTTTTTTTTTTACAGCCCTTGCCACTGCCTGAGGCATGGGTTGGGGGTTGCCTTGTCATTGAGCTATTAAGCCGAGCTGGTTTTCTGTGAGAGGTGGATTAAAAGAAGGTATTTCAGGGCAGTGGGTGCCTCTGGGGGTCAGAGTTGCCATGATAGGCGGGGACCTCATTCACAAGTCCTTTTGTCGCTTTGGTTTTTTTGCTGCGCCGCTGTCACCTACCCGCCCGATCGAACACCCCCCCCCCCGATCCCGATCTTGCTACCGCTGCCCCCGCTGCCGCGGAAAAGTAAGTTACTTTTGTCGCTTTGTTTTTTTTTTTGCTGCGCCGCTGTCACCTACCCGCCCGCCCGATCGAACACCCCCCCCCCCCCCGATCCCGATCCCGATCCCGCTGCCGCTGCCGCTGCGGTGAGACACAGCGGCAAAGCAAAAAAACCAAAGGCAGGAAGTAAGTCGCTTCGCTGCCTCCCTCCTCCCGGTGCCTGTCATTCCAAATGTCATTTGAAATGACATTTGAAATGACAGGTACCAGCGCACCCAGGTTACTGTATAGGCGCTGTATTAAGCGCCTATACAGTAAAATGGGTTGCGCGGGCATAACCCTTCCCTAACGCTTCACAGCCGCGGCATGCATTTGCATGCGATTAGAAGAGAGTATCAGGCGCTAGGTCTAGAGGACTGTGGGTGCGGGGGGGAAGGGTGTGCCTGACACTGCCGCACTGCTTCTACCGCGGCCTTACAGTATCGAGCTGTAAGTAAGTTAAGGGAATGCTTGACTGAATAGCCATGTCTTGAGTCTTTTTTTGAACGTGTTGGGGCAATGTATCAGCCTTAGCTCCGGAGGAAGCAGATTCCACTGTTTGGGGCCTGCTGTGGATAGAGCTCTTTTACTTAAAGATGTTTTCATGGGAGGTGCATGTAGAGTTCCTCTTTGTGCTAATCTTAGCGGTCGGGAAGACGTGTGAAGCTGAAGAGGGATTCAGAGGTCCAGTGGAGTATTGTTGAATATGGCTTTGTGGGTGATTGATAGAAGTTTAAACAGGATTCGAGATTTGACTGGGAGCCAGTGGAGCTTCTTTAGAATTGGTGTTATATGATCTCTTTTGTTGGATTTAGTGAGACACCTTGCTGTAGCGTTCTGTAACAGTTGAAGAGGCTTTAGGGTGTAGACTGGGAGACCGTGAAGCAGTGAATTACAGTAGTCCATTTTCGAGAAGATGATGGATTGTAACACTGACCTGAAATCGTGAAAATGAAGGAGGGGTCGAAGCCTTTTTAGAACTTGGAGTTTGTAGTAGCACTCTTTAACCGTAGTGTTGATGAAATCAGAAAAGCTCAGATGGTTATCCATGACCACCCCAAGGTTTCTGACCCGTGGGGAGAGAACTGGGAGCGGCGTAAGGTGAGAGCTATTCAATGGAAGGTGAGAGCTATTCAATGGAAGGGTGCCATCTTGAGTGATCAAGAGGAATTCTGTCTTGTCAGTGCTGAGTATCAGGTTAAGGTTAGACAGGAGTTTGTTAATGGAGAGGAGGCAGAAGTTCCAAAAAAGTACAGTCTTTTGAAGTGATTCGGTGATAGGAATAAGGATTTGGACGTCATCTGCATATAAGTAAGGGGTTAACTTTAGATTGGAAAGGAGATGACAAAGCGGGAGAAGATAGATATTGAATAACGTAGGGGATAGCGAAGAGCCTTGAGGGACCCCTAATGTGGAACTGAACGGTGGTGACTCTTTGCTATTGATCTTAACTTTGTAGTATCTGTTCTGGAGGAAAGATTTGAACCAGTTTAGAGCTTTGTTTTTGATGCCGATCTCGGATAGTCTTTCGATGAGATAATCATGGTTGACCGTGTCAAAGGCGGCCGAAAGATCAAGGAGGATGAGCAAGCAGGGATGTTTGTTTTCTAGATTCATGAGAATGTTGTCTGACAGAGATAAAAGAAGAGTTATATACATGTGGCTCTTGCTCGGTTTGCTGTCATGTTTTGAATATACAGACATTTGAACATCGTAATTTGAAACGTGCTTATACTCTTCCAGAGGCATTCACCTGTGAGACAGCGGGGGTGATATATGCAATCCTTTGCCCTTGTTCTATGATTTCTATTGGTCAAACTTCCAGACCAGTGAGGTTGCGTATCACTGAACATAAAAGCAGGATTAGAATGGGCAGAGAGAATGCCCCATTGGTCAAGCATTGGATGGCGGCAAACCATGAGATAGAGCAATTACGATTTTTTGTAGTGAAAAGAGTGGTATTGCAGTGGGGAGGGGATTCGTCTTCTGTTCTGAGGAGAGTTGAACAAAGGTTCATTTTTGAATGGCAAACGAGTTCGCCCCATGGACTTAATGGTCCAATTGAATGGACAGCGTTTTTGTGATTACATCTATATGTATGGTGGAGCGTTTGTATAATCGGATTGGAGGAGGGATGGTTTGGATGATAGGATTCTATTTGATATACTTTGTGATTGAGGGATTGATTGATTGATCATGGGGTCACTGGATATTGATCAATTGTTTATGCGCTGATTTTTTGGTGTTATAAGGGTTAGAAGCGTCAACGGTTTTACATCATTGCTCTGAGCGTGATTTCATCAGTTCCGGGTTAGACGTGAGTACTGTTTCTTTCTCATATAGAATTGGTTATAAAAAGAAGCTATTTTAGCCAAAAGATTTTCATTCAAAAATTGGAAGAAGGATCCAACAGAAGAAAATAGGATAATGCATAAGTGTTGGCAAGTTAAATGTAAGACATTGATAAGACAGACTAAGAGAGAATTTGAAAAGAATTTGAAAAGAAGTTGGCAGTAGATGCAAAAACTCATATAGTAAAAACATTTTTAAATATATCCGAAGCAGAAAGCCTGTGAGGGAGTCAGTTGGACCGTTAGATGATCAAGGGGTTAAAGGGGCACTTAGAGAAGATAAGGCCATCGCAGAAAGATTAAATGATTTCTTTGCTTCGGTGTTTACTGAAGAAGATGTTGGGGAGGTACACGTACTGGAGAAGGTTTTCATGGGTAATGATTCAGATGGACTGAATCAAATCACGGTGATCCTAGAAGATGTGGTAGACCTGGTTGACAAACTGAAGAGTAGTAAATCACCTGGACCGGATGGTATACCCAGGGCAAGTCTTGCCTCACAAATCTGCTTCACGTTTTTGAAGGAGTTAATAAACATGTGGATAAAGGTGAACCGGTAGATATAGTATACTTGGATTTTCAGAAGGCGTTTGACAAAGTTCCTCATGAGAGTCTTCTAGGAAAAGTAAATAGTCATGGGATAGGTGGCGATGTCCTTTCATGGATTGCAAACTGGCTGAAAGACAGGAAACAGAGTAGGATTAAATGGACAATTTTCTCAGTGGAAGACCTTGTGAGACTGGAAAATTGGGCATCAAAATAGAAGATGAAATTTAATGTTCATAAGTGCAAGGTGATGCATAGAGGGAAAAATAACCCATGCTATAGTTACACACTGTTAGATTCCATATTAGGCGCACGCTACAACCCAAGAAAGAATCTAGGCGTCATAGTGGATAGCATATTGAAATCGTTGGTTCAGTGTGCTGCGGCAGTCAAAAAAGCAAACAGAATGTTGGGAATTATTAGAAAGGGAATAGTGAATAAAACGGAAAATGTCATAATGCCTCTGTATCGCTCCATGGTGAGACTGCAGCTTGAATACTGTGTACAATTCTGGTCGCCGCAACTCAAAAAAGATATAATTGCGATGGAGAAGGTACAGAGAAGGGCTACCAAAATGATAAGGGGAATGGAACAGCTCCCCTATGAGGAAAGACTAAAGAAGTTAGGACTTTTCAGCTTGGAGAAGAGACGGCTGAGGGGGGATATGATAGAGGTGTTTAAAATCATGAGAGGTCTAGAATGGGTAGATGTGAATCGGTTATTTACTCTTTCGGATAATAAAATGACTAGGGGGCACTCCATGAAGTTAGCATGTGGCACATTTAAAACTAATCGGAGAAAGTTCTTTTTCACTCAACGCACAATTAAACTCTGGAATTTGTTGCCAGAGGATGTGGTTAGTGCAGTTAGTGTAGCTGTGTTTGAAAAAGGATTGGATAAGTTCTTGGAGGAGAAGTCCATTACCTGCTATTAATTAAGTTGACTTAGAAAATAGCCACTGCTATTACTAGTGATGGTAACATGGAATAGACTTAGTTTTTGGGTACTTGCCAGGTTCTTTTGGCCTGGATTGGCCACTGTTGGAAACAGGATGCTGGGCTTGATGGACCCTTGGTCTGACCCAGCACACTGGTGGGACATCTCTCAGGCAGGGACAGCCAGCAGCTCTATTACTGAAGAAGTATCAGGGTGGAGGTGGACTTTACCGCACACCCACCTGATGGACCAGGCCCATACCGCAGCCAATATTCTAGCATGCATCAGACAGATGCTGGAGGGCTGGCAACTACACCAGCGAGACAGGAAAACGCAGGCAGGGTTCTTTGTCACAGACAATGGTGCAAACATGGTTAAGGCAATAACCGATGGGCGCTTTAAGAACATCCGATGTTTTGCACATACTCTGCACCTGGTAGTGAAGTCAGCTCTGGGCTTGGAGTCCAATGACAAAGAGAATGAATACCTGCATAGGTTAATACTGAAGTGCAGGAACATAGCAGCACACTTCCACAGAAGTGTCAAGGCGGGGCAGGTTCTCCGACAAAAGCAGACTGATTTGGATATGCCTCACAAGCGTCTCATTCAAGACATTGCCACCCGGTGGAATTCCACCTTTATGATGCTGGAGAGGTTACTGGAGCTGCAGACACCCCTTCATGAACTTTCTGGTACAATGGACACAGGTGTGCAGAATCCCCTAGGGCATCATGATTGGTTAGTCATGAGTCAGCTGGTAAAAATCCTGCAGCCCTTCAAGGATGTCACAGAGGAGCTGAGTTCCAGAAGTGCCACTTTGGCTGTCATCATCCCTATAGTTAATTTCCTGGATGAACATTTGGAGGCCTTTAAATGGGAAGAGGGAATGACAGTTGAGGTGCTGCATTGTCTGGAAGTTTTGCAGCAGCAGGTGAAAGCAAGATTAAGGCCTTTAACAGACGACCGCACATACATGCTCGCCTCAGTCTGTGATCCCCATGTGAAAGGGAAACTCGCCCTACAGTCCAATTGTCTGTCATTTGTGAAGGAGCTGCTGTTAGCAAAAGTCCGTGAACAGGAGCGCCATAGGCGGAGACAGATTAGGCTTGAAGCAGAGGTGGAAACAGCAGGCACGTCAGAGTTGTGCTGCTAGCCCAAGCAGGAGTAGCACTGTGTCAGCGACAGATAGTACCTCCTCCTCCACGTCAGAACGCCCAAGGCATGTTGCCCATAAAGATTTATCAATTGTGCAACGGGCAAGAGAGAAAGCAGCTGGCATGAGTGACTCTGAGCCCGCCCAAGCACAGGAGACAGCAGCACAGCAGTCAGTGACACGGTATCTCTCAGAGCCGATAGAGAAAATGCAGACAGATCCGCTGGCATATTGGGCACACAAGTCCACTGTCTGGCCACACCTAGCCAAAGTGGCTCAGCGATATGTCATGTCCACCAACCAGTGTGCCCAGTGAACGTGTCTTTTCAATGACAAGGGATATCATGAGCCCTCACCGCTCAAGGCTGGCACCAGAGTTGATAGAAATGCTAGTGTTTTTGAAAGTAAACCTGCCTTTGCTTGGGTTTCCAAATTTTCCCTGTGAATGGCAAGATGAATAAAAGCAATTCAAAGCCTTGCAGCAGCTCCAACTGCCTCCTATGCTCCAGATAATATAAGTACTGCAGCACATGTTCCTGACCTCAAACGCTGTGCCTGACCATCCACTGCCCAGTCTGTACGTCCCTACAAGGGTCTGACCTCAAATGCTGTGCCTGACCGTCAACTGTCCAGGCCTTATGTTCCTACAAGCGTTTGATCTCGATTTCTGGGCCTATCAGTCCAGGCCTTATGTCCCTCAGTGGGATTGACTTCTGTCCTCAACTGCTTTGCCTGTCAGTCCAGGCCTTATGTTCCTACAAGTGTTTGACCTCGATTGCTGTGCCTGTGAGTCCAGGCCTTATGTTCCTGCAAGTGTTTGACCTCGATTGCTATGCCTGTCAGTCCAGGCCTTATGTCCCTAGGTGGGATTGACTTCTGTCATTGACTGCTTTGCCTGTCAGTCAAGGCCTTATGTCCCTAGGTGGGATTGACTTCTGTCCTCGACTGCTTTGCCTGTAAGTCCAGGCCTTATGTCCCTAGGTGGGATTGACTTCTGTCCTCGACTGCTTTGCCTGTCAGTCCAGGCCTTATGTTCCTACAAGTGTTTGACCTCGATTGCTGTGCCTGTCAGTCCAGGCCTTATGTTCCTGCAAGTGTTTGACCTCAATTGCTGTGCCTGTCAGTCCAGGCCTTATGTTCCTGCAAGTGTTTGACCTCGATTGCTGTGCCTGTCAGTCCAGGCCTTATGTTCCTGCAAGTGTTTGACCTTGATTGCTGTGCCTGTCAGTCCAGCCTTATGTCCCTAGGTGGGATTGACTTCTGTCCTCGACTGCTTTGCCTGTCAGTCCAGGCCTTATGTTCCTGCAAGTGTTTGACCTCGATTGCTGTGCCTGTCAGTCCAGGCCTTATGTTCCTGTAAGTGTTTGACCTCGATTGCTGTGCCTGTCAGTCCAGGCCTTATGTCCCTAGGTGGGATTGACTTCTGTCATTGACTGCTTTGCCTGTCAGTCCAGGCCTTATGTCCCTCGGTGGGATTGACTTCTGTCCTCGACTGCTTTGCCTGTCAGTCCAGGCCTTATGTTCCTACAAATGTTTGACCTCAATTGCTGTGCCTCTCAGTCCAGGCCTTATGTTCCTGCAAGTGTTTGACCTCGATTGCTTTGCCTGTCAGTCCAGGCCTTATGTCCCTCAGTGGGATTGACTTCTGTCCTCGACTGCTTTGCCTGTCAGTCCAGGCCTTATGTTCCTGCAAGTGTTTGACCTTGACTGCTGTGCCTGTCAGTCCAGGCCTTATGTTCCTGCAAGTGTTTGACCTCGATTGCTGTGTCTGTCAGTCCAGGCCTTATGTCCCTAGGTGGGATAGACTTCTGTCCTCGACTGCTTTGCCTGTCAGTCCAGGCCTTATGTTCCTACAAGTGTTTGACCTCAATTGCTGTGCCTGTCAGTCCAGGCCTTATGTCCTTAGGTGGGTTTGACTTCTGTCCTCGACTGCTTTGCCTGTCAGTCCAGGCCTTATGTCCCTCGGTGGGATTGACTTCTGTCCTCGACTGCTTTGCCTGTCAGTCCAGGCCTTATGTTCCTACAAGTGTTTGACCTCGATTGCTCTGCCTGTCCGTCAAGGCCTTATGTCCAGTCCTAATGGCTGAACCCTCTTTGCAAAGGGAAACCTCAGTCTCTGGCAATTAAAACTAGTACTCCTTCACAGCATTGATCCTTAAATAAAACAAAGAGTTTTCTTTAGTTTCAGGGCAGAGAAGAGAACTTCCTTCATCTTGCTTATGATCTGTTTGCAAATGATTTAGTCCAAACAATTTGTACCATTATACACTCTAGTGGCCAATCCATTCCAAGGAAGTCCTTTCCTGCTCTTGGGAAAGGGAACTCTCCCCGGTGTTGCAGCCTATGTCTTAGGACCTGTTGACCCATGTTGAACCGCTGTTCACATGGCACCCTGCTCCCTGTCTCCATGCTTTGAAGGCTCGTGCTCCATCCTAAGGGCCAACCCATTCCAAGGAAGTCCTTTCCTGCTCTTGGGAAAGGGAACTCTCCCCTGTGTTGCAGCCTATCTCTTAGGACCTGTTGACCCATGTTGAACCGCTGTTTAGGGGCAAACCCATTTTAGGGAGACCTTTCCTGCTCATAGGAAAGGGAACTCTCCCCGGGTGTAGCCTGCCTGTATCTAGCTACCCTCTGACCCATGTTGAACCACTGTTTGTTTACATGGTAACCTCCTCCGCCTCGGCATTGACGATTGTCGTATGTATATTCAAGTTTCATATCACCAAAATGCCAGGAAGAGTGCAAATGATAGCACATATCAAATCTTGAATCTTCTAAAGTATACTTCATCTGTATGTACTCTCTTCTATCTGTGTTGCTAGGTACCAAGCACACTTTATTAGTACTTCAAAGCCTCTGTTTCTACTAAAAGAACAGCTGGCATTTGGGATTTTACTTCAAATGATGAAGTCCTTTTTATTAGTGTTTTACCTCCAGTCGTTTCTTCCATTTTGAAATCAGCCTCTTTCTATGCCAAGCTGTACTCTGACTGCTTTCCGGCCTACCTGTCTTTTGTCAAGGATATTCTCACACTACAGTCCAGCAGGGTCCCGTGTGTAGTCTGCCTGTATCTGCCTCTGTCCCATGTTGAACCGCTGTTTAGGGGTGAACCCATTCTAGGGAGCCCTTTCCTGCTCGTAGGAAAGGGAACTCTCCCCGGGTGTAGCCTGCCTGTTTCTACCCTCTGACCCATGTTGAACATCTGTTCCATTTTGAAATCAGCCTCTTTCTATGCCAAGCTGTACTCTGACTGCTTTCCGGCCTACCTGTCTTTTGTCAAGGATATTCTCACACTACAGTCCCTGGGAATCCTGGGTGCAGCCAATAGGGATGTGAATCGTGTCCTCGATCGTCTTAACGATCAATTTCGGCTGGGAGGGGGAGGGAATCGTATTGTTGCCGTTTGGGGGGGTAAAATATCGTGAAAAATCGTGAAAAATCGTGAAAAATCGTGAAAAATCTAAAAATCTAAAAATCGCAAAACCGGCACATTAAAACCCCCTAAAACCCATCCCCGACCCTTTAAATTAAATCCCCCACCCTCCCGAACCCCCCCCAAATGAGTTAAATAACCTGCGGGTCCAGCGGCGGTCCGGAACGGCAGCGGTCCGGAACGGGCTCCTGCTCCTGAATCTTGTTGTCTTCAGCTGGCGCCATTTTCCAAAATGGCGCCGAAAAATGGCGGCGGCCATAGACGAACACGATTGGACAGCAGGAGGTCCTTCCAGACCCCCGCTGGACTTTTGGCAAGTCTCGTGGGGGTCAGGAGGCCCCCCACAAGCAGGCCAAAAGTTCCTGGAGGTCCAGCGGGGGTCAGGGAGCGATTTCCCGCCGCGAATCGTTTTCGTACGGAAAATGGCGCCGGCAGGAGATCGACTGCAGGAGGTCGTTCAGCGAGGGTTCCGGCGCCTCGCTGAACAACCTCCTGCAGTCGATCTCCTGCCGGCGCCATTTTCCGTACGAAAACGATTCGCGGCGGGAAATCGCTCCCTGACCCCCGCTGGACCTCCAGGAACTTTTGGCCAGCTTGTGGGGGGCCTCCTGACCCCCACGAGACTTGCCAAAAGTCCAGCGGGGGTCCGGAAGGACCTCCTGCCGTCCAATCGTGTTCGTCTATGGCCGCCGCCATTTTTCGGCGCCATTTTCGAAAATGGCGCCGGCTGAAGACAACAAGATTCAGGAGCAGGAGCCCGTTCCGGACCGCTGCCGTTCCGGACCGCCGCTGGACCCGCAGGTTATTTAACTCATTTGGGGGGGTTCGGGAGGGTGGGAGATTTAATTTAAAGGGTCGGGGGTGGGTTTTAGGGGGTTTTAGTGTGCCGGCTCACGATTCTAACGATTTATAACGATAAATCGTTAGAATCTCTATTGTATTGTGTTCCATAACGGTTTAAGACGATATTAAAATTATCGGACGATAATTTTAATCGTCCTAAAACGATTCATTTCCCTAGCAGCCAACCTGATTTTAAAAGACCAGCGAGAGCCCACTGGACCCCAATGGAAACCCCCCTCTTTAGGGGCGAACCCATTCTAGGGAGCCCTTTCCTGCTCGTAGGAAAGGGAACTCTCCCCGGGTGTAGCCTGCCTGTTTCTACCCTCTGACCCATGTTGCTCCGCTGTTCACATTCACCCTCCTCTGTCTCAGCCTTGAAAACTCTCGTTTGTATATCAGCTACATCCACCGGATTTTAAAAGACCAGCGAGAGCTCACTGGACGCCAATGGAAACACTCCACTCTAGGGGCGAACCCATTCTAGGGAGCCCTTTCCTGCTCATAGGAAAGGGAACTCTCCCCAGGGCTCTTGTTTGAATATTTTCTACTACCACCAAAATCGGCACCCGCAGATGCTCCACTCCACCCAGGCATAGTTCATCATGTTTCAGGTCCTAGCACTCGTGTTAGACTCCCTGGTTCCTGTTTCAAGATGGGTTGAGTGCCCAGCATGCACAGTTGACAGTCCCACCACATGCTGAGCCTCGTCTTGTCTTGCCTCCTTGTCTTTCCCTTATCAAACCACAGGGAACTGACTACCTCGGCTCTGCCAGTCTGTCTTGCCCCTATCAACTTTCTGCCACTCTGCCTTGCTGCCAGTCACCAGATGACTCACTCAACTCCTTGTGGTGTTATTGCCACTATCATGGTTCCTCAGTGTGTTGGTGCTAGTTTTTCTGCTTGCTATGTTCCCCCTTCATTGTGCTGTAGGATGTCAATGCCACTTGTTTTACCGCTTTGCCTGTCATGCTGCCTTCGAGGATTCATGCATCTGTTATCGGTGCTCTCTTTTGAAGCTGTGGTATGTTTTTCACACTCTTGCTGCACTCTTGTCACTTCTGGTACCCCTTTGCACCTTTACAATGCCTTAGGCTATTCATGCCACTTTGGTGCCACTTTGCCACAGTCTAAGTACCTTGGTGCTCTTTTGTTGTTGTGATGATTGTTCCCCAGAAGTTTCATCAAAATTGATAATAAAACCCCAATTCTGCAGCCAAAAATAGGCTGGAAATCCTTCCCCCATTGACTTTAATGGGAACCGGAAAGCCAATTAACATATCAACATATCGGGGGCGCCATACGTCTGAATGCAACGGAAATGACCCCCGACGAATACGTATCACGAATGCAACGAAAATGTTTTGGATGCACATCCCTAGAATTAACCACCTTTTCCATGACTTTAGCTAGGAAGGGAAGGTTTGAAATGGGCCAATTAGTTGGCAGGATCAACGGGGTCGAGGGTGGGTTTTTTGAAGAGGGGTTTGACTATGGCCTGTTTTAATGAGTCTGGGACTTTGCCAAGGGAGAGGGAGCAATTGATTATTTCAGCTAGGGGTTTGGCAACATTATTAGGGATAGATAAGAGGGATTTGGTGGGGATAGTGTCAGAGGGGTGAGTAGCGGGTTTAGTTTTCTTTAGAATGGATTCTATTTCAGTGGTTGAGGTAAGGTCAAGTGTTTCTAATTTGGCGGTGTGGTTTTTTGGAAGGGGGTTCATGTGAGGGGTAGTTGTAGGGAAGCAGAGCAATAGATTTCCTATTTTATTATTGAAGAACTGAGCAAGTTCTTTGCATTTTCTTTTGGATTCCTCGTTGGAGATGGGAGTGGGCTGTTTTTGTGAGATCTGCTACAAGTGAGAAAAGGGCTTTGGCATTGTACTGGTAATCATGAATTTTGGTTGCAAAGAATTCACGTTTGGACATGAGGGTGGAATTTTTGTGGAGGGCAGATTTGTATATGGTTGATTGTTTGGGTGGGGCTTTTGCGCCAGATTCTCTCTTTTATTCTGAGGTCAAGTTTAATTTTTTTAGTTCCGGGGTGTACCAGGGTTTCTTGGATTTGTGTGAATGGAGTATATTTCTACTGATAATGGGACATAGCTCATTAGCAATGTTGTTGGTGAGGTTATTCCAGGAAGAGAGTGCGGTATCAGGACTGGTTATGTCTAGTTTGTTGAGAGTATTGGAGCGGGAGGAGATTAAGTCTTCTTTGGAACAGGGTTTTCTGAAGTGTATGGTATTACTGTGTATGGGGCTGTGTGTGGATGAGGTCTTTATAGAGAGGAAAGCTTCAACGAGTGAATGGTCTGACCATGGGACGGGGGTACAGTAAGGAGCATTAGGGCAGTGTATGCTGGAGTTAACAAAAATAAGGTCGAGCGTGTGTCCTGCTTTGTATGTGGGGGATGTTATGAGCTGTCTGATGCCTAGGGCGCTAAGGGAGTTTAGAAGTGTGTCACAGGAGGAGGAGAGAGGGCTAGAGTCCATGTGGAGGTTGAAATCTCCTAATATGATAGCAGGAGTGTCAATGTTAATATTATCAGCAATAAAGTGATGAGGGGGGAGGGGTTCTGTTCAAGTAGGCCTGGGGGGTTGAAATCTCCTAATATAGCAGGGGCGTCAATGTTAATATTATCCGTGATAAATTTGATGAGGGGGGAGGGGTTCTGTTCAAGTAGGCCTGGGGGGGAGCAGGGGGGGGGGTATAGATAAGGCATTTTTGGAGTTCTTGGGATTTAAATAGGCCAATTTCACCTCCCCTTTTAACCATGCTGGTAATCGTTTTGCCTTCTTTCTACCTTTTTAATGCATAGAATACATCTGGACTGTACTTCTAGAATGGTATTTTTTAACAATGACCACGCCTCTTGCACATTTTTTACTTTTGTAGCTGCTCCTTTCAGTTTTTTTCTAATAATTTTTCTCATTTTATCAAAGTTTCCCTTTTGAAAGTTTAGCCCTACAGCCATGGATTTGCATACTGTTCCTCTTCCAGTCATTAATTCAAATTTGATCATATTATGATCACTATTGCCAAGTGGCCCCACCACCGTAATCTCTCTCACCAAGTCCTGTGCTCCACTGAGAATTAGATCTAAATTTTCTCCCTCTCTCGTCAGTTCCTGAACCAATTGCTCCATAAAGCTATCATTTATTCCATCCAGGAACGTTATCTCTCTAGCGTGTTCCGATGATACATTTACCCAGGCAATATTGGGGTAATTGAAGTCTCCCATTATTACCGCACTACCAATTTGGTTAGCTTCCCTAATTTCTCTTAGCATTTCACTGTCGTCTCACCATCTTGACCAGGTGGACGGTAGTATACTCCTATCACTATAGTCTTCCCCGACACACAAGGGATTTCTACCCATAAAGATTCAATTTTGCATTTAGTCTCATGCAGGATGTTTATCCTGTTGGACTCTATGCCATCCCGGACATAAAGCGCCACACCGCCTCCCAGGTGCTCCTCTCTGTCATTGCGATATAATTTGTACCCCGGTATAGCACTGTCCCGTTGGTTATCCTCCTTCCACCATGTCTCTGAGATGCCAATTACGTCTATGTCATCATTTACTGCTATACATTCTAATTCTCCCATCTTACTTCTTAGACTTCTGGTATGCACATTTCAAAGTTTGTTTTTGTTTGTATTTTCATTCTGCTTTTTAATTGATAGGGATAAGTTGGAATTTTTTAGCTCAGGTGAATTTTTAGTTACAGGCACTTGGACTACTTTTCTTATTATTGGAACCTCACTGTTGGGATGCCCTAATTCTAATGCATCATTAGTATCCTTTGATGATACCTCTTTCCGAACTATGCGCTGCTGAGCGACTGTCGGCTTTCCCCTTTGTTCTAGTTTAAAAGCTGCTCTATCTCCTTTTTAAAGGTTAGCGCCAGCAGTCTGGTTCCACCCTGGTTAAGGTGGAGCCCATCCCTTCGGAAGAGACTCCCCCTTCCCCAAAAGGTTCCCCAGTTCCTAACAAAACTGAATCCCTCTTCCTTGCACCATTGTCTCATCCATGCATTGAGACTCCGGAGCTCTGCCTGCCTCTGGTGACCTGCGCGTGGAACAGGGAGCTTAAATTTGGCTTCCAGAACCTCCCTTCCACATTTTCCTATGTCGTTGGTGCCTACATGTACCACGACAGCTGGCTCCACCCCAGCACTGTCTAAAATCCTATCTAGGTGACGTGTGAGGTCCACCACCTTCGCACCAGGTAGGCATGTTACCATGCGGTCCTCATGCCCACCAGCCACCCAGCTATCTACATTCGTAATAATCGAATCACCAACTATGACGGCTGACCTAACCCTTCTCTCCTGGGCAGTAGGTCTTGGGGAGATATCCTCAGTGTGAAAGGACAATGCATCACCTGGAGAGCAGGTCCTTGCTACAGGATCCTTTCCTGCTGCACCAGGTTGATGCTCTCCAATCATGAGACCTTCTTCCTCCAAGGCAACACCAGGGCTGCCAGTCTGAAGTTGGGGCTTGGCAACTATGTCCCTGAAGGTCTCATCTATATACCTCTCTCTGTCTCAGCTCCTCCAGGTCTTCCACTCTAGCCTCCAGAGATCGGACTCATTCTCTGAGAGCCAGGAGCTCTTTGTATCGCATGCACATGTACAACTTCTCACCGGTGGGTAAAAAATCATGCATGTGACACTCGATGCAAAAGACTGGGAAGCCCCCCTCTTGCTGCTGGACTGCTGCCTTCATCTCAATTTTGATCAGTTCCTAGTTAAGTTTTAGGTTGCTATGGGAGTAGGAATGTGTCTAACATCCTTTAAATGTATTAGTGAATTCACTATATGTCTGGTAGTGGCCTACCAGGTTCTGATCAAACTCTCAAAGTTTTTGTTGGGGTTTTTTTTTTTTTTTTAGTGAAAGTGGCACCTGCCTATAAATTAAAGGATGAGCTAGGGGTGGGTAATACAAACAGTCTAACTTCAGTTAGTCAGCCAGAGTGACTCACTTCTCTCTTGATTAACAAATAGGGATGTGAATCGTTTTTTGACGATTTAAAATATCGTCCGATATATTTTAAATCGTCAAAAATCGTTAGGGCCACGATACAATACCAATTCCCCCGATTTATCGTTAAAAAATCGTAAATCGGGGGAAGGTAGAGGGCAGGAAAACCGGCACACTAAAACCCCTAAAACCCACCCCGACCCTTTAAATTAAATCCCCACCCTCCCGAACCCCCCCCCAAATGCTTTAAATTACCTGGGGATCCAGCGGTGGTCCAGAACGGTGGCGGTCCGGAACGGCTCCCTCAATTGAATCCTTTTGTCTTCAGCCGGCGCCATTTTGCAAAATGGCCGCCGCAAAATGGCGGCGGCCATAGACAAAAACGATTCGATGCAGGAGGTCGTTCCGGACCCCCGCTGGACTTTTGGCAAGTCTTGTGGGGGTCAGGAGGCCCCCCCAAGCTGGCCAAAAGTTTCTGGGAGTCCAGCGGGGTTCAGGAAGCGATTTCTTGCCGCGAATCGTTTTCCGTACGGAAAATGGCGCCGGCAGGAGATCGACTGCAGGAGGTCATTCAGCGGGGGTTCCGGACCGCCGCTGAACGACCTCCTGCAGTCGATCTCCTGCCGGCGCCATTTTCCGTACGGAAAACGATTCGCGGCAAGAAATCGCTTCCTGAACCCCGCTGGACTCCCAGAAACTTTTGGCCAGCTTGGGGGGGCCTCCTGACCCCCACAAGACTTGCCAAAAGTCCAGCGGGGGTCCGGAACGACCTCCTGCGTCGAATCGTTTTTGTCTATGGCCGCCGCCATTTTGCGGCGGCCATTTTGCAAAATGGCACCGGCTGAAGACAAAAGGATTCAATTGAGGGGGCCATTCCGGACCGCCACCGTTCTGGACCACCGCTGGATCCCCAGGTAATTTAAAGCATTTGGGGGGGGGTTCGGGAGGGTGGGGGATTTAATTTAAAGGGTCGGGGGTGGGTTTTAGGGGGTTGGCTCACGATTTTAATGATTTTTCACGATATTTTTAAAACCCAAATGGCAACAATACGATTCCCTCCCCCTCCCAGCCGAAATCGATCGTTAAGACGATCGAGGACACGATTCACATCTCTATTAACAAATGTTGGTACCTATTCAAACCAAATCACATAACCTCAACACCTTTCCAAGGTGAGTAACTGAGCTGAACTTTTCAACCTTTTTACTTAGGTATACACTGCTCCTAGCTTATTTCTAGCTTCTGGCTACTTTTTTTTTGGGGGGGGGGGTTATGTTTTTGTTTTTTGTTTTTTTAAATACAAACATTCAGTTCTGCTTACTAGCTGCCTTACAGATTTTTAAAAATAAACTACCTACTGCTTACTAGCTGCCTTATTGACTGACTATTTAAAAATACAGTCTAACTTGTTTATTCACTGCCTTACTGACTATTAAAAACACAAACACACTAATAGTTAACTTTGCCACAATACTTTTAAAAAAGACAATTTCCCAAGCAAAACTTACTGATTCCTTTCAGCCACCAGCAAGGTGATCCTCTCCTCTCAGTGCTTGCCTCTCAGTGCTCCCACTGAGCTACAGGTTCTTAAAAAACTTAAACCCCTCCTTCATGCCCACGACTTCCGCATTGTCCTCCAAGCGACTATTTTCTCCAAAATGGACTACAGTAATTCCCTACTCCTAGGCCTCCCTTTCACCATCATCAAACCCATCCAAATGCTACAAAATGCAGCAGCTAGAATTCTTACCAACACCCATAAATCTGACCATATTACTCCGTCCTCAAACAACTCCACTGGCTCCCTATCTCCTCTCGTATACTCTACAAAACCCTATTATCTACAAAACCCTACACACTCACAACATCCATTGGCTCGATGACTCCCTCCGCTTCCTCTCCTCCAACCGTCCCACTAGATCCACCTACAAAGGTTGCCTATAAACACCCTCCCCCAAGACCACACACCTTACGTCTATGAAAGAACAAGCTCTATCTATTGCAGGTCCCACCCTCTAGAACTCCATGCCCCCTGATTTCCGCTTAGAGCCATGTACTCAGAAATTTAAGAAAAAGCTAAAGACATGGCTCTTCAAACAGGCATACCCTGAATAGAGCCCGTTTTCCCCTTTCCCTCCCCCTCCCTCCTTTTGTTTCTCCCCCCAGCCCCTCCACCCTTCCACCCTCCCTCGGCCCCCCTGGGCCCTACCCTCTGTATTTTATATATTACCCCTTATCTTACCCTTTTTGCCCCGTTTATTAGACAGTTTTCTTCATATTATACAGTATTCATCGCATACTATATATTATTCATTGTTAGTCTTGTACTTTATACCTCGTGTTTATTAGTATATTTTATTTTCTGTTATTCATGTACTTTATACATTGTATATATTAGTTACTCCCCTATTTACTAGATATGATCCCTTGCTACCTTGTACATTGTTAGTCCTGTACTTTATACCTTGTGTATAGTAGTATACACTGGGGCCGATTTTAAATTTTACGCGCGCGGGGTACATTTGTGTGCGCTACCCGGCATGCACAAATGACCACCCGATTTTAGAACATGTGCACGCTGCCGCACACATGTTATAAAATCCAGGGTTGGTGCACGCAAGGGGGTGCACACTTGTGCACCTTGTGTGCGCCGAGCCCCGTTCCCTCCAAGGAAATCGGAGCGGCCTTGGAGGGAACTTTTTTTTGGATCCCCCCCAACCTTTCCCTCCCTTCTCCTATCTAACTCACCCTCCTGCCCTACCTAAATCCACCCACACCTTATTTGATGGAGTTACCGCCCATTTTTGAAAGCCCCGGGACATACGCGCAGGGGTAGGTTTTCGGGGGTTACGCGTGTATCTTATGCGCATAACCCTTTGAAAATCTACCCCATTATTTCTTGTTAGTCATGTACTTTATACCTCGTATATATTAGTTATTCCCCTGTTTTCTAGATATGATCCCTTGCTACCATTTTCATTGTGTCCCTTTTTTTTATTCCTTGTTTTTTGTTCTACCCTTGCTCCACTGTTCTCCCCTCCCTTGTTTTTTGTATTACGTTAAGTTCTCTGTAAACTGATATGAAGTACCCACGAATACCGGTACAGAAAAGTCCTTAAATAAATAAATAAATTAATTAATTAAATAAATGATCTTCTTCCATAAATTTTGAAAATCTTTCTGGACTGCACAGATACCATTTCTAGCGAAGATACCAGCCTTTTTTTCCCCTTTAACAAACATAGTACTTTATTAAAACTGAGGGTGAATTACAAAGGAAGATTGAAAACATAGAGAATTATTCTCGTATGTTAAATTTAAGGATCATAAATTTTCCTATTACAAGTAAAATGGGTCCGATAGATCTATTTAGAGCTTATGTAAATCAAATTCTAAAGATCCCAGAACAATGCACTCTCACAATAGTTAAAGCATTTTATATCAATGCCTCTACTTCTGCTAAAATGAAAGAGCAGACAAAATCTGGAATACAAAGTAAAGATTTAGAAGATCCAAATAAAGAAATCTCTGTAGATCTATCGGATTTCCTTGAAAAATCTCAGGAGGAGATTGTTATTGAAAAAAGAGGAAATTTGCTTGTCATAAGCAAATTTCCTCTTTTTTCATGTTAGCATTCATTTCAGATAAAGACAATATTCTAAAATATTTTTTTAGAAATAGATCCAAAACTTATTATGGCTACAAGATCTGGATTTATCCAGACCTTGTAAAAACTACCCAGCTTAGGAGGAAGAAATTCCTCGATTTAAGACATCATGTAATAGAACAAGGAGGTCAATTTTTACTACGATACCCCCGCAAGTGTGTAATTAAGATCAAAGATCAGACTTATCATTATACATATCCAGAACATCTAAAAGCACTCCTGGGAGTAAAATAAATGGCGGAGAAAGTAATTGCGAGGATTACCTTACAATTTCAAAGATATAAAGTTTTGTTTTCTTATTTGGATTGCTCAAGTGGGATATACTTCTCTAATTTTTCTTTCAAAGATTACAGAAAAGATTTGTGAGATATTACCGTGTAAATGTTTTTCTCTTGTGTATTAGATTTTCATGTTTATTCTCTTTTCTGTAATTTCAATACTGCAAGTAATTCTTGTATTGTATTTTAAAAATGGATAAATAAAGAATTAAAAAAAAAAAAAGATTAGCAAAGATTCTTAAAATTCTATATAACTAGGAAAAATATAAAGACAGATTTCAAACCATGCAAACACAGACAATGCAGAAAAAATTAATGTCAGCAATAAAAGTACTCTATACTATGGCTAACAAAATAAAAATCAGTTTCAGACTTATCTGAACAAGGTCAACTATGTGTATGTATGTCTCAGTAGAGTCACCTCTGCACCATTTTTTGCTTTGACTCAGAAGCTCTTGGTTTTCAAAAGGTTTTATTTGCATACATAAAAAGTCATTGAATATTTGGAATAAGACCTATGATTATAAATTTGCACTGGCATTTTGATATGTCTTTGAATGTATAAATGAACAAGTGCGTTTAATATGATGGTCCATTTTTTAAAAAAATTAATTTTCTCATAGAAATGGGTTACGCAGCCTAGACAAAATTAAAATCAAAGTTGGAAATATAAGAGGAATGTATTTTTTTTACTTTCTTACCATGATTCCTAGGTCATGAACAAGATTTAGTGTTGACTGTTAGGGTTCTGATGATGCCTTCATTGCCGTGGATCACAAATTCTCAACTTCTTAAATAGAGATTAAAAGAAAAACATTTAAAAAATAAAGCAAAGCAAGTTAATGTTGGACTTCCTCACTCAAAGCAGTTGCTGTATTTTTCTTCAGGGTCAGACAATTGGAACGCTTACATAAGTGGGATCAAGGAGCAAATATCCCTGCTAGGAGTTCAGGTATAGTAACTTCATTTTGTACTTAGCACTTTCAGATTTATCATTTGACTTTTTTAGAGCCAGGGAAGAATCCACAACGTAATTGTGGTTTTTTTTAAATTATTCTTTTAATTGTATTTATAATAGGAAATGATAAAGCACTGATTTCTTTATATATGCCAGGCACAAGGGAGAATGAGCAAATTACTGTCCCCCGGATTAAACATGACAAGGAATGTTATTGTCCATTTCCCCAAGTATATAGATATTCACTGGCACCCATTGTCCTCTTCCCATCATTTCCAATTAAAAATTCACATTTCAATGGGCTGTGGACAGGGATGTTACTGGTCCTATTGAAAACTATTTGGTTACACATTGCTGATTATTTTTTATAGAAAATTGTTGCGGTCATAGCGGTGAACCCTTGGGCCGGCCTAGGGGAGTGAGTAGGTGGAAAAAGTAGGCACTCCGCTGAGAGGCAGTAAGCCGGGAGAGGCAGCGTCAAGCTGGATGTGGAGGTGAGTCTTCGCCCTGAAAGCCTGCGGACCCCCCAAGAGGAGCTCGTGAGATTCCAGACCGCTGGGACTTTAGGAGATTCCTGAAGAAGAAGCAACTTCACCCTGAAAGCCTGCGGACCCCCCGAGAGGAGCTTGTGAGGTCCCAGGCCGCTGGGACTTAGGAGATCACTGAAGAAGAAGCAAGGAAGAGACGGTCCGAGGTCGAGGCAGGTGGCAAGAACAGAGGTCAGGAACAAGCAGAGATTAGGAACCGGTGAGGCGAGCCAAAGACCCGGATAGAGAATCCGGAACAGGAGCTGAAGATTTGGACAGGAGCCGAAGATCCAAGTACTGCAGCAAGTGAAACCTGTTGCAAGGCAATTCCTTGAGAGCAGACACCGGCTTAAATACAAGTCGGCGTCTGACGTCATTTTAGGGGCGGGCCGCGGTCTGGCGGGAAAAGCCCTTTAAATTGGGCTTCCCCGTGCGCGCCCCAAAGGGGAGGGGTCACGTTCTGGAGCTCGGCGGCGTCTCCCTCGTGGAGATGCCGCCACGAGAAGGCCTGGGCAGGCCCAACAAGGCGCGCAGCCCGCTGCGGACCCCATGAGAGGCCAAACTCGGCTGGAATGCCCCGGCGCTACCGTCCTGATGCTGGAGGTAAGAACCCGGTCGCAAGACGTGCAACCGGGACCACAACGGTACCCCCCCCCCCCTTACGCCCCCTCTTAGAAGGACCAGGTTTACCAGGGTGACTGAGGTGGAAATGGTGCAGCAGGGACTTTTCCAGGATATGACGGGCAGGTTCCCAAATGTTGTCCTCCGGACCACAGCCCTCCCAGGCAATCAAGTACTCCCAGCGCCTTTGATGGAACCGGACATCAAGAACCTCCTGAACTTGGTAGATGGGGTCAGACTGTACCGCCAGGTCTGCCGGCTCAGGAACCTTAGAGTGAAATCTAGAGAGAATGAGAGGCTTTAGCAGAGAAACATGGAATACATTATGAATGCGCATAGAGGAGGGAAGGTGTAAGCGATAGGATACCGATTCTACCCTCTCAGCCATGTGGAATGGACCGCAAAACCGCGGAGCCAAACTTCGGAATGGGACTCAAAGATGGATATTTCTGGTACTAAGCCACACCTGGTCAGCTGGAAGGAAGACTGGTGTGGGTTGTCGATGACAGTCTGCCCATCTTTTGACCGTACTAGCTGCCTTGATAAGCTTGTCTTGGATGGTGAGCCAGAGATTATGCAGTTGTTGGGCCGACATCTGAACTGCAGGCAAGATACTGGGAGTGGTTAAAGGCAGTGGCGGCTTAAGTTGTTTTCCAAACACGGTGAGAAATGGAGACTTGCCCGTTACCGAATGGGTGTGGTTGTTGTAGGAGAACTCAGCTAGAGGTAGTAGACTCACCCAGTTGTTCTGTCTTTCATTGGCAAAGGTGCGGAGAAAAGCCTTTAGAGAGCGATTAGTGCGCTCCGTCTGTCCATGGCTCTGGGGATGGAAGGCTGATGAAAAGCTGAGTTGCACGTCAAATTGCTTGCACAAGGCTCTCCAGTATCGTGCCGTAAACTGGGGCCCTCGATTGGACACAATATCCTGAGGAAGTCCGTGGATACGGAAAATATGCTGGGCGAAGTGTTGAGCGAGTTCTGGTGCAGATGGCAGTTTGGGTAGCGGGACAAAATGCGCCATCTTGGAGAAGCAATCTACCGTGACCCAGATAACAGTATTCCCTTCAGACGTAGGAAGATCTACCACGAAGTCCGTGGTGATGTGTGTCCAAGGTTCAGTGGGTATAGGTAGTGGTTGTAGCAACCCCCATGGCTTCCTGACTCGGGGTTTTTGTCGTGCACACATGGGGCAGGAACTAACATAGATGCGGACATCTTGCCTTATAGTAGGCCACCAGTAAAAATGGTTGAGCAAATCAAGTGTCCTTTCGCGGCCCGCATGGCCACCTGTGAAGGATTCGTGAGCCCAGGTCTGAGCTCTCTTGCAGTCACGACATGAAACCACGGTCTTCCCTACCGAATTTACTGAAGTGCTGGACAAAATGACTTTAGCCGGATCTAGGATATACTGGGGCTGTTCCTCTCCCTCCTCCTGTATGGAGGTTCTGGATAATGTGTCTGCCCACACATTCTTGCAAGCCGGTTTGTAGCGGAGCATGAAGTCGAATCGATTAAATAATAATGACCACCGTGCTTGACTGGGGTTCAGCCGTTGTGCTTGGCATAAGAACTCTAAGTTCTTAATGTCCGTGAAGACCGTAATAGGATGTGCTGCCCCCTCCAACCATTGTCTCCACTCTTCAAATGCTAATTTGATCGCTAAGAGTTCTTTATCCCCGATGCTGTAGTTACATTCAGCAGGGGAGAATCTTTTAGAGAAATAAGAACATGGTAACAGTTTCCCAGAAGAAGCGTATTGACTTAACAGGGCTCCCACAGCCCTATTAAGTCCACCTCCACAACAAATGGGCGGAGAGGATCTGGGTGGCATAGGCAAATATCCTGAAAAAAAACCCTCTTTGAGGTTCTCGAATGCCTGGCAGGCCGCCTTCAGCCATTCCACCGCATTGGCACCCTTCCTGGTGAGAGCGGTGAGTGGCGCCACTTTGGCAGAGTAGTGTGGGATGAAATGTCTATAGAAATTTGCAAAGCCTAGAAAACGTTGCAAGGGTTTCAAGCCTCATGGACGGGGCCAGTCTCGAATAGCTGCTACTTTCCTGGGATCTATCTGGAAACCTGTTGCAGAAACTATGTATCCGAGAAAGGGAAGTGACTCTAACTTGTGACATTTTTCTTTTTTTTTTTATTTTTTATTTATGCAGTTTTAGATATATTACATTCATATATCAATAAAGCAATAAAGATCCAAAGCATTAACAAAGAAAAAGAAAAAACACAATCAATTTCCATATTTCAATGGATCTCTAATTATTCAGGTAATATGGGACCAAGATAAGAATTTTCAGAGCTCTTAATAATCATATATACTAAGGAAAAATAAACCGTACAACATAAGACTTTTATCCCTTGATTGATTACTGTGAATCAAGACTTTCCATCTAAGAAATCCCTTAGTTGCTCTGGTTCCATAAATATATATTTAGCCTCCTGGTATTTCAGGAGACACTTGCATGGGTACCTTAATGTCATACTAGCCCCTCTATTTATCGCTTCATCTCTCATCAAGATAAATTTTTTCCTTCTCTCTTGAGTACTACGAACCATGTCCGGATAAATCCAAACATTTTGTCCATAATATTGAACAGACCTATTTCTAAAGAAAAACTTTAATACCATATTTCTGTCCTGTTCAAAAGCGAAGGACGCCAATAGAGTTCCTCTAGACTTAACTTCAGAGGTAATAGATAACTCAAGCATTTGAGACAAGTTCATAGAAGATTGATCAGGTGTTTCTGTTGATTCAGGTTGCAAAGATTTTCTTGAAACAAAGAAGGCTTTGGTAATTACCGGGGTAATTTCTTTAGGAATTTTTAGGCAAACTTCCATGTATTCTTTTAGTATATCCAAAGGCATCATTTTCTTCAAGATAGGAAAATTGACTATCCGCAGATTTAAAAATCGTAATGAATTCTCAATGTTTTCAAATCTCCTTTCTGTTACATTGTCTGCTTTTACCAGGTTACCCTGGATCTTTTCCATCATCTCAATTTTTTCCTCCAATTTTCCTATTTTCTCCTGGCTTTCATTTGCAACTTTCTCTACCTTCAACCCTCTCTTATTCAAATCCAAAAATGCCTGAGTTAAAGTTGTAACTGCAGATTCAATAGAGGTCATAGCATTCTACAATGAGTCCAGAGTTACTAAAGGCGGTTTCTGTAAGGAAAAAACCATTTGAGGTTGTATTTTTACCAAGTCCTGAAGCACCTTAGATCCTTCGATGTTCTTTGCCAGACAAGCCTTTTGGGGGTCCGGTGTGGAGGCTGCAGTAAATCCCGCCGCTCCTCCAACCTCTCCGGGCGACAATACCTCGGCTTGTCCGTCCGGTTCAGCGTGCAGAGACTCTCTCCTCTCCATTGAGTCTCGCGATGTTTCGCTGCTTACCTCCTCCGGACAAGCTCTCGGTTGCGTCGGCGTCTCGGGTGCCCCCGGGCTGAGCGAGATCTCGTCGGCCATGGACAGCGTGCCGAGCTCCTGCACCACTGTCCCCGCGGCCCTCGCCTCCGGCGTCTTCGGGGTAAGGTCAAAGAATCTATCGATCTTTGGTTGCTGCAATTCTTCGTCCTTAATGGCAATATTTTCCTTGAGTCGAGCTTTACGCTTCGTATGAGGCATGGTATATTATTTTAAGGAATTAGTAATCAAAAAAAGGCAATTTTCTGGACCAAAGAACGGAGCGACCCCTTGACACGTCTTATGCGTCGGCCATCTTGGTCCAACTTGTGACATTTTTCTAACTTGGCGTATAAATGGTTGTCTCTGAGAATTTGAAGAACTTGCCTCACATGTTGTCGGTGGGAGCTCAAGTCTTGAGAGTAGATTAGCACATCATCCAAGTATACTATAACTGATGAGTGGAGAAGATCCCGGAGTACTTCATGCATTGTTTTGAAGACCACAGGGGCGTTGCACAAGCCAAACGGCATTACAAGATACTCGTAATGTCGGTCCCTGGTGTTGAATGCCGTCTTTCACTCATCCCCAGGGCAGATACGGACCAGGTTATAGACACCCCGTAAATCTAACTTGGTGAATATCTTAGCCCCCTGAAGTCTGTCTAGAAGTTCGGGGATCAAGGGTAGCGGATAGTGATCCCGCTTGGTGATGGCGTTTAGTCCTCTGTAGTCAATGCAGGGCCTTAGGGAGCCGTTCTTTTTCCCCACAAAGAAAAACCCAGCCCCCGCTGGTGACTGAGAAGGTCGTATAAAACCTTTAGCGAGGTTTTCTGTTATGTATTCTGACATAGCTTTGATTTCGGGTAGGGATAATGGGTACACTCTCCCACGGGTTGGCGTGGATCCAGGTACCAGTTCAATAGCACAATCAAAGGGACGGTGTTGGGGTAAAATCTCCGCCTTTTTCTTGGAAAAGACATCGGCGAAGTCCCCGTAAACCGCCAGAGGTGTTACATCAGCATGCAGGAGAGGAATGCTGGATGCCCGAGGGATCTTGAGACAATTGTTAAAGCAAAAAGGGCTCCACCTTGCGATTTGCAGGGTGTCCCAATGAATTACTGGGGAATGGAGTTGCAGCCAGGGTAGTCCAAGGATTACCGGATAGACGTCTTTTTCCAAAACCAAAAAGGATATCTTTTCAGAATGTAGGACCCCTGTGTGGAGCGTGACAGGTTCTGTAGAGACTGAGATATTTCCTGGAAGGAGTGTTCCCCGAATGGAGGTAATATGCAGCGGAGTCTCCAGGGGAAAACAGGAATATGCAATTGCTGCACCAAGCCACTCATGATGAAATTACTGCCTGCTCCTGAGTCAATAAAGGCGAGAGTCTCGAAGGTCCTGCTGGGATACTCCAAAGTGACAGGTACTGTACACTGAGGAGCGGAAGCAACGCAACCTAGGAGTAGCTCCTCAGGATCTCCTTGGTTCTGGAGTTTTCTGGCCTTTCCTTACACTGGGCCAGGAAGTGCCCTTTTGCTCCACAATAGAGGCAAAGACCCAAAGAGCGACGATGTCGTCGCTCCCGCCGACAACGATGTACGCCCCAGCTGCATGGGCTCTTCAGAGGGCGCTTCAGAGCGCGTTGAACCTTGGCTGGGAGCTGTAGTCAGCAGCCTAGAGAAAGCAGGTGCCAGCGGGACCATGCGTCGAAAGGGTTGGCTCTCCTTGGCCCGTTGCTGCAAGCGACGGTCAATTCTCCCTGCCAAGTCTATCAATGAGTTGTGGTCATCCGGAACGACACGAGCAGCCAGCTCATCTTTTATCCATGCTCCTAGCCCTTCCAGAAAGAGGGCCCAAAGGCTGTCCTCTTGCCAGCCCACCTCGAGGGCGAGGGTACGGAACTCAATGGCGTAGTCCGCTAAGGAGCGAGACCCCTGTCTCAATTGTAGCAGTTCCAAAGTGGCGGTGGCCAGTCGTGCCGGCTCATCAAAGGCTTGCTTAAAGTTGGCCACGAACTGGGGCAGGTTGTCTAAGAGTGGATCGCTTCGCTCCCACGTCGGAGAAGCCCACAACAATGCCTTCCTGTCCAGCAGAGAAAGAATGTAGGCCACCTTCACGGAATCCGTAGGAAACTGGTTAGGTAGCAAAGAGAACTGGATGAAACATTGGTTCAGGAAGCCAAGACAAGCCTTGGCTTCTCCGGAGTAACAAGAAGGCGCCGGCAGCTGAGTCAAAGTAGCAATGCTTACCACCGGCGGGGGTGATGGGACCTCCGCCAATCATTCCACGGTGGCCGCCAGCATATCTAAGCAATGTTGCTGATGCTGTAACCATTGGGCCATACCTGGAATAGCCTGGAGACCTGACAAGTCCGCCGAGTCCATGGCCTTGCAAACTGTTGCGGTCGTAGCGGTGGACCCTTGGGCTGGCCTAGGGGAGTGAGTAGATGGAAGAAGTGGGCACTCCGCTAAGAGGCAGTAGGCCGGAAGGCGGCGTCAAGCCAGACGTGGAGGTGAGTCTTCACGCTGGAAGCCTGCGGACCCCCCGAGAAGAGCTCGTGAGATCCCAGACCACTGGGACTTTAGGAGATCCCTGAAGAAGCGACAACTTCACCCTGGAAGCCTGCGGACCCCCCCCTCCCGAGAGGAGCTCATGAGGTCCCAGGCCGCTGGGACTTAGGAGATCACTGAAGAAGAAGCGAGGAAGAGACGGTCCGAGGTCGAGGCAGGTGGCAAGAACAGAGGTCAGGAACAAGCAGAGATTAGGAACCGGTGAGGTGAGCTGAAGACCCGGATAGAGAATCCGGAACAGGAGCTGAAGATTTGGACAGGAGCCGAAGATCCAAACAGGAGCCGAAGATCCAAGCAGGAACCGAAGATACAAGCACTGCAGCAAGTGAAACCTGTTGCAAGGCAATTCCTTGAGAGCAGACAGCGGCTTAAATACAAGCCGGTGTCTGACATCATTTTGGGGCGGGCCGCGGTCTGGCAGGAAAAGCCCTTTAAATTGGGCTTCCCAGAGCACGCGCGTGCCCCAAAGGGGAGGGGTCACGTTCTGGAGCTCGGCGGCGTCTCCCTCATGGAGAGGCCGCTGCGAGAAGGCATGGGCAGGCCCGAAAAGGCACACACCCCGCTGCGGACCCCCCGAAAGGCCAAACTCGGCTGGAATGCCCCGGCACTGCCGTCCCGATGCTGGAGGTAAGGACCCGGTCGCAAGACGTGAGACCGGGACTGCAACAAAAATGACAGATTAATGTTGTGAGGCTACTTTGGCACCAAACCTGATTAGATCGTGAACTGTAGAGTAACATGTACCATTAAGTTCCCTGAGCCACACTGGACCAAGATTATTTTTGCCATAAATACAGAACAAGAAATAGATGAGATCTCTCCCGAGTAACCTGTATACAGAAAAATAGAAATGCAGAGTTTCAGCTGGATGTGATTTGTATTATTTTGGTCCCTGATTGCTTGCTTATATGTTATTTGCAAAAGTGAATCCCGGTATTGATCATATTATTTATTTATTTATTTAAAGGCTTTTCTTTGCTGACATTCGTAAGGCACATCATACCGGCTTACACTGAACTGAAAGGAAGAAAGTACAATAAACAAAATCATATCGTAAACAATGTGAGGAGAAACTATGTACATAATATGAGGCAATATATAACAGGTCTTGAAAGCAAAACAAAAAGGTAGAAAGGAAGAAAAGAACTGCTAAGAGAAATTAGGGAAGCTAACCAAATTGGTAGTGCAGTAATAATGGGAGACTTCAATTACCCCAATATAGACTGGGTAAATGTATCATCGGGTCACGCTAGAGAGATAACGTTCCTGGATGGAATAAATGATAGCTTTATGGAGCAATTGGTTCAGGAACCGACGAGAGAGGGAGCAATTTTAGATCTAATTCTCAGTGGAGCACAGGACTTGGTGAGAGAGGTAACGGTGGTGGGGCCGGCCGCTTGGCAATAGTGATCATAATATGATCAAATTTGATTTAATGACTGGAAAAGGAACAGTGTGCAAATCCAAGGCTCTCGTGCTAAACTTTCAAAAGGGAAACTTTGATAAAATGAGAAAAATTGTTAGAAAAAAACTGAAAGGAGCAGCTACAAAAGTAAAAAATGTCCAAGAGGCGTGGTCATTGTTAAAAAATACCATTCTAGAAGCACAGTCCAGATGTATTCCACTCATTAAGAAAGGTGGAAAGAAGGCAAAACGATTACCAGCATGGTTAAAAGGGGAGGTGAAAGAAGCTATTTTAGCCAAAAGATCTTCATTCAAAAATTGGAAGAAGGATCCAACAGAAGAAAATAGGATAAAGCATAAACATTGGCAAGTTAAATGTAAGACATTGTTAAGACAGGCTAAGAGAGAATTTAAAAAGAAGTTGGCTGTAGAGGCAAAAACTCACAGTAAAAATGTTTTTAAATATATCATAAACAGAAAGCCTGTGAGGGAGTCAGTTGGACCGTTAGATGATCGAGGGATTAATGGGGAAATTAGAGAAGATAAGGATAAAGAGGATGTTGGGGCGATACCCGTATCGGAGAAGGTTTTCATGAGTGATGATTCAGATGGACTGTACCAAATCTGAACTTAGAAGATGTGGTAGGCCTGATTGATAAATTGAAGAGTAGTAAATCACCTGGACCGGATGGTATACACTCCAGGGTTCTGAATGAACTAAAAACTGAAATTTCAGACCTTTTAGTAAAAATTTGTAACCTATCATTAAAATCATCCATTGAACCTGAAGACTAGAGGGTGGCTAATGTAACCCCAATATTTAAAAAGGGCTCCAGGGGTGATCCGGGAAACTACAGACCAGTTAGCCTGACTTCAGTGCCAGGAAAAATAGTCGAAAGTGTTCTAAATATAAAAATCACAAAACATATATAAAAGACATGGTTTAATGGAATAAAGTCAGCATGGCTTTACACAAGGCAGGTCTTGCCTCACAAATCTGCTTCACTTTTTTGAAGTAGTTAATAAACATACAGATAAAGGTGAACCGGTAGATGTAGAACATTTGGATTTTCAGAAGGCGTTTGACAAGGTTCCTCATGAGAGGCTTCTAGGAAAAGTAAAAAGTCATGGGATAGGTTGCGATGTCCTTTCGTGGATTACAAACTGGTTAAAAGACAGGAAACAAAGAGTATGATTAAATGGACAATTTTCTCAGTGGAAGGGAGTGGGCAGTGGAGTGTCTCAGGGATCTGTATTTGGACCCGTACTTTTCAATATATTTATAAATGATCTGGAAAGAAATACGATGAGTGAGGTAATCAAATTTGCAGATGATAAAAAATTGTTCGGAGTAGTTAAATCACAAGCAGATTGATATAAATTGCAGGAAGACCTTCTGAGACTGGAAAATTGGGCATCCAAATGGCAGATGAAATTTAATGTGGATAAGTGCAAGGTGATGCATATAGGGAAAAATAACCCATGCTATAGTTACACATTGTTAGCTTCCATTTTAGGAGCTACCACCTAAGAAAGAGATCTAGGCTTCATAGAGGATAACACATTGTAATCATCGGTTCAGTGTGCTGCGGCAGTCAAAAAAGCAAACAGAATGTTGGGAATTATTAGAAAGGGAATAGTGAATAAAACGGAAAATGTCATAATGCCTCTGTATCGCTCCATGGTGAGACCGCACCTTGAATACTGTGTACAATTCTGGTCACCGCATCTAAAAAAGGATACAGTTGCAATAGAGAAGGTACAGAGAAGGGCTACCAAAATGATAAAGGGAAAGGAACAGCTCCCCTATAAGGAAAGACTAAAGAGGTTAGGACTTTCAGCTTGGAGAAGAGAAGGCTGAGGGGGATATCATAGAGGTGTTTTAAATCAGGAGAGGTCTAGAACGGGTAGATGTGAATCGGTTATTTACTCTTTCGGATAATAGAAAGGCTAGGGGGCACTCCATGAAGTTATCATGTGGCACATTTAAAACTAATCGGAGAAAGTTCTTTTTCACTCAACGCACAATTAAACTCTGGAATTTGTTGCCAGATGATGTAGTTAGTGCAGTTAGTGTAGCTGTGTTTAAAAAAGGATTGGATAAGTTCTTGGAGGAGAAGTCCATTACCTTCTATTAATTAAGTTGCCTTAGAGAATGGCAGCTGCTATTATTAGCAACAGTAGCATGGGATAGACTTAGTTTTTGGGTACTTGCCAGCATCTTATGGCCTGGAATGGCAACCTTTGGAAACAGAATGCTGGGCTTGATGGAACATTGGTCTGACCCAGTATGGCATGTTCTTATGTTCTTAAGCATGGACCTAATCATGAACTGTAAAATTTGTAGGAAGCATTCGAGTTGATTGATTTTTGTCTCTTAAGGAAGTTTTTGCTGGGTAAAGAATGCAAGTTGATTGCAAACACTGTTGGAGGTATACAGCGTTGTGTTTTTATCATTTGGTGAGAGTATTTGGCAATTCTGTTTGTTGAGAAGTGATGACCTGTTAGAAGACTGTGTAGTATGATGCGTCATTTCCGGTAGAGGGATAAAAGGCTCCGCAGGGCCGCCATGTTTTTTGAATTGCGTGTCTGAATCCAGACCGCAGGAGAAAGATATGAAATTAGCCATTTGGAAATTGTGCTGATGGAACAGAGTGAAGATTTGAAAATTCATTTCCCCTGAAGCAGGACCTGTTGTTTCGAAACACGATCGTGTCGGAACTCGGGACTTTCACTTGATAGCTTGAGATGAGTATCTTTCTAATTGCAAATGAAAAATGATGGGACTTGACTAGATGTATTGAGATGAATATCTTTCCAATTGCAAATGAAATTTGTATTTAAAATTGAGCATTCATCTTATGACATGTGATTGAAGTTCGTCAGCATATAGCAAGACTTTTGCATATATTTTAACAAAAATTCAAAAAACAACAAAATGGGGCGGATTTTCAGAGCCCTGCTCGCCTAAATCCGCCCAAAACCGGGCGGATTTAGGCGAGCAGGGCCCTGCGCGCCGGTGAGCCTAATTTACATAGGCCTACCGGCGCGCGCAGAGCCCCGGGACTCGCGTAAGTCCCGGGGTTCTCCGAGGGGGGCGTGTCGGGGGCGTGTCGGGGGGGGCGGGCCCGGTCGTCGCGGCGTTTAGGGGGCGTGTTGGCAGCGTTTTGGGGCGGGTACGGGGGCGTGGCTACGGCCCGGGGCGGTCCGGGGGCGTGGCCGCGCCCTCCGTACCCGCCCCCAGGTCGCGTCCCGGCGCGCAACAGGCCCGCTGGCGCGCGGGGATTTACTTCTCCCTCCGGGAGGCGTAAATCCCCGGAGAAAGGTAAGGGGGGGTGTAGACAGGGCCGGGCGGGTGGGTTAGGTAGAGGAAGGGAGGGGAAGGTGAGGGGAGGGAGAGGAAGGGAGGGGAGGTGAGGGGAGCGGCCTTGGAGGGAACAGGGGTAGGCTGCGCGGCTCGGCGCGCGCCGGCTATACAAAATCGAAGATGTCAAGAAATTTAAAACATCTTTTAAAGAATTTTTGCTTACCCGTGCGTTTAATGTTTAAAACCGCAGTGAGAAGTCTTATTCATATGACAGCTGATGTTTCAGTAATTGGTCTTATTTAAGTTATTATGATGTATTTTATTATTGATATGACTTATGATTTCGGTTTCTGTGAAACCATATGTTTGTATTGATTTAAGTTTATGTATGTATTTATGTTCATCGCCTAGGCCTTTTTGTGTTAGGCGTTTAATAAATTTTTTTAAATGAAAAAAAATGAAAATGAAAAAAATCAATAGCCTTGCGCGCGCTGATCCAGGTTTTTAGCAGATACGCGCGGCTCCGCGCGTATCTACTAAAATCCAGCGTACTTTTGTTGGCGCCTGGAGCGCCAACAAAAGTACGCCTATTCGCGGTATTTGAAAATCTACCCCAATAAGTTGAAGTTGAAAATAAAGTAAAGTGAACTATTACCAACTTCAAGTTTGATTGATATACAAACTTTTTGAGTGTGGGTCCTACATAAAACAACAAAATAATATATGATCTATGTCTTTATGTACATTGACTACCTCCACTGTGCCTGCCTGTCTTGCCCCTATCAACACTACAGGGACCTGTCTACCTCCACTGGGCCTGCCTGGACTGGAGCTGAGGGGCGTAAATAACCATAGTTGTCCACATGAAGGCTATATAGTGGTAACAATGGAGTTTCCCCAGCACCTTACTGGGGGAGCCCAGCAGCTAGAAGCTTTGATGCTGGTGTGTCCAGATTTCCAGTTTGGAACCCATACCCCTGTGCTATTAGGTACCAATTCCCACATGTTTGGCCGATTGCACAGGCATGTCAGGAGGCCATGGGCAGCCAAGATTGGCATCCCTCCCCAGATGTAATGCTGTTAAAAGCGTACTTTGCAGGGAGACAGCACAGAAATTAGGTGCTGGATTTAGTGGGGGAGATACAGCAAAGAAGAAAATCCCTTATTGAAATACCCCCAGGAGGTGTGAAGGGAATGGTTAATACAAACATATAGAAACATAGAAGTGACAGCAGAAGACCAAACGGCCCATCCAGTCTGCCCAGCAAGCTTTCACACCTATTTGTTTTCATACTTATCTGTTACTCTGACCGCTGAGGTCAGGGCCCTTATTGGTAACTTTTTGGTTCCAATTCCCTTCCACCCCCACCATCGATGCAGACAGCAGTGCTGGAGCTGCATCCAAGTGAAGTATCTAGCTAATTGGCTTGGGGTAGTAACCACCGTAATAAGCAAGCTACTCCCTTTTGTTTACCCTGACTGTGCTATTCAGTCCTTGTTGGTTGTTTGAATATAAATCCTCTTTACTTCATTCCCCCCTGTTGTTGAAGCAGTGAGCTGCGCTGGATATGTATTCCAACTGAAGTATCATGCTTAATTGATTCGGGGTAGTAACCGCCGTAACAAGCAAGCTACACCCATGCTTATTTGTTTACCCAGACTATGTAATTCATTCCTTGTTGGTTGATGCTGAATATAAATAATCTTTTCTTCATTCTCTCTGCCGTTGAAGCAGAGAGCTATGCTGGATCTGCATTGAAAGTGAAGTATCAGGCTTATTTGGTTTGGGATAGTAACCGCCATAACAAGCATTCCAAGTGAAGTATCAGGTTTAATTGATTCGGAGTAGTAACCACTGTAACAAGCAAGCTACACCCATGCTTATTTGTTTACCCAGACTATGGAAAATGGAAAATATCATAATGCCTCTGCATCGCTCCATGGTGAGACCGCACCTTGAATTCTGTGTACAATTCTGGTTGTCGCATCTCAAAAAATATATAGTTGCAATGGAGAAGGTACAGAGAAGGACAACCAAAATGATAAAGGGGATAGAACAGCTCCCCTATGAGGAAAGACTGAAGAGGTTAGGGCTGTTCAGCTTGGAGAAGAGACGGCTGAGGGGGTATATGATAGAGTTCTTTAAGATCACGAGTAGTCTTGAACTAGTAGATGTTAATCGCTTATTTACACTTTCAAATAATAGAAGGACTAGGAGGCATTCCATGAAGTTAGTAAGTAGCACATTTAAGACTAATCGTAGACAATTCTTTTTCACTCAACGCACAATTAAGCTCTGGAATTTGTTGCCAGAGGATGTGGTTAGTGCAGTTAGTGTAGCTGGGTTCAAAAAAGGTTTGGATAAGTTCTTGGAGGAGAAATCCATTAACTGCTATTAATCAAGTTTACTTAGGGCCTGATTTTAAAAAGCATTTACTCGAGCAAAACTGGTTTTTGCTCGAGTAAATACACTTTACTCAAGTAAGTGGGCTTTTCAAAATTGCTACAATATATGCCATTGAATTGTCCATAGGATTTACTCAAGTAAGTGCACTTTACTCGAGTAAATAGCTTTTGAAAATTGCTACGATAGTATGTCACATTTACATGCGTAACTCCTTTGAAAATGACCCCCTATGGGAATAGCCACTGCTATTAATTGCATCAGTAGCATGGGATCTCATAGTGTTTGGGTAATTGCCAGGTTCTTGTGGCTTAGTTTGGCCTCTGTTGGAAACAGGATGCTGGGCTTGATGGACCCTTGGTCTGACCCAGCATGGCAATTTCTTATGTTCTTAAGCCAGTCTTACCCCTATCAACACCAGAGGGGCCTGTCTACCTTCACTGTGCTTGTCTGTCTTGCCCCTATCAAAACCACAGGGGACTCTCTACCTCCACTGTGCCTGCCTGTCTTGCCCATATCAATTCCACAGGGACCTGGCTACCTCCACTTTGCCTGCCTGTCTTTCCCCTATCAACAAGATGGGCCTGAATACCTCCATTGTGCCTGCCTGTCTTGCCCCTATCAAAACCACAGGGGACTGTCTACCTCCACTGTGCCTGCCTGTCATGCCCCGATCAAAACCACAGGGGACTGTCTACCTCCACTGTGCCTGCCTGACATGCCCTATCAACACCACAGGGACCTGTCTACCTCAACTGTGCCTACCTTTCTTGCCCTATCAACACAAGAGGGGCCTGTCTACCTCCACTGTGTCTGCCTGTCTTGCCCCTATCAACACCACAGGGGCTTGACTAAGAACATAAGAAAATGCCATACTGGGTCAGACCAAGGGTCCATCAAGCCCAGCATCCTGTTGCCAACAGTGGCCAATCCAGGCCATAAGAACCTGGCAAGTACCCAAAAACTAAGTCTATTCCATGTAACCATTGCTAATGGCAGTGGCTATTCTCTAAGTGAACTTAATAGCAGGTAATGGACTTCTCCTCCAAGAACTTATCCAATCCTTTTTTAAACACAGCTATACTAACTGCACGAACCACATTCTCTGGCAACAAATTCCAGAGTTTAATTGTGCGTTGAGTAAAAAATAACTTTCTCAGATTAGTTTTAAATGTGCCCCATGCTAACTTCATGGAGTGTCCCCTAGTCTTTCTACTATCCGAAAGAGTAAATAACCGATTCACATCTACCCGTTCTAGACCTCTCATGATTTTAAACACCTCTATCATATCCCCCCTCAGTCGTCTCTTCTCCAAGCTGAAAAGTCCTAACCTCTTTAGTCTTTCCTCATAGGGGAGTTGTTCCATTCCCCTTATCATTTTGGTAGCCCTTCTCTGTACCTTCTCCATCGCAATTATATCTTTTTTGAGATGCGGCGACCAGAATTGTACACAGTATTCAAGGTGCGGTCTCACCATGGAGCGATACAGAGGCATTATGACATTTTCCGTTTTATTCACCATTCCCTTTCTAATAATTCCCAACATTCTGTTTGCTTTTTTGACTGCCGCAGCACACTGAACCGACGATTTCAATGTGTTATCCACAATGACACCTAGATCTCTTTCTTGGGTTGTAGCACCTAATATGGAACCCAACATCGTGTAATTATAGCATGGGTTATTTTTCCCTATATGCATCACCTTGCACTTATCCACATTAAATTTCATCTGCCATTTGGATGCCCAATTTTCCAGTCTCACAAGGTCTTCCTGCAATTTATCACAATCTGCTTGTGATTTAACTACTCTGAACAATTTTGTGTCATCTGCAAATTTGATTATCTCACTCGTCGTATTTCTTTCCAGATCATTTATATATATATTGAACAGTAAGGGTCCCAATACAGATCCCTGAGGCACTCCACTGTCCACTCCCTTCCACTGAGAAAATTGCCCATTTAATCCTCTCTGTTTCCTGTCTTTTAGCCAGTTTGCAATCCATGAAAGGACATCGCCACCTATCCCATGACTTTTTACTTTTCCTAGAAGCCTCTCATGAGGAACTTTGTCAAACGCCTTCTGAAAATCCAAGTATACTATATCTACTGGTTCACCTTTATCCACATGTTTATTAACTCCTTCAAAAAAGTGAAGCAGATTTGTGAGGCAAGACTTGCCCTGGGTAAAGCCATGCTGACTTTGTTCCATTAAACCATGTCTTTCTATATGTTCTGTGATTTTGATGTTTAGAACACTTTCCACTATTTTTCCTGGCACTGAAGTCAGGCTAACCGGTCTGTAGTTTCCCGGATCGCCCCTGGAGCCCTTTTTAAATATTGGGGTTACATTTGCTATCCTCCAGTCTTCAGGTACAATGGATGATTTTAATGATAAGTTACAAATTTTTACTAATAGGTCTGAAATTTCATTTTTTAGTTCCTTCAGAACTCTGGGGTGTATACCATCCGGTCCAGGTGATTTACTACTCTTCAGTTTGTCAATCAGGCCTACCACATCTTCTAGGTTCACCGTGATTTGATTCAGTCCATCTGAATCATTACCCAAGAAAACCTTCTCCATTGTGCTTCTCCATTGTGCTGCACCTTTCCCAAAACGCCGCGGCGTTTTGGGAAAGGTGCAGCACAAGTGAGAGGTATGGTAGAAGATGAAAATGTCGTATTGGAATCAGCGTTTGTGATACAACTATTGGGGCGGATTTTCAGAGCCCTGCTCACGTAAATCCGCCCAAAACCAGGCGGATTTACGCGAGCAGGGCCCTGCGCGCCGGTGAGCCTATTTTACATAGGCTCACCGGCGCGCGCAGAACCCCGGGACTCGCGTAAGTCCCGGGGTTTTCGGAGTGGGCGTGTCGGGAGGCGTGTCGGGGGCGGGGCCGGAGCGTGCGGCGTTGCGGGGGCGTGTCGGCAGCGTTTTGGGGGCGGGTACGGGGGCGTGGCTACGGCCCGGGGGCGTGGCCGCGCCCTCCGTACCCGCCCCCAGGTCGCGGCCCGGCGCGCAGGAGGCCCGCTGGCGTGCGGGGATTTACGCCTCCCTCCGGGAGGCGTAAATCCCCCGACAAAGGTAGGATGGGGGTTTAGACAGGGCCGGGCGGGTGGGTTAGGTAGGGGAAGGGAGGGGAAGGTGAGGGGAGGGCAAAGGAAAGTTCCCTTCTAGGCCGCTCCGATTTCGGAGCGGCCTAGGAGGGAACGGGGGTAGGCTGTGCGGCTCGGCGCGCGCAGGCTATACGAAATCGATAGCCTTGCGCGCGCCAATCCAGGATTTTAGCCGATACGCGCGACTACGCGCGTATCTACTAAAATCCAGCGTACTTTTGTTTGCGCCTGGAGCGCAAACAAAAGTAGGCTGTTCGCGCTCGTCTGAAAATCTACCCCATTGAGCGCATGTGAAACAGCGGCGTGCATGAAGGCAGCGCCATAGTGTAAGAAGTTGAGTTTAAATACGCTGCAGTTTGACGTTGACGGTATTGAAAATAAACAGTGGAATTTGGAAGGTTTTGATTAACAGAAGAAGTTAAGTACAATAGTGGTAAGAAATTACACAGATGGATATATAGGTGATGGTTTTAGTAACGATAGCACATGCAACAATCATCCTATACGTTGTATAGAGAAGTTCCCGTTCTTCAAAAGAAATTATAGAATTGATAATGGTCCCCTGAGGAAACCACCTCGGTGAAACGAAAGCTTGTCGTCGGGAATGTACAACAATAAAGAAGCAATTTATGAACAAATAAAATGAAAGGGAACTAAGAGGAAGATAAGCTGATAATTGTTTGTTCAATAAAAACTGATAAATGCAATGTGAAAAATTTTTTTTGGAACTATCTTGAATGTAATATTATTGTGATAAATGGTATATGGATGTACTCCAATACATTAGTATAGGTGAATTGTTGTATTAGAATTAGGTGCAATATTTGTTTAATGATTGAGCATGTGTGTATGTGGTGTGAATGATGGGGTGATGTTTTAAAGTGTATTAGTGGTATAATGAAATTGTATTTAAAGATTAAAAAATAATAAATGAGATAAACAATACACAGGTATCTAGATATCATTTATTCGTTAGAATTATACCTGTGGGTTACCCATTTGATATTATATTGATCTTACATTTAACTTGCCAATGTTTATGCTTTATCCTATTTTCTTCTGTTGGATCCTTCTTCCAATTTTTGAATGAAGATCTTTTGGCTAAAATAGCTTCTTTCACCTCCCCTTTTAACCATGCTGGTAATCGTTTTGCCTTCTTTCCACCTTTCTTAATGTGTGGAATACATCTGGACTGTGCTTCTAGAATGGTATTTTTTAACAATGACCACGCCTCTTGGACATTTTTTACTTTTATAGCTGCTCCTTTCAGTTCTTTTCTAACAATTTTTCTCATTTTATCAAAGTTTCCCTTTTGAAAGTTTAGCACGAGAGCCTTGGATTTGCACACTGTTCCTTTTCCAGTCATTAAATCAAATTTGATCATATTATGATCACTATTGCCAAGCGGCCCCACCACCGTTACCTCTCTCACCAAGTCCTGTGCTCCACTGAGAATTAGATCTAAAATTGCTCCCTCTCTCGTCGGTTCCTGAACCAATTGCTCCATAAAGCTATCATTTATTCCATCCAGGAACGTTATCTCTCTAGCGTGACCCGGCCAATGATACATTTACCCAGTCTATATTGGGGTAATTGAAGTCTCCCATTATTACTGCACTACCAATTTGGTTAGCTTCCCTAATTTCTCTTAGCATTTCACTGTCCATCTCACCATCTTGACCAGGTGGACGGTAGTATACCCCTATCACTGTAGTCTTCCCTGATACACAAGGGATTTCTACCCATAAAGATTCAATTTTGTATTTAGTCTCATGCAGGATGTTTATCCTGTTGGACTCTATGCCATCCCGGACATAAAGTGCCACACCTCCTCCCGACTGCTCCTCTCTGTCATTGCGATATAATTTGTACCCCGGTATAGCACTGTCCCATTGGTTATCCTCTTTCCACCATGTCTCTGAGATGCCAATTAAGTCTATGTCATCATTTACTGCTATACATTCTAATTCTCCCATCTTACTTCTTAGACTTCTGGCATTAGCATACAAACATTTCAAAGTTTGTTTTTTGTTTGTATTTTTATTCTGCTTTTTAATTGATAGGGATAAGTTAGAATTTTTTAGCTCAGGTGAGTTTTTAGTTACAGGCACTTGGACTACTTTTCTAATTATTGGAACCTCACTGTCGGGATGCCCTAATTCTAATGCATCATTAGTTTCCTTTAAAGATACATCTCTCCGAACCATGCGCTGCTGAGCGACTGTCGGCTTTCCCCTTTGTTCTAGTTTAAAAGCTGCTCTATCTCCTTTTTAAAGGTTAGCGCCAGCAGTCTGGTTCCACCCTGGTTAAGGTGGAGCCCATCCCTTCGGAAGAGACTCCCCCTTCCCCAAAAGGTTCCCCAGTTCCTAACAAAACTGAATCCCTCTTCCTTGCACCATTGTCTCATCCACGCATTGAGACTCCGGAGCTCTGCCTGCCTCTGGTGACCTGCGCGTGGAACAGGGAGCATTTCAGAGAATGCTACCCTGGAGGTTCTGGATTTAATCTTTCTACCTAAGAGCCTAAATTTGGCTTCCAGAACCTCCCTCCCACATTTTCCTATGTCGTTGGTGCCCACGTGTACCACGACAGCCGGCTCCTCCCCAGCACTGTCTAAAATCCTATCTAGTTGACGCGTGAGGTCCGCCACCTTCGCTCCACTGTGCCAGCCTGTCTTGCCCCATCAACTTTCTGCCACTCTGCCTTGCTGCCATACACCAGACGACTCTACTACTTGTGGTGTTCTTGCCACTATCATGGCTCCTCTGTGTGTTGATGCTAGTCTTTCTGCTTCTTTGCCCCTTTATCGGTGCCTTGGTGGTTTTTCTCATACCCTTTCTTCTTGCTATGTTCCCCCTTCATTGTGTGGTAGGATGTTGATGCCACTTTTCGTGCCACTTTGCCTCTCGTGCTGCCTTCAAGGGTTCATGCAACTGTTAACAGTAGTACTGTTTTGCACCTCTGTTAAAGCACTCTCGACACTACTGGTACCCCTTTGCCCCTAACAGTACCTTAGGCTATTCATGCCACTTTATTTTATTTGTGAGTTTTCTATACCGAGGTTTGGTACAAGCCTTCACTCCGGTTTACCTTTGTAACAACTTTTACAGTATAACATTAATAGCAGAGATACCAGAATAACAGTCATAATAGTGTAAGCAAATAAATAGTATAACATTAATAACATAACAGTCATAATAGTGTAAGCAAATAAATAGTATAACGTTAATAATGTAACAGTCATAATAGTGTAAGCAAGTAAACAGTTTGGTAAACAGTTTGGCACTTTGGTGCCAATTTGCCACTGTCTAAGTACCTTGGAGCTTTTTTCTTCCTCTAATGATTGCTCCCTAGATTTTTCATCCGAGGTGGTGACCTGGATTGCAAACTGGTTGACGGACAGAAGACAATGTGTGATGGTAAATGGAGCTCTCTCTAAAGAGAGGGAGGTTTTAAGTGGTGTACCACAAGGATCGGTGTTGGGACCGGTCCTGTTCAATATATTTGTGAGCGACATTGCGGACGGGATAGAAGGTAAGGTTTGTCTTTTTGCAGATGACAGTAAGATCTGCAACAGAGTGGACACGCCGGAAGGAGTGGAGAGAATGAGACGGGATTTAAGGAAGCTGGAAGAGTGGTCGAAGATATGGCAGCTGAGATTCAATGCCAAGAAGTGCAGAGTCATGCATATGGGAGTGGAAATCCAAATGAACTATATTCAATGGGGGGAGAAGGGCTGATGTGCACGGAGCAGGAGAGAGACCTTGGGGTGATATTGTCTAATGATATGAAGTCTGCGAAACAATGCGACAAGGCGATAGCAAAAGCCAGAAGAATGCTGGGCTGCATAGAGAGAGGAATATCGAGTAAGAAAAGGGTAGTGATTATCCCCTTGTACAGGTCCTTGGTGAGGCCTCACCTGGAGTACTGTGTTCAGTTCTGGAGACCGTATCTACAAAGAGACAATTACAAGATGGAAGCGGTACAGAGAAGGGCGACCAGGAAGGTGGAGAGTCTTCATCAGATGACATACGAAGAGAGATTGAACAATCTAAATATGTACTCCCTGGAGGAAAGGAGGAGCAGGGGTGATATGATTCAGACTTTCAGATACTTGAAAAACTTTAATGATCCAAAGACAACGACAAACCTTTTCCGTCGGAAAAAAATCAGTAGAACCAGAGGTCACGAGCTGAGGCTCCAGGGAGGAAGACTAAGAACCAATGTCAGGAAGTATTTCTTCACGGAAAGGGTGGTGGATGCCTGGAATGCCCTTCCGGAGGAAGTGGTGAAGTCTAAAACTGTGAACGACTTCAAAGGGGCGTGGGATAAACACTGTGGATCCATCAAGTCTAGAGGGCATGAATAAAGAGGAGGCATTCAAACACTGCACGGAGCGGCAGTAGCCACAGAGGCATTCAAACACTGCACGGAGCAGCAGTAGCCACAGAGGCATTCACGGAGCGGGATGCCAGTGGCCAGTAGTTGGTGTTCCACCTTCACGGAGCGGAAGGATGGAGGGCTGCCATCTCCAAAAAAAAAAAAAAATTAAAATAAAATAAAAACAGGGGTGGGTAAGAGTATGGGGTAAGGGTGTGGCCTACTTGTTACAGCGGTTGCTACCCCTAATTGATTAGGGCTGGAGGGTACTGGAAGCCAATAGTAACAGGTGGGAGAGAAAAAAAGGTGAAAAAAATGGATAAAGTGCGTAGCTTGCTGGGCAGACTGGATGGGCCGTTTGGTCTTCTTCTGCCGTCATTTCTATGTTTCTATAATAAGAAAACCCCAATTCTGCAACCAAAAATAGGCTGCAATATTTCCCCCATTGACTTTAATGGTAAACAAGAAATGAATCAAACTAATAAATGAATATTTTTTTTTTGCTTTGAAACTAATGAACGAATTGGGGTCCCAACGAAATGAATAAATGAACCAAAATTATTTTTTTTCTTCTGCACATCCCTAGCCGATGCAATATCAGCATGTAAAAAACATGTGTCAAAACTGGGTGCACATTTTTTGAATACGCACACATCCACCTGTCCTGGGCGCTCGATGCAATAGGCAAATGAGCTGCCACACTAAAAGGGAGACGCAATGGGTAATTTGTACGTCCTTAGTGCTCTGCATTGGGCGCCCAGGAGAAGTGGCTGTGTGTCTAGAATAGCCTGGCCAGAGCTCCCTCCCCACCACTGGCAGGGCTGCTCCTGATTGGTCCTTTTCACCTACACTTGCAGGGAAAGGACCAAGCCCATTTCAGGACAGCCTTCTGAAAGGAGATTGGCCCTTTCACTGGCAGGAAGTGAAGGAGTGAATAAATTAATTCAAGTGCCTGACATTTAATATTAATTTTTTCATTCCTTCACTCACTGTCGGCAGGGGTTCCGGATTGGGCCAGACCTTAGGGATGCTGCTTTCTGTGGTTCCCCCTATGAGGAACCACAGAAAGCAGGATTTTTTTTTTTTTTTTGTTAAGCCCTTGAGCGAGCCACAATTATTTCTGTGGTTCCTCCTATTTAGTATTGCTAGGATACCAATAGGAGGAATCACAGAAAGCAAGATTTTTTTTTGTCGGCCCTTGAGTGCTGCATCCTGAGCAGGCATTAAATTTGCAGCATTAAAATGGGCACAATGGCCATGTGGCAATTTTTTGCATCGGGGTAATAGCTAATAAGCTCATCAACATGAATTTACATGTGACGAGCACTATTAGCTACGCGCCATCTGGACACCTAATTGCCTTATTGCATGAGGAGTTTTGGACATGCGTCAAGCCGTGCGCTTGGCCAAGTGCATTATATTACATCAACCTGAAGGAGAGAGAGGCACACTTGTGAGGTGTGGGGGAGGGAATGCTCCTTGGTATATCTTAATTAAATGTTTTATGAGTCACTCAAATGACTCATAGGGGGAGGTTAACAGCATGAGATGGCTCATCTTCCAGAGGGAAAAGAAAATTAGAGATTTCTATGGGAAATGTCATGAAGATGTTTTCTTGGGGAAAGTTAGACCTAGGCAAACAGCTGCAGCCCTATTCTCAAATATATTTCTTGCACACTGGATAAAATGTGAAATATATGAGCGAGAGACCACAAACGTTTTATTTCTTTGCAGGAGTTTCCTGAAAAAGCTGGGAAGCAGTCAGGAGAGCATGAACCCCTCGTCTGCCCGGATATGAAACCTTCTCCCTCAGTCCCAGATAAAGGTATACCCATCCACCTGCTGGTTCACATCCTCTTTATCTGTCAGAAATCAGAAAAGTCCACATGTTCACATTTGGAAGGCTTCTTCAATTTTCAGAATTTTTAAAGAACCAAGAACAATTTTTAGAAGTTAATCATTTCCATCTTATTTTTGGAAGCAAACCATATATCTATTCCAAATTCAGGTTTGCTGAAACTAAGTTCTCACTAACACTATCAGGTGAATTTTCAAAGGAATTATGCATGTAAATGTAATATAATATCATAGCAATTTTCATAGCCAATTTATCCATGTTAACTACACTTAAAACAGGAAAAACCTATTGACAATTCAATGGAATCTACAGCATTGCAGCAATTTCCAAAAGCCCACTTACACAGGTAAAGTGCATTAACACATGTAAAACCCAGTTTTAAGCGTGTAAATGCTTTTGAAAATCAGGCCCTGTATATGTGTTTGTGTGTGTGTATATATACTGAGAAATTACTACTTACTTGATAATTTCCTTTTCTTTAGGTCAGTCAGATGAATCCAGAATGAGTGGGTTTATGCTCCCCTACCAGCAGATGGAGACAGAGCAAACTGATGTCACAGTATATAACCTCCTCTAGTGACCTCAGCCTACCAGTATTCTCTTCAAAAGCAACTGTGGACAGATTAGCAAAATAAATGTGATTAAAAACATATAACCATTTCAATGCTCGGCCAACAGGCAACACTGAGCTCAGATAAGAATGTAATAACACTGGTATAGGGACTGGACTAACACCAGTAATCCCTGTAACACGTAACCACATAGGAGGACTATAATCATTCGACAGCCAAGGGAGGGAAGCTGGATTCATCTGACTGTCATAAAGAAAAGGAAATTATCAGGTAAGTAGCAATTTCTCATTTCTTAGCATCCAGTCAGATGAATCCAGAGCAAGTGGGATGTACCCAGGCTATTCCCTCATAGGGCATGAGGCTGCCTGCAGTCCAGTCAAAACCGCACGTAGAAAGGCCACATCCTCCCGAGCCTGTACATCCTGGAAAAGGTGTGCAAAGAGGACCAGGTTGCAGCTTGGCAAATGTCAACGGGAAACAACAATCTAACTTCTGCCCATGACATTGCCTGAACCCTAGTGGAATGAGCCCTAACCTGACTAGGTAACAGCTTCCCAACATCCATGTATGCAGCCATGACTACCTCCTTAATCCAGTGAGCTATTGTAGCCTGCGAGGATGGCTCTCCCTATCTAGTACCGCCGTGAAGGACAAACCCATGGTCCGACTTCCGCAAGGGTTCAGTAACCTTAAGATATCTGACAATATGACTCCTGACATCCGAGGGTCGCAACAAACGATACTCCTCTACATCTTGTTCTCTAAGGATGGCAAGGCTATGGACTGATTCAAGTGAAACTCAGTGACCACCTTTGGTAAAAAAGGAAGGAACAGTAAGCAGCTGTATCGTCCCTGGAGTCACTTGGAGAAATGGTTCCCAGCAAGACAGGGCCTGCAGTTCAGAAACCCTAAGCGCAGAACAAATTGCCACCAGAAATACCATCTTTGAGATCAACAATCACAAGGAGTATATAGCGGTCTAAACATAGGGCCTGTCGAGAAATCCAATACCAAATTAAGACTCCACAAGGGCACCAGAAATCGCAAGTGAGGCTGAAGATGTTTCATGCCTCTCAGAAAATGGGCCATATCAGGATAAGCCATCCTGCAAAAATTCCAAAATGAATGGAATCTTGATCAAGGAAGGAAGTGTACCTCACACCAGACCTCAAACACTCTCCAAACCTGCACATAGGCCAAAGAAGTGGAGAACTTTCTTGCTCTTAGTAAAGTAGAAATCATGGTTGCCGAGTAACCACATTTCAGCAAGCGAGCCCTTTCAAGGGCCAAACCATAAGACAAAATCAATTCTGATCTTCGTGAAGAACAGGTCCTTCCCACAATAGGTCCCTGTGCGTTGGAAGTCGAAGAGACGCTTACGAGAAGGTCCAGGCAAGGTTCCCACCTGTTCTTCCACTCTAAGAGCAGTGGATCGAGTTGAGGATTGTACCTGAAGAAAGGATTGCAACCCCTGGAAAAATTCCACCCAGGAAAATGTAGAAGTATCCAAACTAGGAGGTACCTTGGGCATACTCACAGAGCTACCATTCCCTATTGAGGAACCAATTAGGGGAGTTCCAAAATTGAGTGCCCCACCTAAGCCGTCTTTACCCAGACCAACATCCAGCTAGGAAGAACCGGGCTTCGTTAAATCAGAGTAGGATAAATCTCCCTGAGCCTCCAAACTGCGCTGGCACAAATTAGCAGGCAAAGAGAAAGGCACTTAGCCTTTTTAGGTATAGCCACCAATATGGCCGACAGTGTGCTAAGCAGTGGCTGAAGGCAAGCATCTAGCTGTTTTTTTTTGGGGGGGGGGAGGGGGTTGTTATTTTTAAGACGTCCAAAACTTAGGCATCCTATACACAGGTATCCCAATGCTAGGCTCCCAGTACCTAGGCTTCCATAGAATAAGTGCTGCCCAAAGGACAGGAGCACAACAAATGCTTAACTTGGACACACAAGTAAGAGCTAGCCTGGATGTACAAAGCTCGACCAGGTGTTCAGAAAACTGGATACACAGTTCGACGCACACGCCTAACTGAAATCTTATAGAGAATAGCCTAAGAAGCGTGCAAAAAGCCGTAGAGGCCTACCTCGTGGCGCACAATCAACAAGCCTTAGAGCGGGGCCCAGCCAACCGAGGCTGCTCAACCCACCAGGCTGCCCACGTCCCTCGACCTCCCCTGGAGCGGGACAAACATCAAAACAGCACGCTGAGAACAGAGACCGAGAGGAAGGAAACACTAACAGAATTCACCTTCATTGTCTTTGTTTTTTTGTTTTTTTTAAACCCTTACCAGAGCTCAGCCTTACCTGGCTTAGTACAGAGACGGTCTCTAGCTGCAGGGGGAGAGGGCATTTGCTGTCACCACCGCGCTTGGCTTTCTGCACCCACTGCCTTTCAGCTGTACAAGCAGCTAAGTCCTCGCTGGCTAAAGAACCAGCTACCTGACCAAGGCACTCATCTGAGGGACCACGGAAATCACCTCAGGAATTCTCAACTGGGGAGAGTCCTTATGGTATCACCGCAGGAGAGTGGGGCTGTTACGTTCTGTGTGTCTTCAACTATAGTGGGCCCCTGGGTTGTGGTAGTGTAGACTCCACCCACAGGGAGGAGCCCTGTGGGCACTCACCAAAACAGGCAAGGTCTCAGCAGTGATGGACAACAGAGGAAAACAATCTTTATCATACAGCCAATAGTGATACGAGGAGCAGATCAATAGAATTAGTCCAGAGAGTATGACCTGCACACAGGTTCATCTGATAGTACACCACAGCATGGAGTAGATCGGTGAATACCTTCTCTAGGAATAGCTTGTGCTGGCAACTCCGGTAGTGGTCCATAGCACAGGGTAGGCCAGAAGCTGGTGGTATAGTTGCACAAGACAGGATGGATCAAGTAGTGGCCTGCAAGCGGGGTAATCCGAGAATCCGTGCCACAAAGTTAGAGGAACAGGTTCTGTACTCTTACCGACTCTAAAGTAGTAGATAGACGATCAGGCACTGAGGAAAACCCGGAATTGGCACAGCAAAGGTTGTCCGAGGAAAGTGCAGGAACTCACTGGAACGAAGTGAGGCAGGCAGCAATGGCTCTCCAAGGAGCGGATAGCCCTGAGTGCGGCAAGGCCCCCGAGGAGCAGGTACCTGGGTCACTCAGGACAGCGAGGCGAAGTCCCAGAATGGCGGAAATAGCAGGACAGGATTCCTTGCTAACTCGTATTGCAAGAAGTCAGCTGAGTTTAAGTATAGTATGTGGTGGGGACGCCTCCCCGAGGTTCCCGCCATGACGCGCTTAAGAAGGGGGCAGGCGCATGCGCGCACACGTGCCTTAGGTAACCCCGGATGTAAGATGCCGGGTGCACTACACCCCCTACCGGCTCCAATAATAAATTGTTTGTGAGGTAGTTTTCTTAGCTGCCGGTGGCAGCGCTCTTAAAAAAAAACAAAAAAAAAAAAACGAGGTAATTTGGTCCCAGCCTGCTTTACTCACTGTGGTCTCCGGAAGGGGTGGCTTGTCACCCAGCCCTTGTTCGCGCCGTTTTTCGCGCCGTTTTTGGAATTTCTTTTAAAAAAAAAAAAAAAATGCCCCGAGGAACTGTTTGTGCGGCGTGTGGGGATCACGGCCGCCGGCTCTCCCGCGAGGGCCTTTGCTCCCGGTGTCTTCACGGGGGTGAGGGCTCCTCGCGGGGGCCAGCCGCGGCCGGGGGCTCCCCTTCCCCTCGGCCTGGTGCACGGGCAGCGTCGGGCAGATCTCGGCAGTCCTCGCTGCCGATTCCGGGGCCGGCGGCCATTTTAAATGAGCTCGATGGCGATGCAATTTCCTCCGAAGAAGGGGAGGACCTCCCCCCTCTGTCCCCGCCGGACCTTAGCCCCCGCGGGCCAGATTTGCCACCTGGGGGAGCAAAAGGAGGTTCCTTGAAAAGACCTCATCCCTTTACCTCACAATTTGTTCTTTTGCTCCATAAGGCGTATATGGAAGCCGAAACGGAATGGGATCAGGGTAATCCTGGCCCAGCTAAACAGGGAAGAGTTTCTACAGGTCTCTTTGGCTTGGGGGATCCAGCTCCGGCTCCTCCTAAACCCCCGCAGCAGGCTTCTCCGGCTCCCCCTCCAAAACCACAGCCTGCAGCTCCGGTTCCCCTTTCACAGGCTCCGTCCCCTCCGGATCCGGATACGGACGTGGGGGGTACGGACCCTGTTGACCCGGTTGAGGGAGATGATCCTCAGATTCTCCGGTTATTTCATAAGGAGGAATTGGATCCTTTGATTACTCATGTCCTTAGGGAACTAAAGATTCCAATACCTCAGATAGACTCAAATGCCCAGCCAGGGGATTTTGAATTGGATGGGCTCCGCACTCCCGCGCATGCTTTTCCTTTTCACAATAAACTGTTTCAACTTGTGTCCCGGGAATGGGATAATCCGGAGGCAACTCTTAGAGTCAGCCGGGCTATGGATAAGCTTTACCCTCTCCCTACTGAATCCTTGGAGCTCCTTAGGGTGCCAAGGGTGGATTCGGCAAAACATACCACCATTCCCGTAACAGGGGGTACGGCCCTTAGGGATCTTCAAGATCGGAAGTTGGAGACATTGCTTAAACGCATCTTTGAGGTGTCGGCCTTGGGAGTACAGGCGGCAGTTTGCAGTTGCATGGTACAAAGGGCTACCCTTCGCTGGGTACAACAGATGTTGACATCTCAGGATCTGCCTCCGGATGAAGCAGAGCAGGCAAACCGCATAGAATCTGCGGTGGCTTACGCCGCAGATGCCTTCTATGACCTCCTCCGCACTTCGGCCCGGTCTATGTCTTCGGCAGTGTCGGTTCGGAGGTTACTCTGGCTGCGTCACTGGGCAGCAGATTCTTCCTCCAAGGCCCAACTCGGTTCCTTTCCCTTTCGGGGAAAACTGTTATTTGGCACCGAGTTAGAAGACCTTATCCGGTCTTTGGGGGAGAATAAGGTGTTCAAGTTACCAGAGGACAGGCCTAGATTTTTTCGCCCTTCGGGTACTTTTCGCGGACGATTTCGCGGGCAGCGACGTTTTCGATCGGGGAGGGGCTCCTCCTTTGCTACAAGGCAGCCATCTACGCGCTCCCAGTCATGGACTCCTTCCTTTCGTGGTAGAAGGCCGGCACGCGCAGGGGCGTCTCATACCTTCGTCACCTCTAAAGCGGCTCAATGAAGGGACGCCGGTCCATTCCTCCGTCCCGGAGGTCGGAGGACGACTCTCTTACTTTCGGGAGGAATGGGCCACAATTACCACGGACCAATGGGTCCTCGACATTATCTCTCACGGATACGCCTTAGATTTTGCAAAACCCCTGCGCGATTTGTTTCTAATCTCTCCCAGCGGTTCTCTGGTAAAGCAACAACGAATTGCTCAGACCCTGGAGCGGTTACAGGAGCTGGGAGCAATAGTGCCAGTGCCGCCCGCCGAACAGCGCACAGGCCGTTATTCCATCTATTTCATTGTTCCCAAAAAGGAGGGCACGTTCCGGCCGATTCTGGATCTCAAGCGGGTCAACAGGGCTTTGCGCATACCGCGGTTTCGGATGGAGACCCTGCGCTCGGTCATCGCCGCGGTACACAAAGGCGAGTATTTGGCTTCCTTAGATCTCACGGAGGCTTACTTGCACATAGGAATCCAAGAGTTCCATCAAAGATTTCTGCGCTTTATGGTCCTGGGATCTCATTTCCAGTTCTGCGCTCTTCCGTTCGGTCTGGCGACAGCTCCGAGAGTGTTCACCAAGGTAAAGGTGGTCGTGGCGGCGAGTCTTCGGAGAGACGGAGTGTTGGTACACCCTTATTTGGACGACTGGCTCATTCGGGCGAAATCGCGCCGTCTCTGCGAAGACGCAATTCAGGCGGTTCTCCATCGGCTCCACTCCTTGGGGTGGGTAGTCAATTACCCCAAGAGCCATCTGATTCCCTCCCAGAATTTGGAATTTCTGGGCGCCTCGTTCGATACCGAAGTGGGGAAGGTTTTCCTGCCACGGGCAAGGATGGAGCGGCTGATGGCGCATGTTCGCCGTCTCCTCGCCCTTTCCTTGCCAGTGGTATGGGATTACTTACAGGTCCTTGGATATATGGCGTCCACTCTGGATTTGGTTCCGTGGTCTTTTGCGCATATGCGGCCGCTACAGAGGGCCCTTCTGTCTCGTTAGGACCCCAAATCGGAAGAGTTTCAGATACCTTTGCCACTCTTACCCCCAGCACGGACCAGTCTGCAGTGGTGGTTGGATCCGGTCCACTTGCTCCAAGGTACCGATTTGGAGCCACCCCAATGGATTATTGTCACGACCGATGCCAGTCTGACGGGCTGGGGAGCAGTCTGTCAGTCTCAGTCCGCTCAGGGACGTTGGACGCCTTCTCAAACCAAGTGGTCTATCAATCGTTTGGAAACAAGGGCGGTTCGCCTAGCGCTACAACATTTTCTGCCTTTGATTCAGGACAGAGCAGTTCGGGTTTTGTCCGACAATGCAACCACGGTAGCGTATATAAATCGGCAAGGCGGTACACGGAGTCTACCGGTGGCAACCGAAGCCAGCCAATTGATGGTGTGGGCAGAGCAGCACCTGTCTCGGATTGCGGCGTCTCACATCGCAGGAGTCGACAACGTTCAAGCAGACTATCTCAGCTGGCAACGACTAGATCCGGGAGAGTGGGAACTATCTCCCGAGGCACTCAGACTCATCTGCCGCCGGTGGGGAACTCCATGGTTGGACCTCATGGCAACTCGTTTGAATGCCAAGGCAGCTCGCTTCTTCAGTCGCAGAAGGGAACACGGGTCGGAGGGCGTGGACGCGCTAGTTCTTCCCTGGCCCACGCACGTTCTTCTGTATGTGTTTCCACCGTGGCCGTTGGTGGGGAAAATATTGCGGCGAATAGAATCCCACACGGGACCCGTCGTTCTCGTAGCCCCGGAGTGGCCAAGGAGGCCGTGGTTCGCCGACCTCATCAATCTAGCGGTGGACGGCCCCTTGCGTCTCGGGCATCTGCCTCGGCTCCTTCGGCAGGGTCCAGTATTTTTCGACCAGGCCGATCGCTTTTGTCTAGCGGCTTGGCTTATGAGAGGCGGCAATTGAGAAAGAAAGGATATCCGGAGTCGGTCATTACTACTCTTCTGCAGGCTCGTAAACCCTCTACCTCGGTTGCTTATGTCAGGGTATGGAGAGTTTTTGACTCCTGGTGTCAGGGTCTGGAGGTGCCGTCGCGGAAGGCTACGGTGTCTCATATTCTGACTTTTTTGCAAGAGGGTCTAAAGAAGGGTTTATCTTTAATTCTCTGCATGTGCAGGTGGCAGCCTTAGGCTGTTACCGCGGTAAACTTGACGGAATTTCCATTGCTATGCATCCGGACGTTGCACGATTTTTAAAATGAGTTAAGCATTTGCGACCCCCGGTACGACCTATCTGTCCTTCTTGGAGTTTAAATTTGGTTCTCCGGGGTCTTTGTACTTCTCCGTTTGAACCCCTACGAAGGGCTACTCTCAAGGATCTCACTCTCAAAACTGTTTTTCTCGTTGCTATTTGTTCGGCTCGCCGAATCTCGGAACTTCAGGCGTTGTCTTGTAGGGAACCTTTTCTCCGTATTTCTAATTCGGGGGTTTCTCTACGTACCGTTCCCTCGTTTTTGCCTAAGGTAGTTTCCGCCTTTCACGTCAACCAGACGGTGGACCTACCGGCCTTTGCGGTTGACAGAGCAGCGGCGTCGCGGCAACCGGAACTTTGCAAGTTGGATGTTCGAAGGACGCTCTTGCGGTACCTGGACGTTACCAACCCTTTTCGGTTGTCTGATCATCTGTTTGTCTTGTGGGGTGGTCCAAAGAAAGGGAATAAAGCTTCGAAAGCTACGATAGCACACTGGTTGAAAGAGGCGATTGTTTCTACTTACATTTCCCAAGGTCGCGCCGTTCCGGAGAGTCTTAAGGCTCATTCTCTGCGCTCCCAGGCGGCGTCTTGGGCAGAGAGTGGTTTTATTTCCTCACAGGAAATTTGCCGAGCGGCTACTTGGAAGACGTTGCACACCTTTGCGAGACATTACCGTTTGGACGTGTGCGCTCCGACGGTGGACTCCTTTGGCAGTGGTGTGCTTCGTGCGGGACTGTCAGGGTCCCACCCCGTTTAGGGCAGCTTGGGTACTTCCCAGCAGTCTGGACTGATCCTGGTACGTACAGGGAAAGGAAAATTAGGACTTACCTGATAATTTTCATTCCTGTAGTACCAAGGATCAGTCCAGACGCCCGCCCATATCAGTGAAGAGTATAAAGTCCCGCAACTGTTGTTCTTTTTTCGGGTTCCGTTTTTACGGGTACTTGTTCTTTTTTGTATGGTTGACTGCATGGTTTCCTCGTTTTCCACATGTTCATACTTTTCATCTTTATCTTGATCTAGTCACAGAGTTTGCCATAGTTTTCTAATTTTCATACTGCTTTGTTATGGATTATACTGAAGGATCGCAGGGGGCGCACCAGGGTATATCAGTGGTGCCTTTTCAGTTTCTCTCTGACTCCATCTGCTGGACGGGAGGCATAACCCAGCAGTCTGGACTGATCCTTGGTACTACAGGAATGAAAATTATCAGGTAAGTCCTAATTTTCCTTTATGCAGCAGGGGACCTTGGTGCATGCCACTGCATGTATTTACGTACTTATCTTAGATACTCGCCCTAAATTGCCCATGCTCTGCCAAGACCACACACATTCCCTGCCCCCTTTTTCAAAAGTTCCGAGATGTGCGCTCTCTGGGAGATACACACTATTTCAGTGGTTTTTAAAATGTGTGCCTGATGTATTCGTGCATCCCCTAATTGATGTGCATGTTGTGGCTTTTAAAGCTCATCTTAAAATGCCATCTGCTTAAGATATTATCATATTATACATAACTCGATATACATTCACACCATATTCAAACCCATTAACTTATGTCTATAGAATTAAAAACATCATCATCCTGTATCACTGTTATCGTTTAGTGATGTTTGGGTGGATTCTTGGGTACTGTGGCAGATGACCACACCCACCGGGAAGAGCCCCGTGGGGAGCCACAGTACTGGGCTAGACTCAGGATGCACAAACACAGAATTAACTCTTTTATTGTACAGCTGATGTATACCACCAAAGGTGGCAGTAGTGAGGTGATCCTGAGGTAGCAGTCCAGGGACTCTCAGCAGACAGAACCCGTCTCACCCAGTTCGTATAGGGAGATCCAGATGCAGGTTTCCCAGCACGGCAATGCTGTGGATGAGACAGACTGAGAATTAGATTACTCACTCACTAGATGGTAGCTGTAAGGTTAGCGATTCCACCAGGCAGAAGTCGATGGTAACAGGCACTGAGGCAGGGAGAGCAGGCCCTCGAGGAGCGAGTACCTGATCCCAGTAAGACACCTGAAAGGAAAGCAGTGGGCCCCTGAGGAGTGGGTACCCAGGTTAGAATTTACCCCGAAGGGCAGAGAGGGCTTCCAGCAGCAGCAGGAAGCGGCAGAGTAGCTTAGACCGGTCGAGACCAATCCTTGCTAACTCAATGAGCTAGCAAACAAGAGTAGGCTATATACCAGTATATCGTGACATCACTCAAAGGGGACGTCCCCGAGGTTCACGCCATTGCTGGAATAAAGATGTGGATAGTGTGCACGCGCACACCCTAGGAGGTCCTTGATAGAAACATGGCGGGAGGCAATGCCATAGCCGTTCCAGTGATGCCGGAGGGTGTGGCTTGCAGATGCAGCGGTAGCCATCTTCCCAAGGCTTGTGGGAGGAGTTGAGAAGAAGGTGAGACACAAGGGGCAAAGCCGTCTCACCCCAACGGACGCAACAATACCCCCCTTCAAAGGGCTCCCTCCAGACCTCCTACCTGGTCTTGGTTTCTGAGGATGCATTCTGTGGAATTGCTGAAGCATCTCTTTATCTATGATATTAGCCAAAGGTTCCCAAGAGTTTTCTTCAGGTCCATAACCTTCCCATGACAGGAGGTATTCCCATACTCTGCCTCTCTTTCTCACATCAAGGATAGCATCTACCTTGTATTTGATGTCTTCATCTGCATCAATAGGTGTAGGTTCAGGTGTCTTGGTTGAGAACTCACTAAGAACTAATGGTTTCAATAGTGAGACGTGGAACACATTATGAATCTTTAGTACTTATGGAAGTTTCAGGCTATATTTAAGAGTACTTAGTCATCGGAGAATGGAAAAGGGTCCGACGAAGCGTGGAGCAAAACGAGCTGATGGTAGCTTGAGTCTTAAATGTTTTGTAGATAACCAGACTTTATCACCAGGCTTAAATACTGGAGTCTTGTTGTGATGAGCATCATAGCCTTTCTTTGCTCATAGTCCTGCTTTGCATAGCATCTCTTTGGTTTTAGTTGTGGTGTCCGTCAATTCCCGATGCCCTCTCTCCGCCCTCCTTACCTCTTTGGTAAGGCTCTTCGTCCGCGGGAAGATTGGCTGCCGTGGCATTCTTCTGTCGCAGTCCTCCGGCATCCCCGGACCAGCTGGACGCTAACTGCCATGTTTCCTGGAGGTCTAGGGGCGCGTGTGCGGCACGGCCCCGACAAAAATACCGGCGATGGCGCAAAACTTGGGGGCGTCCCCCTAAGATGACATCACCCGCGACTGATATTTAAGGTCTTAGAAATTGCTAACAGATTGAGTTAGCAGGGATAGGATAAGGATAAGGATTCATTTTATCTATGCTACTCTGCCTCCTCGGACTAATCAGGGGTACCCGCTCCTCGGGGGCCTTGCTCTCTCTCTTACTTTGTAGATTGCAGTCTGGAACCGGTACTCGCTCCTCGAGGGCCCTTGTTCCCGAACTTCTTCAAATTCACTTCTGGCTGGAAGTCATTGCTGCTTACTACATCTGTGAGTTACTATCACTCTCTCAGAGCTTTCCCTGGAACCAGGTACTCGCTCCTCGAGGGCCTATACATTCCAGTTCCTGGGCTCCTAAGAGACATTGTGTGAGTGTTACCATCTGGTTCGGTACAAGAACTCTGCATATCCTGCCTACTCACTATATTTCAGTTTCTCTACAGCTTAGCCTCCAGGGATCGCTGTTCCAGTATCTGAGGGACTACAGGCATTCTATCTCACTACTGCCACCTCTGGTGGTTCAGTATACTGTCTAATAAAAGAACTAGGTACAAAACTTAGATTGTAAGCCATTTGGGGATAGAGAAATACTACAGTACCTGAATGTAAACCGATGTGATATCTCAGATTGAATGTCGGTATATAAAAATAATAAATAAATAAATAATAAAGTGTGTGTCTGTCTCCATACTCTGAGCCTGACCAGTGGTCCCTCTCGGGATCTTCCTTCCCAGGGGTGTGGTCATTTGCCACTGGTCCAAGGATCCACCCACAACTCTCCTAAATACCAACAGATTGCTAGCTCCCTAGCAGTCTTCCAACTCTGTAACCAACAGAAAACAACAGATTGCTAACTCCATGTATCCGGCACAACTTGATGCTTTGCAGGCCATACCGTGCTTGGCCCAGCACTTTGTGGAGCAGCAAGACGCCTTGGAGATACTTACTGCAGCATTTCATCAGCTACACACACAGAAGGTTCAAGGCACAGCCTCCAACCAAGAAGGTCAGTCACCAGAGGTAACTTTGAAGAATGCTGTACCACTGGCAGCTCCAATCCGCTTTTCCGGAGAAATCCAGAAGACCTGGGGCTTTTTGAACCAGTGCTGCATGCACTTTACCTTACAGTTGTCTCTATTTCCTACAGCTCTCTCCAAGACTACCTACATCCTTTCATACTTGGATGGTAGGGCCCTGTCTTGGGCATCCACCTTGTGGGAATGCAAGGACTCTATTTTGCAGGACATAGAAGGATTTATGGATTTGTTTAAATCCATTTTCAATGACCTTGCTCGAATGTCTGTAGCCAGTTCTGCTTTAGTGGATTTGAAGCAAGGCAGCAGATCATTGGCTGAATTGGCCATAGAATTCAAAACTCTTGCGGCAGAACTCCACTGGGACCCTAGATGTCTGAAGACCCTCTTTTGCAGAGGCATGGATATCCGTTTGTAGGATGAGCTGGCCGCTCACCAGACACCTGACTCACTGGACGAATAAATAGCCTTGGCCACTCAGATTGATCACCTGCTCCGGGACAAGGTAAAGGAACTCCAGCCTAGGGTGTTACCCGGGTTGAAACAGGCCAATGCTGTCTCTACACCTCGGATGGTTCCAGTAGTTCCTGCTGCTGATTCAGATGAACCAATGCAACTTGGTCATGGACACTTGACCTCCAAGGAGAGAAGATTTTGGAAGAAGCTCGGCCTTTGCATGATTTGTGGTCAGCCCAGCCATGATATCTCTACATGCTCCATTCGTCCGAAAGCACGGACGGGCCAAAGCCCTGCTGGAGGACTATTCTTAGGCCTTACTGCACCCTCTTGTACGCTCTCTCTCCCAGTCTCCTTGACCTACAGACCATTCACGGTTCAGACTCCTGCCCTGGTGGACTCAGGGGCAGGAGGCAACTTCATTCTCAGACATCTAGTGGAATACCTGAGGAGTCCCTCCATCAAGCTGGAAGATCCACTATTGTGTTACAACTTGAAGTGGGCTTTGGACGTTCCCCAACTTCGCCACTTCCACTGAAGATCTCAGTGACGTCCCCAGCAGCTCATCTATCGCTGCTGATATCTACAACTCATTCTCAGTGAATTTTCTTCCAAGACTCAAGATCCACCTGTCATCAATGCAGAAGATGACTTAGTATACAAAGTCAAAGAAGTCCTGGACGTTCATAAAAGAGGCAAGACTTTTGAATACCTTCTAAAATGGGAAGGTTTTGGCCCCGAAGGAAACCTTTTTAATTTTTGGCCTCAGTACAACAAATCTTTATATTTAAAATATTACTGGTAAATTAAATATCAATCAGCTTCAGAAACAAGTGAAATCACAAAGATGACCCTGGTCGTCAAAATATCATCATGAATAAACTGGGAGAATTCTGGACTCTCCAGGGGGGCAAACAGGTCTCTTCATTGATTTAGGAAAATATTAAGAATTAGAACGGGAGCCCGAGGAGGAGAGAAAGAGAGAGAGACTTCCTAATCCGATCCAGCACTCGGAGAGGCTTACCTCGGCGTGGTTTGGAGGTTAAAGACCCCGGAACATCGTGTGAGCCCAGCTGTCGAGCTCGGTAGAGAGGCGGAGCCTGAGTGACATCATCAGGAAGTGCCTTCCGCTATAAGATCCGGCGGCAGACACAGAGATTTGGGAGCCCGAGGAGGAGAGAAAGAGAGAGAGACTTCCTAATCCGATCCAGCACTCGGAGAGGCTTACCTCGGCGTGGTTTGGAGGTTAAAGACCCCGGAACATCGTGTGAGCCCAGCTGTCGAGCTCGGTAGAGAGGCGGAGCCCGAGTGACATCATCAGGAAGTGCCTCCCGCTATAAGATCCGATAGCAGACGGCGCTTTACTGCCGTCGGCATGCTACCTAAGCCGCGCGCTCCATAAGGGGCGCGTGGCTTGGTCCGGCTTAGGCCGGCGAAGGCTGTCCACTCTTTTAGGAGTGCTGTGTGATTTGGACTCTCTCTGCTCTTAATCCCTCTTAATGTATATATTGTGGTTGAGGGTAAGTGATATTCCTAAATAGTTGTTAATTGGTACATTTTGATTGGTTTATAAAATATGCCACATACAAAGCATAAAGGTAAGGTCAGACAGGAAGCCTAGACCCCTATTAGACCTTCCTCTGTTCAAACAACTATTACAGGATTTTATCCATCAGCAGAAATAAAAATCCCGGAGTGTCCCGTTGTAGGAGGAGATAGTGAGCAAGTATCTCCCCCTCTGGGAGAAGTCAGTCTTAGTCCCGGGGCACCATTAACACCTGTCCCTCCTTGTAGCAATGCATCCAACCATGAACTAGGCTCATCACCTATACGGAAGTCGTTTAGTGGAATGAGCCCGATTGAGGAAGTCATGGGTTTAGGATTGGCAAAGCGTAAGGAGGAAGGAGATTTATGCATCTTCCCCCAAAGGAGGGTGCTAGTGGGGGAACTATACCCGCTAGTAGGAAAGATTCTGTCTCCCCCTCAGGGGGTAGAGACAGAAAAGAATTCTCTGTATCTCATATATACAACTCAATGCCAGGTGCACTAGCAGGAAGTCCATCTAATGTAACAATGGATATGATTTGGCAGGCTATAGTATCATTACAAAAGAATATTTTAAATTTAAATGTAAGTATCAAAGATATGCAAACAGCATTGTTTAATATGAATCCAATAGTGACAAGTCAGGTTGAGACAATAACTAAAGTAGAAGAGGAAATAAAACAGATAAAATCTGTTCAAACAACTATTATCCAGGGAGAAACAGTTTTATAAAAAAAAAATTGAAAATATTGAGAATTCTATCAGATATACTAATCTGAGAATTATAAATTTTCCGAAGTGTAAATTGGTTTCCCCTCAGGAACAATTGAAAAACTATTGCTGAGAGATATTATCTTTGTCTTTGGAAGAGTTTCCCTCAATCTACAATGTGTATTTTATTAGTTGGAAAAATGAGAACGAACCTGAACAAAGAGAAATAGAAACAACTTTGAATGTGACAGAACTTATAGAAACAGCCTTCAGTTCCCAAGTGGAAAGAAGAGGCACTCTTTTAGTTAAATTTAATTATTTGTCAGAGAGAGATAAAATTTTGAAATTGTTTCTGGTAAAGAGAGCCTCTTTATATTTGGGACAGAAGGTATGGATCTACCCAGATCTGTCTAAAGAAACCCAAATAAGAAGAAAAAAGTTTTTGCCATTAGTAAATCAGGCGAGGACGTTTGGTATTCAAATTAAGTTGAGATTTCCTTGCAAATGCATAATGAGCACGGAAGGAGAAAGATATGTATATTTTGAGCCAGAACATTTACAGAAGTTTTTGGAAGCACATCGTAACCGAGAGGAAGTAACTGAATCTCCTAATTAATAAGTTGGCTATACATATATATGTTTTCTGCCTTTACCCTTAAATGAGTATGTAATATCTTATATTATTATTTAAGATTGCTCATGTAGGAGATCCAAGATTGCTGACGCATAGTCTGTAGTGTGAACACCGTCGGGCTGAACTCCTAAATAGTATTACCTGATATTTCGTTTTTTCCTGAATGGGAAGGAAAAGGAAACCACGAGCTGGGAACTTCCCTGCAGTACCTGCTCCTGTTACCTTGACTGGCCTGATGGATGCACACATTTTGCTAAGCAGCCTGATATCGGGGCCTTAGCCGCTGGAGGGAGGGGAATTGGAGCTCCCCTCTCTCCCTGGCTCAATTTCGTCTTTGAGCCCCGAAGACTTCCCCCAGCAATGAAGATCCATAACGCGTTTCAAGTCTCTTTACTGAAACCGCTCATTCTCAACAAATTCAGCACCAAGACATCAGATCCCCCTCCTGTTGATGCAGAAGAGTACGCTGAGTACAAAGTTGATGCTATACTTGATGTAAGGAAGAGAGGCAGAACTTGGGAATACCTCCTGTCATGGGAGGGCTATAGATCAGAAAATAACTCATGGGAACCTATGGCTAACATATTGGACAAAGAGATGCTGAACCAATATCATCGATAGCATACTTGGAAACCAAGACCAGGTAGGGGGTCTGGAGGAGGCCCTTTGAAGGGGGGTACTGTTGCGTCCGTTGGACTGAGACGGCTTCGTCCCACATGCCTCACCTCTATTTCTGCTTTTTCCACCAGCCTCGGGAGAATGGCATCCATAGCGTCTGCTTGCCGCACCCTCCGGCGTCCCTGGAACGGCTATGGCGCGACGTCCCACCATGTTCTACCTGAGGGCCTCCTAGGGCATGCGCCCCATGTCTTTATTGCAGTGTTGGCACAAACCTCAGGGGCATTCCCCTCGAGTGACATCACTGCTTCTATTTAAGGTTGCCCATTTGCTGACTCCCGTTCAGTTAGCAAGGATTGGATTCGTCCCGTCTAAGCTGCTTTGCTGCTTCTGCTGCTGCTGGAAGCTCTCTACACTCTTCGGGGTTCTACTAACTTGGGTATTCACTCCTCGAGGGCCTGTGTTGTCTATCCTGGTGCCAGCTACCATCTCTTCCTCCTGCTGGGAACTCTACCATTACAGCTACGAGAGAGTGAGTAATAACATCTTCCAGTCTATCTCCTACAGCTCCTCATTGAATACCTGCATCGGAGCCTTATACCACCATTGGGGGACGGGTCTCCTCTGCCGAGGATCCCAGACTGTTGCTACCAGAATCTACTCTCTACTGCCACCTCTGGTGAACTCTACAAGCTGCATAATAAAGATTTAATCTCTGTGTTTGTGTATCTGAGTCTAGCCTGGTGGTACAGTTCCCCACAGGGCTCCTCCCCATGGGAGTCACTACCACTGTGGCCCCTAAGAATCCACCAAACACCTCAAAACCATAACACCTGCAGGAAAAGTTGAGCGTGGGTGTACAGGCACACAGCTTAGAGAAAAGTCTGCCCGTGGCCTCCTCTCATTTTTGGCCTCCAGCTGGTTGAGGTTCACTGGTGGCCCATGACTTCTCCTCATTTTTGGCTACTAGCAAGTTGGGCTCTATCAGCAGCCCACAGCCTTTCCTCATTTCTGGCCACTGGCAGGTTGGACTCTGTCACCGCCCTTCCAAGTGTGCTGCCCTGTGCAAATGCATGGTATGCATCCCCGGTCACACTAAGCCTGTTTCCAGGTGATTTATAAATATGTTAAAAAGCAGTGGTCAAAAAGATCCCTGGGATATTCAACTATTCACCTTTTTCCATTGAGAAAATTGGCCATTTAGTCCTACTTTCTGTTTTCTTTTAACCAGTTCATAGTCCACAATAGTACATAGTCTCCTATCCCATGACTTTTTAATTTCCTCAGAAGTCTCTTATACGGGACATTGTCAAACACTTTCTGGAAATCCAGATACATAATATCAGCTGGCTCACCTTTATTCACATGTTTACTATAGGAGCTGCCTTCTCCTAGAGTCCTTGCTCCTGTTTAACGAATAAGCCTTGATGTTTTTTATGCAACAGAAATAGTGCACTCTGCTTTGGAGGAAGGTGGAGGGTGGTGGGAAAGAGGAATTTGGATTCAGAGACAACCAACACGAGTCATGACTTTTTTACAGTCTGGTGTATGGATGCATGTATGGATGTGTATGGATGCATAGATATTATGGAGAAAACACAGGACTGCTTCTACAGCCAAGCCCATAAGCAAAGCATGTAAAGCAGCACTGACTGATACGTAGGGGGACATAAGGCCTGGACCGACAGGCACAGTATTAGAGGATAAAGGTCAAACCCTTGTAGGGATGTAAGGCCTGGACGGACAGGCACAGAATTAGAGGTCAAGCCCTTGTAGAGACGTAAGGCCTGGATGGACAGGCACAGCATTACAGGATAGAGGTCAAGCCCTTGTAGGGTCATAAGGCTTAGACCGACAGGCAAAGAATTAGAGGACAGAGATCAAGCCTTTGTAGAGATGAAAGGTCTGGACGGACAGCCACAGCATTAGAGGTAAAGCCTTGTAGGGACATAAGGCCTGGACGGACAGGCACAGCATTAGAGGTCAAGCTCTTGTAGGGATGTAAGGCCTGGATGGACAGGCACAGCATTAAGAGGTCAAGCCCTTGTAGGGACATAAGGCCTGGATGGACAGGCACACCATTAGAGGTCAAGACCTTGTAGAGATATATGTCTGGACAGAGAGGCCAAGCATTAGAGGTTATAGGTCAAGCACTTGAGAGACATAAGGCCTGGATGGATGGGTACAGCATTAGAGGACAGCGGTCAAGCCCTTGTAGGGATGTAAGGCTTGGACGTACAGGCCCAGCAATAGAGGATAGAGGTCAAGTCCTTGTAGGGACCTAAGGTCTGGATGGACAGGCACAGCATTAGAGGTCAAGCCCTTGTAGGGAAGTAAGGTTTGGACAGAGAGGCACAGCATTAGAGGTCAAGCCCTTGTAGGGACGTAAGGCCTGGATGGACAGGCACAGTGTTAGAGGTCAAGCCCTTGTAGAGAAGTAAGGCTTGAACGAACAGACACAGCATTAGAGGTCAAGCCTTTGTAGGGATGTAAGGCCTGGATGGACAGGCACAGTGCTAGATGTCAACCCCTTGAAGGGATGTAAGGCCTGGACAGATAGGCACAGCGTTAGAGGTCAAGCACTTGTAGGGACGTAAGGGCTGGATAGACAGGCAGAGCATTAGAGATCAAGCCCTTGTAGGGACCTAAGGGGTCAAGCCTTTGTATGGACGTAAGGCCTGGACAGACAGGCACAGCATTAGGGGATATAGCTCAAGCCCTTTTAGGGATGTAAGGCCTGGACAGACAGGCACAGCATTAGAGGTCAAGCCCTTGTAGGGATGTAAGACCTGGAGGGACAGGCACAGCATTAGAGGTCAAGCCTTTGTAGGGACGTAAGGCCTGGACAGACAGGCACAGCATTAGAGGATAGAGATCAAGGCCTTGTGGGGACATAAGGCCTGGACGGACAGGAACAGCATTAGAGGGCAACCCCTTGTAGGGATGTAAGGCCTGGAGGGACAGGCACAGCATTAGAGGTCAAGCCTTTGTAGGGACATAAGGCCTGGACAGACAGGCACAGCATTAGAGGATAGAGGTCAAGCCCTTGTAGGGACGTAAGGCCTGGACAGACAGGCACAGCATTAGAGGATAGAGGTCAAGTCCTTGTAGGGAGATAAGGCCTGGATGGACAGGCACAGCATTAGAGGTCAAGCCCTTGTAGGGATGTAAGGCCTGGAGGGACAGGCACAGCATTAGAGGTCAAGCCTTTGTAGGGACGTAAGGCCTGGACAGACAGGCACAGCATTAGAGGATAGAGGTCAAGCCCTTGTAGGGACGTAAGGCCTGGACAGACAGGCACAGCATTAGAGGATAGAGGTCAAGTCCTTCTAGGGACGTAAGGCCTGGATGGACAGGCACAGTGTTAGAGGTCAAGCCCTTGTAGAGAAGTAAGGCTTGAACGAACAGGCACAGCATTAGAGGTCAAGCCTTTGTAGGGATGTAAGGCCTGGATGGACAGGCACAGTGCTAGATGTCAACCCCTTGTAGGGATGTAAGGCCTGGACAGACAGGCACAGCGTTAGAGGTCAAGCACTTGTAGGGACGTAAGGGCTGGATGGACAGGCAGAGCATTAGAGATCAAGCCCTTGTAGGGACCTAAGGGGTCAAGCCTTTGTAGGGACGTAAGGCTTGGACAGACAGGCACAACATTAGGTGATATAGCTCAAGCCCTTTTAGGGATGTAAGGCCTGGACAGACAGGCACAGCATTAGAGGTCAAGCCCTTGTAGGGACGTGAGGCCTGGATGGAGAGGCACAGTGTTAGAGGTCAAGCTCATGTAGAGATGTAAGGCTTGGATGGACAGGCACAGCATTAGAGGTCAAGCCCTTGTAGGGACATAAGGCCTGGATGGACAGGCACAGCATTACGATAGAGGTCAAGCCCTTGTAGGGACATAAGGCCTGGACGGATAGGCACAGCATTAGAGGTCAAGCCTTTGTAGGGACGAAAGGCCTGGATGGACAGGCACAACCTTAAAGGTCAAGCTCTTGTAGGGACGTAAGGCCTAGACAGACAGGCACAGCATTAGAGGTCAAGAACTTGTACAGACGTAAGGCCTGGACGGACAGGCACAGCATTAGAGGTCAAGCTCTTGTAGGGACGTAAGACCTGGATGGACAGGCACAGCATTAGAGGATAGAGCTCAGGCCCTTGTTGGGATATAAGGCCTGGACAGACAGGCACAGCATTAGAGGTCAAGACCTTGTAGGGACTTCAGGCCTGGACAGACAGGCACAGCGTTGGAGGTCAAGCACTTGTAGGGATGTAAGGCCTGTACGGACAGGCACAGCATTAGAGGCTAGAGGTCAAGCCCTTGTAGGGACGTAAAGCTGGATGGACAGGCACAGCTTTAGAGGTCAAGCCCTTGTAGGGACGTAAGGCCTGGACGGATAGGCACAGCATTAGAGGTCAAGCCTTTGTAGGGACGAAAGGCCTGGACAGACAGGCACAACATTATAGGATAGAGGTCAAGCCCTTGTAGGGACGTAAGGCCTGGACGGACAGGCACAGCATTAGAGGTTAAGCCCATGTAGTGACGTAAGGCCTGAATGGACAGGCACAGTGTTAGAGGTGAAGCCCTTGTAAAGACATAAGGCTTGGACGGACAGGCACAGCATTAGAGATCAATCCCTTGTAGGGACGGAAGGCCTGAACGACAGGGACAGCGCTTATAGTTAAGCACTTGTAGGGACGTAAGGCCTGGACGGACAGGCACTGCGTTAGAGGTCAAGCTCTTCTAGGGACATAAGGCCTGAATGGACAAGCACAGCATTAGAGGTCAAGACCTTTTAGGGAAGTAAGGCCTGGATGGACAGGCACAGGTTAGATGTCAAGCCCTTGTAGGGACCTATCATAGAAACATGGTTCACAGAATCTCATGAATGGGATACAACAATGCCAGGCTACAACTTGTTAAGGAAGGACAGAGAGGATAGAAAAGGAGGAGGTGTGGCTCTTTATGTCAGAAACAACATCCAAGCATCTGAGCTGCAAGGAAGTTGGGGCAAGGAAGAAGCACTATGGGTCGACCTAAAAAAAGATGACAGAGCATCCATTTATATTGGAGTGGTTTACAGGCCTCCAAACCAAAAGGAAGAGCTGGACAGAGATCTGGTTGAAGACATCCATAAGATAGGTAAGAAGGGAGAAGTGGTGATCGTGGGTGACTTTAATATGCCAGATGTAGACTGGAAAATCCCATCTGCAGAAACTAAAAATAGTAGAGCGATAGTGGATGCCATGCAAGTAACTTTGTTCAAACAAATGGTGTTGGAACCCACGAGAGAAGGAGCTATACTCAACTTAGTGCTCACTAATGGAGATAATGTCTCTGATGTCCAGGTGGGCATCCACCTCAGCACCAGTGATCATCAAACGATATGGTTTAATATCACTAAAAGAATAGGGAAAAGAACCACAAAGACCCGAGTTTTACAGTTCAAAAACACAGACTTTGAGGAAATGGGGAAGTACCTGGAGGAAGAACTAAAAGGATGGGAGAATGAGAGAGATGTGGATCAGCAGTGGACCAATCTAAAAGGAGCAATCTCCAAGGCAACTGCTCTATATGTTAGAAATGTAAAGAAAAGCAAAAGAAAATTGAAACCTATCTGGTTCTCAAAGGAGGTGGCTGACAAAATTAAAGCTAAAAGAACAGCATTCAAGAAATATAAAAGATCCCAAAGGGAGGAGCACAAAGAAGAATATTTGTTTCAACTGAGGGAGACGAAGAAATTAATCAAGTTGGCAAAAAGTCAAGCGGAAGAGAGGATTGCCAAGGAGATAAAAAATGGTGACAAAACATTTTTCAGATACATCAGCGAAAAGAGAAAGGTCCAAAGTGGTATAGTGAAATTGAAAGGTGGTAATGATCAATGTGTAGAGAGAGATGAAGAAATGGCAGAAATATTAAACGAATACTTCAGCTCTGTGTTCACTAAAGAAGACCCTGGAGAAGGACCATCTCTACACAACAAGAAACTGGAGGGAAGTGGAATAGATGAAAATCCTTTTACAGTAGAAAATGTATGGGAAGAGCTAAAGAATCTGAAAGTGGACAAAGCTATGGGGCCTGATGGGATTCATCCAAGGATACTGAGGGAGCTCAGAGATGTTCTGGCGGGTCCGCTGTGTGACCTGTTCAATAGATCCCTAGAAACAGGAGTGGTACCAAGAGATTGGAGAAGAGCGGTGGTGGTCCCGCTTCACAAGAGTGGGAACAGGGAGGAGGCTGGCAACTACAGACCGGTTAGCCTCACTTCAGTGGTGGGAAAAGTAATGGAGTCACTGCTGAAAGAGAGAATAGTGAATTATCTACAGTCAAGAGAATTAATGGACCAGAGGCAACATGGATTCACCAGGGGAAGATCCTGTCAGACAAATCTGATTGACTTTTTTGACTGGGTAACCAAGGAATTGGATCAAGGAAGAGCGCTCGATGTCATCTACTTGGATTTCAGCAAAGCTTTTGATACGGTTCCGCACAGGAGACTGGTGAATAAAACGAGAAGCTTAGGAGTGAGGGCCGAGGTGGTGACCTGGATTGCAAATTGGTTGACGGACAGAAGACAATGTGTGATGGTAAACGGAACTTTCTCTGAAGAGAGAGCGGTTTTAAGTGGTGTACCGCAAGGATCGGTTTTGGGACCGGTCCTGTTCAATATCTTTGTGAGCGACATTGCGGACGGGATAGAAGGTAAGGTTTGTCTTTTTGCGGTTGACACTAAGATCTGCAACAGAGTGGACACGCCGGAAGGAGTGGAGAGAATGAGACGGGATTTAAGTAAACTGGAAGAGTGGTCGAAGATATGGCAGCTGAGATTCAATGCCAAGAAGTGAAAAGTCATGCATATGGGGAGTGGAAATCCGAATGAACTGTATTCGATGGGGGGGGAAAGGCTGATGTGCACGGAGCAGGAGAGGGACCTTGGGGTGATAGTGTCTAATGATATGAAGTCTGCGAAACAATGTGACAAGGCGATAGCAAAAGCCAGAAGAATGCTGGGCTGCATAGAGAGAGGAATATCGAGTAAGAAAAGGGAAGTGATTATTCCCTTGTACAGGTCCTTGGTGAGGCCTCACCTGGAGTACTGTGTTCAGTTCTGGAGACCGTATCTACAAAGAGACAAAGACAAGATGGAAGCGGGTACAGAGAAGGGCAACCAAGAAGGTGGAGGATCTTCATCGGATGACGTACGAGGAGAGATTGAAGAATCTAAATATGTACACCCTGGAGGAAAGGAGGAGCAGGGGTGATATGATTCAGACTTTCAGATACTTGAAAAACTTTAATGATCCAAAGACAACGACAAACCTTTTCAGACGGAAAAAAATCAGCAGAACCAGAGGTCACGAGCTGAGGCTCCGGGGAGGAAGACTAAGAACCAATGTCAGGAAGTTATTTCTTCACGGAAAGGGTGGTGGATGCCTGGAATGCCCTTCCGGAGGAAGTGGTGAAGTCTAAAACTGTGAAAGACTTCAAAGGGGCGTGGGATAAACACTGTGGATCCATCAGTCTAGTGGCATAATATAGAGGAGGTGGTAAAACACTGCACGGAGCGGCAGTAGCCACAGAGGCATTCACGGAGCGGGATGCCAGTGGCCAGTAGTTGTTCCACCTTCAGGCAGCAAAATACTGCACGGAGCGGCAGGTAGCCACAGAGGCATTCACGGAGCGGGATGCCAGTGGTTTGTGTTCCACCTTCACGGAGCGGAAGGTTGGAGGGCTGCCATCTCCAAAAAAACAAAAAACAAAAAAACAAACAAAAAACAAAAAACAAACAAACAAACAGAGTGGGTAAGAGTATGGGGCAGGGGGTGTGGCCGTTTATTGCGGCAGTTGCTACCCCTGATTGAGCTGGATGTTCATTGGGATGCGGAATACGGCACTGCTCTTTGCATTGGTGGAGGGGTGGAAGGGAATTGGGGCCGGAGGGTGCTGGAAGCCAATAGTGACGGGGGAGGGGGAGAAAAAAAGGGGGGGGGAAGATTAAAAAAAAAATGGATAAACTGCGTAGCTTGCTGGGCAGACTGGATGGGCCGTTTGGTCTTCTTCTGCTGTCATTTCTATGTTTCTATGTTTCTAAGGCCTATATGGACAGGGCACAGCATTAGATGCTAGAGGTTAAGCCTTGTAGGGGACATAAGGGCCTGGATGGAGAGGCACAGGCATTAGAGGTAGAGGTCAAGCCATTTTAGGGACATATGGCTGGACGGACAGGCACAGCGTTAGAGGTTAAGCCCTTTGTAGGACATAAGGCCTGGATGGACAGGCACCAGCATTAGAAGGTCAAGCCCTTGTAGGGTCGTAAGGCCTGGACAGACAGGCACAGCATTAGAGGTCAAGCCTTTTTAGGGACGTAAGGCCTGGATGGATATGCACAGCATTAGAGGAAGAGGTCAAGCCGTTGTAGGGACGTAAGGCTTGGATGGACAGGCACTGCAGTTGAGGTGAAGCCCTTGTAAATACCCAGAAGCTATTAACTGTACTTATGCACGTCACAGCTGATGACAAAGGAACTTGAAGAGCTCTCAGAAATAAGAAAACCGCTACTCAAGTCCAAATCTACAATGTCAACCTATGTTTGACTTTGTAGTTTACACAGTGCCTCCGGTAAACTATGGGAACACATAGAATGAACTAGAGTGCAACTACCACCAGTTTTCTATAGTACTAGAAAACATTAATGTTGGCACCTAAGAAAGATTTAGGGAAATGGCCCATATTATGAAGGTCATGAAAACTGTTGAGCGTATGAAATGTATAACCTTCACAAGTCAGCTTTTTATGTTCTTACATTCCAAATGTTGCAAAACAGGAAAAAAGAATATTCTGGAAAGAAGTGATGCATAAATACATTAAACTGAAATTAGAAATACTAGAACTAAACTCAGACAGGCACAGCATTTGTGGTCAGGCCCTTGTAGGGACTTATGGCCTGGACAGTGGACAGACTGGCACATCGTTTCAGGTCAGGTACATGTGCTGATATTATCTGGAGCATAGGAGGCAGTTGGAGCTGCTGCAAGGCTTTCAATTGCTTTATTCATCTTGCCATATCACAGGGAAAATTTGGAAACCCAAGCAAAGGCAATTTTTATTTTTAAAAAAACACTAGCATTTCTATCAACTCTGGTGCCAGCCTTGAGCGGTGAGGGGCTCATGATATCCCCTGTTATTGAAAATAACACGTTTCACCTGGGTACACTGGTTGGTGGATATGACAGATATTGCTGAGCCACTTTGGCTAGGTGTGGCCAGACAGTGGACTGTGTGCCCAATAGCTCTGCGGATCTGTCTGCATGTCCTCTGTGGGCTCTGAGAAATACCATGTCACTGACATTTGTGCTGGTGTCTCCTTTGCTTGGGTAGGCTGAGAGTCACTCATGCCAGCTGCTTTCTCTCTAGCCCATTCGAGAACAGATGATTTTTTATGGGCAACATGGCTTTGGCATACTGAAGTGGAGGAGGAAGTTCTACCTGTTGCTTGACAGAGTGCTGCTCCTGCTTGGGCTAGCACTACTCTCTGAAGTGCCCGCTGTTTCCTCCTGTGCTTCATGCCTAATATGTCTCTGCTTATGGCGCTCCTCTTCACAGACGTTTACTAACAGCAGGTCCTTTACCAATAGGAGACAATCATTCTGTAGAGACGAGTTTCCCTTTCAACACGGGGATCACAGACTGTGGGGAGCATGTATGTGTTCTGTTCTGTTAAAGGCCTTAATCTTTCTTGCACCTGCTTCTGCCAAAACGTCCAGACAATGCAGCACCTCTGCTGTCATTCCCTCTTCTGTTTAAAACCCTCCAAATTTTCCTCCAGAAAATTAACTAGAGGGATGATGTCAGCCAAGGTGGAACTTCTGGAACTCAGCTCCTCCGTGGCATCCTTGAAGGGCTGCAGGATTTTTACCAGCTGACTCATAACTAACCAATCATGATGCCCTGGGGAACTATGCACACCTATGTCCATTGCCGCAGAAAGTTCATGAAGGGATGTCTGCTTCTCCACTAACCTCTGCAGCATCATATAGGTGGAATTCCACTGGGTGGCAATGTTTTGAATGAGAAGCTTGTGAGGCATCTCCAAATCAGTCTGCTTTTGTTGGAGAACCTGACCAGCCTTCACACTTCTGTGGAAGTGCGCTGCTATGTTCCTGCACTTGTGTATTAACATATACAGGTATTCATTCTCTTGGTGATTGGATTCCAACCCCAGAGCTGAAATTGCTACCAGGTGCAGCAGGTGTGCAAAACATTGGATGTTCTGAAAGCGCCCGTTGGCCTTTACCATGCTTTCACCATTGTCTGTGACAAAGAACCCTGAAGATTCCTGTCTTGCTGGTGTAGCTGCCAACCCGCTAGCATCTGTCTTATGCAAGACAGAATATTGGCTGAGGTATGGCCATCGTCCGTCAGGTGGGGTGTGCAGGTAAAGCCCACCTCAACCCTGATACTTGTTCACTAGTAGAGCTGGCTGCCTGCCCCTGCCTCAGCCAGGTCCCACCAGTGTGCTGTCTGAGAGAGTAAGAGTGTGCATTTTCATGGTGGTTCCAGATATCGCAGCTGAAATGCACACTCCCCTGTGCCTTAGCTAGCAGCGCTGGATGCAACTGTGACAGTGGTTGTACAGGCTGGGGGATGACCTTTCTGCTAAATGTGGTTCTGGAGGGGACTTTGTAATTGGAACTAAGACCGTCAGCAATGCTTGAATCCCACATTCTCCACTATCTGCAAGGGCTAGTCATCAAGGGCAATCATTTCCCCAATGCTCCTGGTTACAACTTTTGAGGCTGCCTGCCTCCTTCCCCAGGATATGGTTACTGAACACCACCCCATTTCCTCCATGGGGTTGTCGCTTCTGCCACATGGCAGGGGGCTGCTGGCCTGCCACCTGACTGATAGAAGGGGCTGAGGGCATGGGGTGACTCTGCTCCTTTTCAACCACTTTACGCTGCCTGGGAAAAGGGGTCCCCTGACTGGTTCTGCACCATCCCCAGATGGCAGTACTGTTGGATGTTGCTTCTGTATGTGATGCATCATGCCAAAATTAGTTAGATGTCCCATTTGCTTGCCTCTGCTAATAGCCCTAGCACAGTAATTACACTGAGGACAAACGCGGGTCCTCCGTCACTTTAAAGTGGCTCCAGATTCGCAGATTTCTTTCGTGATCCCTTCTCTATATCTTTGGGTTGGATGCTGGCACTGGAGGCTGAAGTAGTGGGTGCACCCTGAGAAGCAATGCCAGGGGCATCATTCACACTCTGTACCTGCGCTGACTGCTCTTTCTCATCAACATCATCAGTTTCATATCTCCCCTGCAGCACTAAAGTGGAGGCTAAGACAGAACTAACAAATCCTCCTAAACCTTCTTTCAAGCTATTACTTCTTTCCATTTCTGATGATGAGAATCCACACAAGATGATTCTTCATCGGAATGAGAAGCAAACAGTGCCCTGCGCTAGATTTTCAATTGCTAAGTTGAGTCTGCTGTCACACTGCTGCTTTTGGTGTTGCCCTTTGTCTTGCATGATTCAGCCTCCCCTTCCCTCATCTCCAAAACTACCAGGGGTCAGAAACAGGGTGGTGGCGATGCATCTTCTTTAAATTTCAGTTTTTTCCAGATGGAACTGGCCTGCCCTTCCAGAGATTTTAGCTTGGAACAAGTCCCTTTTTAACTTTAATGGGGGGACTGGCACTGCCTTTGAAGTGCCTCCTCTGCCAGTCCCAATCACTCGACCATGTCTAGCTTTCCCTGACATCATGGATTGAATGTCACTGCCTACTAGGGATTTTAATTAAAATAATTATTTCCAAAAGAGGCCTACTGGGGATTTGGCTTCAGAGAGCACCGCTGTCCCAATTTATGTGAGTCTGCAAACTGCCCACAGGCCCACGAGGCAGTGCCTGGATGTACACTACTACTGGGACCGCTGTACGTGCACACACCAAACTTGTAACTACTAAAGATACCTACTGGGATTTGCTTCAGAGAGCACCACTGTCCCAATATATGTGAGTCTGCAAAACTGCCCACTGACAGCCCAGTGCACTGCCTTCTTGGCTTAAAAGAGCACTGCTATACCAATATATGTGTCTGCAAAACTACCCACTGACGCGCAGTGCATTGCCTTGTTGGCTTAAAAGAGCACTGCTGTACCAATATAGCAGGCCAATACAGTAAAAATCACGGGAGAGCAGGCGAGCGGCCCGCTCTCCCTGCGCGCACACAGGCACTCTCCTGTGCGCGCAATTCAAATAAAAATTATTCAAATTAGGGCCCACGGTAAAAAGAGGCGCTAGGGATATTAGCGCGTCCCTAATGCCTCTTTTTGGACAGGAGCAGCAGCTGTCAAGGAGTTTGACAGCCGACGCTCAATTTTGCTGGTGTCGGTTCTCAACCCGCTGACAGTCATGGGTTCGTAAACCAGACGCCGGCAAAATTGAGCATCCGGTTTTCAATCCGCGAGCCGCGGGCCGACTTTAAATTTTTTTTTTTATTTTGGATTATTTTTAATTAGGGATGTGAATCGTTTTTTGATGATTTAAAAAAATCGTCAGATATTTTTTAAATCATCAAAAATCGTTAGAGTCGCATACAATAGAAATTCCCCCGATTTATCGTGAAAATCGTAAATCGGGGGGGGGAGGCGGGAAAACCGGCACACCAAAAACAACCCCTAACCCAACTCGACCCTTTAAAACAAATATCCCACCCTCCCTAACCCCCCCCAAAATGTTTTAAATTACCTGGTGGTCCAGTGGGGGGGGTCCTGGCGCGATCTCCCGCTCTTGGCCATCGGCGCCATTTTGACTGCCACTAATATAAATGGCGCCGATGGCCCGATAAAAAAAAACCCCACCTGACCCTTTAAAATGACCCCCTTAGCCTCCCCCACCCTCCCGACCCCCTCCCCCCAAACCTTTTAAAATTACCTGGTGGTCCAGCTGGGGTGCGGGGAGTGATCTCCCGCTCTCGGGCCATCGGCTGCCACTAATAAAAATGGCGCCGATGGCCCTTTGCCCTTACCATATGACAGGGTATCCGTGCCATTGGCCGGCCCCTGTCACATGGGAGGAGCATTGGATGGCCGGCGCTGGACCCCAGGGACTTTTGGCCAGCTTGGGGGGGGGGCCTCCTGACCCCCACAAGACTTGCCAAAAGTCCAGCGGGGGTCCGGGAGCGACCTCCTGCACTCGGGCCGTATTGCCAGTATTCAAAATGGCGCCCACGCTACCTTTGCCCTCACTATGTCACAGGGGCCGACGGCTGGCCCCTGTGACATAGTGAGGGCAAAGGCTAGCAGCTGCCAATACTGAAAATGGTGCCGGCGCTAGCCTTTGCTCTCACTATGTCATAGGGGCCGACGGTCGGCCCCTGTGACATAGTGAGGGCAAAGGTAGCGCTAGCGCCATTTTGAATATGGCCCGAGTGAAGGAGGTCGCTCCGGACCCCCGCTGGACTTTTGGCAAGTCTTGGGGTCAGGAGGCCCGCCCTCAAGCTGGCAAAAAGTCCCTGGGGGTCCAGCTGGGGTCTGGGAGTGATCTCCTGCACTCAGGCCATATTGCCAGTATTCAAAATGGCGCCGGCGCTACCTTTGCCCTGTCACATGGTAAGGGCAAAGGGCTATCGGCGCCATTTTTATTAACGCAGTCGATGGCCTGAGAGCGGGAGATCACTCCCCGCGCTCCCGCTGGACCACCAGGTAATTTTAAAACCTTTTTGGGGGGTTCGGGAGGGTGGGGGAGGGTTTTTTGATTATCTGATCGGGTGCAGCCGATAATCAAAACTCAAATCGGGCTGGGTGATAAAAATTTTAAGATTTGGATCGGAACCGATCAGATTTCCGGTTCCGATTCACATCTCTATTTTTAACTTTTGGGATCTCCGAATTAATATCGCCATGATATTAAGTCGTAGGGTGCACAGAAAAGCAGGGGTTTTTTTACTGCTTTTCTGTGCACTTTCCCGGTGCCAGCAGAAATGAACGCCTACCTTTGGGTAGGCGCTAATTTCTGAAAGTAAAATGTGCGGCTTGGCTGCACATTTTACTTACTGAATCGCGCGGGACTATCTAATAGGGCCATCAACATGCATTTGCATGTTGCGGGTGCTATTAGTTTCGGGGGGGGGGGGGGGTTGGACGCGCGTTTTCGCCATGCTATTACCCCTTACTGAATAAGGGGTAAAGCTAGCGCGTCGAAAACGCGCGTCCAAACGCGGGTTAACAGTGCGCTCCCCCGGAGCGCACTGTACTGTATCGGCCTGTATGTGAGTCTGCAAAACTGCCCACTGACACCCAGTGCACTGCATTCTTAGCTTAAAAGAGCACAGAGAGTTAAATAAAAAAAACTGCAGTTAAAAAAAAAGAATGGCTTGGCAGAGCAGCAAAAACGAAGAAATATCTTTTTCAATGGAAAATTCTATCAAACTAGCTAGAAATTGAATATATCTCCCACCCACACTACCCAAATCCTGCTTGCAGCCTTCCTCAGGGGGGTAAAAAATAAGCAGAAAAATGCCACAGCTAGCAGCTTGACTCAGTGGGACAGACAGAGAGACCATCTGAGATCAATAAAAGAAATTCGGTAAAAAAAAACCTGCCTGGCTAGCACTGCAGCAACAACGAACAAATATCATTTCAATGGAAAATTCTATCAAAGTAGCTACCAATTCAATACAGATTTGAGACAATCAGACTGGCTCTGAGTAAAGCCACCTCCTGGATCACCCCCGCAAAGAAAGTGCTTGACACGCTGCGTGCTTAAGATATAAATAGTGCAGTGTCATCAGGAATAGTGTCACAGAGCACTGAGTGAGACTGGCGATTGGCTGCATTAGAAAAATGTTTAGCTCTGATAGGTTGCATTCTCGTCTCCTTGCCATCCTGTCTGACCACTCTATGACAAGGCTGTGAGGTCACTTATGACTCACAGGAAAGGGCTGGTTTTTGCTGTGGATAATTCCCCTATTTCAAACCTCTGCTAAGAAATCACTGCGAACCAAAAGAATGAAACTAATATGATAATTTTTATTTCTGGTGGATCGCGATGCATTTCACGAACCCATGAATACAACGAATAGGGACTTATGCGTTGCGGATTACAAATTTGTTGAAAATGAATGCACATCCCTACCTGACACTGTCACCCTCTTCCTCTGTGATTAAGGCAGCTACCTTATACAATGGTAAATCTCTCTGGATGCTGAAAAGCAATTATGTAAACAGACTTCCAGTCTTCCACCCTGCCCAGGCATTCCTGGACTTTCAGGGGCCATTGCAATATCTTGCGCTCAGGCTAGCACATGGATTAACCAGTGATTGGATGTGCGTTTTGGATGTGCTAGGCTAACACCTGATGCAATAAAGGGATTAGCATGTCCAAAACGCACGTAGCTGGACTGTAAATGCCATGTAAATGCCATGTTGTTGAAGCTATTAGCTCTTACCCCTGATGCAAAACATTTGCCATGTGCCAACGTGCACTTTTTAACATGGCAAATTTAATGTCGGCCCCAGAGCTGGCGTTAAGTCTTTCCGCGCGTCAAGGGCTCACTAAAAAACAAAAAAACCTGCTTTCTCTGGTTCCTCTTACTTTTAGTATTATCGCGATACTAAGTAGGAGGAACCACAGAAAGCAGCAACATGAAAAAAAAAGTCTTGATAGCAGCCAGCTTCGGGAAACATGCTCAGTTTACCAGCATCCATTTTCCTAACCCATGGCTGTGCCCACAGCCACATCTCCTAGTCACCCGATGCCAAGGACACTTTAGGGATGCACAACTGATCCCGAGCGCGTCCTTTTTATCGGGGCACCTCATTGCCATACTGCATCTGGCGCTCAGGAGATGTGGCTGTGCACGCCTTAAAAAGAACGGGCGCCCAGTTTGGACACACGTTTTTATGCGTGACATTGCATTGTCCCCTCGAGACTGAGAGGAGAGCAAATAATTACCTGCCAAAAGTGAAGAGAGAGATTTCAATAGCATCATACTTTTCATGTCTAGCTCAAGGGCATTGGTGTGTCCCCTTCCAGTTATCCTGCTTAAAGGAGCAAAGGATCAAGGATTGGCAGTGATTCCAGTGCCTCCAGGCCCTTTAACTTCTGCACCTTTAATGGCTACTTAGATGGGACATGACCCTGCTGCCAAAAGTGAGGGGCACTGGCATGGCTAAACCCCTACTCCGCCAAAAATAATTTGGTTGACTCAAAGCCTTCAATTGTTGAAGAAATCCTCAGCTGAGCCAGGCCTTCTTAATAAGGACCTTGTTTCCAGTCTCAGCTTCACTAGAATCTCAGCTCTGTCCAAGAGACCTCTGGCTAACAAAGATATATAAAAGCTGATATAGCCCTATAGAATGTACTAGCAGATAAAGGCCCTTCTACTCTGTCCAGTGCCCTTCCTACTACAGTACCGTGGACCTTATTTAATTTCCAGCTTTACCTTCAGCTCCCCATTACAAAGGATCCTCTGTGCTTCTACCATTGTTCCCTAAATTCTGTTAAGGTCCCCTCACCCACCACCTCCATTGGGAGCCCGTGCCATTTATCCATTGCCTTATCTAGAAGGAAATGTTATTCCCACGGAACAAGGTTATAATAATTACTACTCAGACCTTGTACAGATCCTCATCCCCATCAATGATTCACTCGCTAATGCCCTGAAAACTTGGGATTCGGCCCTTGCTGAAATAAAAAATCTACTCACAGAAAACTTTCTTGCAATAAACACTAACAAGACAGAACTCCTCATCATCACACCACACAAGAACATCGCTGCAAACACCACACCTATCTCAACATCAGACCATCACCATTTGCAGCAAGTCCGCAGCCTTGGCGTTATGATTGACAATCACTTTTCCTTAAAGAATTTCATCTCGGCCACAATCAAAAATGGTTTCTTCAAGCTACATACGCTAAAAAGAATTAAACCTCTCTTACATTCACAGGACTTCCGGACTGTGTTACAAGCCACAATACTGCTGAAACTAGATTACTGTAACGCCTTACTACTAGGTCTCCAGAAAAACACAATTCAACCATTACAGATGCTACAAAACACTGCTGCTCGCTTACTCACCAATACTCGCCGACACGAACACATCACTCCAGCTCTCATGTTCCTGCACTGGCTTCCCGTAGCTTACAGGATTACATTTAAAGTACTCTCCCTCATCCATAAATCAATACATAACCAAGAGATGCAATGGTTTTCTGATCAGTTTATATTCCGTACCTCTAATAGACCAATAAGAAATATCCACCAAGCTAAACTTGCCTCTCCTCCTCTTAAACACATCAAACACGTGTCCACAAGAGACCGTACTTTCTCCATAGCTGGTATCAACATCTGGAACAAAATGCCTTTGGACTTGCGTCTCGAATCCTGCCATAAAACTTTCAAACAAAACCTCAAAACCTGGTTGTTCAAACAAGCTTTCACTCAATGATCATCGATTAATCTGAAATGCAATTTTCTTGTTTACTTTTTACCAGCTCCCTGTTCCTTTTCTCTCCCCTATGCTCGTTTCAACCTGCTAATTTCTCTGTTCGCCCTTTACTCCTTCTCTCCCTATGTGCAATATTTGTGACTTGACATTAACTTGACATTGGATTAGGCCTTTAACAGGCTAATTGCATATTTTCTCTCCTGCTTCGTTATGGAAATAGCATATGCATTTGTTCTTTATAGTTAAAGGAGTTATATTATGTACTCCTGAAATCCGTTATTTATGTAAAGCCTGTTGCTGTCATTTGTTTACATCCTGTATAACCTGTTGTATGTAAAGCCTGTTGCTAATTTATTGTTTACTGTAAACCGAGGTGATGTATATCTATACATACCGTGGTATATAAGAATCTCTAAATAAATAAATAAATAAATAAATACAAGGAACATGCACCCAGCCTTGTTCTTCCTCTCTCCCTCTCTCTTTCAGCAAACAAAGTAAAACCTGCAGATGTGAAGATAATTGCAGCTCTTGGAGACTCTGTTACAGTAAGTCCTAAATTATTCCTAGTATCCTTCTTATGCGAACCTCCTCTTTCCAGCACAGGATCTCACAAGCCTGTTATGCCATTCTTCTTACAGGCCGATTCAGTACAGTGCGCTCAGGCCGAGCGCACCGTTAGCCCCCGTTTAGACACGCATTTTCGACGCGCTATAAAACATGCATTCAACCCCCCGAAACTAATAGCGCCCGCAACATGCAAATGCATGTTTATGAGCCTATTAGTTAGTCCCGCGCGATACAGAAAGTAAAATGTGCAGCCAAAAGTCGGAGGCCCCCAAAATAAAAAAAAATTAAAAACCTAAAAAAAAAAAAATCTGCCCGCGGCCCGCAGGTTGAAAGACGGACGCTCAATTTTGCCGGCGTCCATTTTCCGAACCTATGGCTGTCAGCGGATTCGACAAATGACGCTGGTAAAATTAAGCGTCAGCTGTCAAACCCGCTGACAGCCGCCACTTCTGCCAATAAGGAGGCACTAGGGACGCACTAGTGTTCCTAGTGCCTCCTTATTAGCGTGGGCTCTCATTTGCATACAGAATCGCGCGCCCAGGAGAGGGGCCTGGGCGCACGTCAGGAGAGCAGGCGCTTGCCTTGGAGCGCCAGCTCTCTCGCACATTTTACTGAATCGGCCCGATAGTGATGACCTGCATATCACCATCTGAAGCAGGATTTATTAACACAGAATCTTCAGAGGGATAACCGTGTTAGTCTGGTGTAGAAAAAATGTCAGGAGCCGAGTGGCACCTTATAGACTCCCCAATTTATGCATCTGACGAAGTGGACTCTGTCCTCAAAAGCTCATGCTTTAATAAATTAATCTATAAAGTGACACTAGACTTCTGTCATTTTTTTATTAACATAGAAAATACCAATAGGCATGATTTAAAGAGAGCTCTCAGCGCATAGAGAGAAGTTATCTGGTTACAAAATGCTTGCCTCAAAGCTTACAATCTGAGAGGCTGATGTAAAAAGGCGTGCTCGGCTATGTGCATGTTAACACACATTTTTGTGGCAGTTTAACAGGCAGTGTAGCGCACAAAAAAATGTGTTCACAAACGTGAGTAAATTTGTGTACACAAATCACTCCTGCATACAAATCCCACATTTATTTATTTATTTATTTATTTAGAAACTTTTATATACCGGTATTAGTGGGGACATCATACCGGTTCACATATTAACAGAAGGCTTGGAAAATACATTTCAACAGGGAAGGAGAACTGGGCGGGGGGTTAACCTGAGGCAGTATGGAAGAATAGATTAAAAAACAAGAAATCATAACAAGAAAATAACAATATACAAAGTAATTATTTCCTTAATATAAGGAAAGGGCGGTCACCTGGGGGGTGAGAGCTATGGTGGGGATGGGAGGAACTATTCTGGGTAGACTTGGTTGAACAGAAATGTTTTTAGTTTCTTTTTGAATGTGATCGCACATGGTTCAAGGCGCATGTGGACAGGTAGGGAGTTCCAGAGGGCCGGACCGGCAATGGAGAGGGCACGGTCGCGGGTGGAGGAAAGATGAGCTGTTTTCAAGGAAGGTACATGTAGGGTACCTTTGCTGGCAGATCTGGTAGCTCGAGTGGACAGGGGGGCAGTGAAGGGGAGGTCGAGCCAGTTGGAGTTGTGGGTGTAGATAGACTTGTGTACTATGGTCAGGGTTTTGTAGTGTATACGGGAGAGGATGGGGAGCCAATGTAGATCCTTGAGGATAGGGGTAATGTGTTTCGTGTTTATGTGTGTTAGTAATGAGCCTTGCAGTGGCATTTTGCAACAATTGGAGAGGTTTTATTGAAGACAAGGGGAGCCCTAGGAGGAGGGCATTACAGTAGTCTAGTTTGGAGGTGAGGGTGGCTTGGATCACTGTGCGGAGATCATGGGTGTATAACAGGGGTCGGAGTTTCTTAAGAACGTTGAGTTTGAAGAAGCCTGCTTTGAGGATAGAGTTGATGTGTGGTTTCATGCTAAGATTGGGAGCAAGAAGAACTCAGAGGTCCCTAACGGAGGGTTGAACTGTGAGAAGGTTAAGTTTGGGGTCATTAGGCAGGAGGTTGGGGGGTTGCGAGGAGATGTGGAGGAGTTCCATTTTGTTTGTGTTGAGGGCAAGCTGAAGGTTGGTGAGGAGGGAGTTGATGGCTGCAAGGCAGTTTTCCAAGTGCTCCAGGGCATCAGATATAGAGTTGTGAATGGGAATGATGATCTGAACATCATCAGCATAGAGATAGAATTTGAGTTTAAGGTCAGTGAGGAGCTGGCAGAGAGGGGTGAGGTAAACATTGAAGAGGGTTGAGGAAAGAGATGAGCCTTGCGGGACTCCTTGTTGTAGAGGGTGTGAGGCAGATAGGTTGTTTCCAATTTTAACAGAGAACTTTCTGTTTGAGAGATAGGATTTGAACCAGGCGAGAGCTATTCCTGAGATGCCGATGCTTTCTAGCCGTGTCAGGAGGTGGTGGTGGCTGATGGTATCAAAAGCCGCTGAAATATCGAGGAGGGCAAGGAGGTAGCTGTGGCCTTGGCCCAAGCCTCTGAGGAGATAGTCTGATAGGGAGAGGAGTAAGGATTCGGTATTGAAATGTCTCCTGAAGCCAAATTGGGAAACATGGAGGATAGCATGATTTTCAAGGTAATCCATGAGTTGTGAATTAACAACTTTTTCCATTAGCTTGGAAATAAGAGGGAGGTTGGAGATGGGGTGGAAATAGGAGGGGTCTTTTGGGTCTAGGGAGGGTTTCTTAAGAAGGGGTTTGACAACAGTGTGCTTGAGGGGATCTGGGACCATCCCATGGGTGAGGGAGTAGTTGATAATATCTGCTATGGCTCTGGCTATGCTGTTAGGGATGGCTATTAGAGCTTTGGTAGGGATGGTGTCGTTGGGGTGAGAGGCTGGCTTAAGTTTACGAAGGAGACTTATGATTTCCTTAGAGGAAGTAAAGTCAAGTGTGGCCATTGTGGGTTGGGATGATGAGGGTACAGAGGGTAGGTTGGTGAGAGAACAGAGATTGGGGAGGGGAAATCTGGAGAGGATGTTGGAGATTTTATTTTGCAAGTAGTTGGTCAGTTCCTCACATTTGGCTGCAGCCTCAGAGTCTGGTATGATAGGTGGGATAGGGGTGGTGAGGCTGGCGACATAGGAGAAAAGCACCTTGGGGTTGAATTTATAGTCATGGATTTTTTATTTTTTTTTTTGCATAGAAGTCTCGCTTGTGTTTGAGGGTAGATAGTCTGTATTCGTGTAAGGCTGTTTTGTAGCTGGAGGAATGTTGCAGGGTTGGGTCCTTGCGCCATTTTCTCTCTTTCTGTCTGAGATTGCTTTTTAGGATTTTTAGCTCTTGGGTGTACCAGGGCTTGGAGGGTTTCACAGAGGTATTTATGACTCGTTCGGAGAGAGGGCATAGTTTATTGGCAATGTCTTCTGTAAGGCTATTCCAGGACGCTAAGGCTGTGTCAGGGTCTGAGCAGATTAGTCTTGGTAGGGAAGAGGCTAATGCGTCTGTAAGTTCGTCGCTGGGGCAAGTTTTTCTAGATATTATGGTAGTGTGAGAAGTATGGTTACTTGGAAGGGGTCTCTTCGCGGAGAGTCGGCCTTCAATGAGGCAGTGGTCGGACCAAGGCACTGGGGTGCAGGTGGGTATGTTGGTGGTCTGGAAGCTAGAGTTGATAAACATCAGGTCCAACGTATGGCCAGCTTTGAGAGTTGGAGATGCTATGATTTGTCGGAAGCCTATGGCAAGGAGGGATTGAATGAAGGTTTCGCAAGATGCAGTGGGGGGGAGAGAATCAACATGGAGATTAAAATCTCCGAGAATGATGGAAGGGGTGTCGGTTTTTATCCATTCTACAACAAATTCAATTAGGGGAGAAGGGTTGGACTCAAGGATGGTAGGGGGGCGTAGACTAGACAAATTTGCAGGGCATCTGCCCTAAAAAGACCTATTTCGAGTTTAGGTGGGGCGGCTATGCTGATAGGTTTAAGGTTGAGGTATTTTTTGGCTGCTAGGAGGAGTCCACCTCCTCTTTTTTTGGGTCGGTGGATGGGGAAGATGTCATAAAGGGTGGATGGGAGTTGGTTTATGAGGACGGTGTCTGAGTCTTTGAGCCATGTTTCAGTGACTGCACAGATGTCTGGTGTGTAGTCCGTGAGTAGGTCATTGAGGATTGGCGTCTTTTTGGAGAGGGATTGAGCGTTAATAAGTATAATGGAGAGGGTGGTGAGACCGAGGAATTGGGTCAGAGGCGAGGTGAGGATGGGGATGAGGGATTTGCGGAGAGGGGGGAGTGGTGGGGAAGGAGGGGAGGGGGAGGTAGTCTGGAGAGTGGGTGGTGGATGCGAGGGATTACGTAGGCAGCCATATTGGCTCCGCTAGTGGTCGGTGGAGTGGTATAGTGGGATATGGGAGGTGAAATGGAGGAGGGTAGTGGAAAAGGGTGCAATATGGAGTAGTAGTTAATATACAGTGCAGCAAGTTACATACAGTGAAATAATGTACATATAGCAACAGGTATGAGGAACAGAGAAGGTGTACTTTGAATTGCTCACCGAGTGGCGAGTGTCCGTGTTGAGTGACACTCGCCACTCGGCGAGCAACCGAGTGGCGAGTGTCATTAGATATCACTGCCCAAGGCACAGAGGTGATGTGGGCTTAACGGAAATTTAACTTCTGGTCAGAGGTGGTGCAAGCCAGCGGCGGATTCCCAATGAAGACCGGCCCAGGGATTTGCCGCCCAGGCCAGCGCAGGAGATACCACGTGGTTTGCCGAGCGTGCCTCTGTCACGGCCGTACTCGGCAGACCACGTGACTAGCGCGACCAGCTCACCAGGGGATGCCCGATTCCCTGATAGGCCAATCCGCCCCAGGTGTAAGCTTTCTGGGACAAGTGTTAGTTTATTCGGTTAAACCTGGAGTTCATGGAGCAGGGGTTTATGTGCATAAAATAGAAACTGTGTACAAAGCATGGTTTCTGTGCATAAATCAAGTGCTTTGCCCACTGACATCCCTTCAATTTACACTAAGTGTTAGGAATTGTGGACCCTAGGCCCGAGGTGGGGTTGTTGCTACCTGAAGGGTTGGGCCCCACAGGTCCCCACCATTGGGAGGTGAGGCTGGCGGGAACAGAGGCAAGCTGGAACTTCACCTGTGCCGACCCTCGTTCCCCGCAGGTTGAGCCTTTGTGTGCCGAGGTCGGCAGGACTTAGGAGTGCCTCTGTGTGGCTGGTCCCAGAGAGTGTAGGCGAGTGAGTGCAGAGAGGTTAGGCACAGTTCGAAACAGGAGCACTCTCGCAGGGAGGAGGTGAAGGAGTCTCAGGGGGTGCAAGGCCACTGTAGCTCTGAAGGGAGTAGAGCAGTACAACGTGGGATTGGCCTCGAGGAGAGGAGGTGCAGATGCAGAGACACGAACTGTAGTGTGCTGGAAGAAGGATAGAGCGGGAAACCCGCTGAAGCAGGTGTCTGATGAGTAGCAGCGCAGAAGTACTGCATGGGACATGGCAAGCCTGGTGACAGAACCCTCTGTAGCAGTAGCGCAGCAGGATGCCCTGAAAAGCGGGGCATTGAGACAGTCTGGTGGAGTACTGTGCTGAGCCAACTCTTGAAGAGAGAAGGCACTGTAGCAAGACCTCAAGGAGAAGTGCCGTGGGGATCCCAAGAAGCAGCCGGCACTGCGATAGGGACTAACAAGTGAAGTAGCGCTGAGCCTGGCCTCTCAGAGTGGGGAGCGCAGAGGCAGAAACCCGGAAGGAGAAGCACAGAGATCTGACAAAGGGAACAACTGGTCCGTAGAGAGATAATGGCACCAAGAAAGAACCAAGGAACTCATTGCCATGTCGGTTTGTAGGACTGGAGGTGAAGCTTAAGTACTCCGGGCCAGTGATGTCATCAGCTGGGGACAAGCCCGGCGTTCCTGCGATTGGCTCTTTAAAGGGCGGATAGATGGCATGCGCGCCTAGAGAGGCCCAGGATCGGGACGCTGGTCGGCGGCGTCCCAGCCATCACGTGGAGTGCCGGGAGCCAGAAGGAACACAGCAGCAGCGGCTGGCCACCGCCGCGAGAATACCGGGGGTAGAGAACCAGGCATGACAAGACGTGAGTTGAGCCTGCCACGGATGGCCACGGCTGGCAGTCATAACAGTACCCCCTTTCCTAAGCCCCCCTCCCAGGGGTTTCAGTTTTGATGGATGTGTCGCATGGAATTATTTGATGAGGTCTTTATCAAGAATATTGGTGGCAGGTTCCCAACTATTCTCTTCTGGTCCGAAACCCTCCCAAGAGAGAAGGTATTCCCATTTCTTCCCATGTTTTCGCACATCAAGGACATCTCACACTTGGCATACTATGTCAGCTTCAAAAGACAGTGGTTGTGGTTTGGGCGGCTTCTTCAAGAATCAAGATAATTCCAAGGGTTTTAGCAAAGATACATGAAAGGTGTTGTGGATCTTGAGAGAAGGTGGAAGCCGGCGTTTGTAAGTAACCAAGCCCAGCCGGCGGAGCATCAGAAAAGGGGCAATGTATCTGGGTGCGAAACGTGAAGATGGGAACTTGAGGCAGATAAACCAGGTGCTAAGCCACACCTTGTCACCCAGCTTGAACTGAGGACCTACACTGTGATGGGTGTCAAAGAACTTCTTGGCCTTCTGGGTGGCCTTTTGAAGTAGTTTTTGAGTACTATTCTAGAGCTGGTGTAACTCTTAGGCGGAAGCCTGAGCAGCAGGAGAATGGACGGTAATGTTAATGGCAGTGGAGGAAGAGGTTGTTGTCCGGAAGGGTGAGGAACCAGTGGATGAAGAGGGATGAGAATTAAATGTGAACTCCGCCCAAGGAAGGAGGTCTGCCCAATCGTTTTGCTGGAGGTTGACATAGCCCCGTAGGAACTGTTTGAGCATTTTATTGGTTCTCTCTGCTTGTCCATTGGCCTGAGTGTGATATGCAGATGTGAAGTCCAGAGAGACATTGAATTTCCTACAAAGAGACCTCCAAAAGTGGGCTGTAAACTGAATGTCGTGGTCTGACAGGATGTGCTTAGGAAAGCCATGGAGCCAGAACACATGGCAGATGAATAGCAGAGCAAGTTGTGGGGCTGATGGGAGGCCAGGCAGAGCAACAAAGTGGGCCATTTTTTGAATAGCGGTACACAATAACCCAGATGGTGTTGTTGCCACCAGAGAGAGGAAGGTCGACAATAAAGTCTGTTGCAATGTAGGTCCATGGCTGGCTAGGAATTGGCAGCGGTTGCAAGAGATCCCACTAGAGGTTTGTGGCGAGTGCAAGTAAGGCAAGACTCCACGTAGGCTTGTGCATCCTTCCTCATGGTTGGCCACCAGTAAAATCGCTGGAGGGAGGCCAGAGTTCTGGAATGCCCGGGATGCTCTGCAGTGAGGGAGTCATGGGCCCAGCGAAGCACTCTTGGTGAAGCTAGCACGGGACCACCGTCTTACCAGGTGGGATCGGGTAAGTGGCAGCCAGGATGACTTTAGCAGGGTTTATAATGTGGCAAGGAGGGACAAAGCATCTGGAGAGGGCGTCAGCCCGGCAATTCTTATTGGCTGGTCGGTAGTGAAGCAAAAAGTTAAACCGGGTGAAAAAGAGGGCCTAGCGGGTCTGACACTGATTCAAGCATTGAGCCTGTTGCAGGTACTCGAGGTTTTTGTGATCAGTGTACACCGTGATCTGGTGCTGAGCTCCCTCGAGCCAGGGATGCCACTCTTCGAAGGCTAATTTGATAGCCAGGAACTCCTTATCTCCTGTAGCATAGTTGTGTTCCACAGGAGAAAAACGTCTAGAGAAAAAGGAGCAAGGGTGTAAGGTTTGATTGGCAGAGTACTGGCTTAAGACCACCCCAATTCCCTCATCAGAGGCGTCAACCTCGACAATAAATGGACATCTGGGATCAGGATGTCGAAGGCATGGTTCATGGAGGAAGGCAGTTTTAAGGTCTTGAAAATCTGTAATGGCCTCGGGCGACCAGAAAGAGAGATTAGAGCCCTTGCAGGTCATAGCAGTAAGAGGTGCAGTCAGAGTGTTTAAGGAACTAGGGTAGTGGTGAACCCTTTGGCCTAGGTGAGGGTTTACTCCACCCACAGGGAGGAGTCCCGTGGGCCTCACAGTAGGCAGGCTCGGTCTGAATACACAGCACATTCTGGTGGAGAGAAGGCAAGTCCACAGAGTGGGAGTTGAGAGAGAGACAGACACAGTTGTGTACAGGCAAGGGAATACCCCAATGATGCTGTAGCAGATGGTATCTGGTCGATGCCGCAGAGCAAGTATGCCAGGAATCCCCGGTAGGCAGTGGAAGATCCTCAGAATGCAGCTCCAGTAGCGGCCGGCAGAGCAGGGTACACCAAGGAGACTGTGTTGGTAGAAGATGAGGAATGCCTGGGGAAGCTGTAGCGAGATGAGGCAGGAACAGCTGCGCAGAGTGAAGAGATGCTTGGCTGTAGAGGTGCGGTAATGGTCCGACAAGCGGGGTACACCGCAGTAGAATCTAGCAAGATAGTAGTAGAAGTAGAGAAGTACTCATCAGGAGCGGACGCCCCCGAGGTTCTTGCCATGACATGTACTTAAGAGGCCTTTGCATGCACCTTAGGTAATTCTGGATGGAACATGGCAGTTGGGCATGCTGAGGCTGCTCGGAGGATGTCACGGAGGTCAGCGTTCGTTAGCAGAGGTTGCCACTTGACCCAGCGAGGCAGAAATAGGAGAAAGATAGGTAAGCAACAAGGTTTGCAGCCTTCTGTGACCGAGGAGCGCATCAGTACCCCCCTTCTTAGGGCCCCCTCCCCGGGGGCTTTGGCATTCTAGGATGAGCCAAGTGGAACTTCTTGATGAGGTCTCTATCTAAGATGTTACTAGAAGTTCCCAGCTGTTTTCCTCTGGACCGAATCCTTCCCAGGAGATAAGATATTCCCAGTGTTTACCGCGTTTTCTTACATCGAGGATATCCTCCACCTGGTATGTGATATCTTTCTCCGCAGAGATGGGCTGTGGGTCAGAGTCCTCTTTAAAAATTCGGAAAGAACAAGTGGCTTCAGTAGGGATATGTGGAATGCATTATGAATCCGGAGTGAGGGTGGCAAATACAGGCTGTAGGTCATTGTTCCAAGGCGATGGACAGTGAAAGGACCAATGAAACATGGTGCAAATTGTACGGAAGGCAATTTAAGTCATATGAAGTGGGTGCTTAGCCAGACTTTATCTCCAGGTTAAAGTTGAGGAGCTGCCCTATGATGTGCATCATAGAATTTCTTGGCTTGCTGTCCTGCTTTCAGTATCAGACCTTTAGTTTGCTCCCACAGATGATGTAATTCTTGTGCCAAAGCCTGAGCTGCTGGAGAGGAGACTGTTAGAGGAATCGATAGTGGAGGTAATGGCTAGCGTCCGAAGACTAGCTGAAATGGAGATGACCCAGTTGAGGCCGAAGGATGAGAATTGAGTGCAAATTCAGCCCACTGTAATAGTTCGTCCCAATCATTCTGCCTAGAGTTAATATATGAGCATAGGAATTGCTTAAGGGTGCGATTCATCCTCTCCATTTATCCGTTCGCTTGTGGGTGGTAAGCAGATGTTAAGTCGTAACGCAATTCCAAATTTTTTGCAGAGTGACCTCCAAAATTTTGCAGTGAACTGAACTCCCCTGTCAGAGAGTATGTGTTTCGGCATGACATGCAGATGGAATATGTGGCGAATAAATAATTTTGCCAGTTCAGGGGCTGTTGGCAGCCCAGGTGATGTCATAAAGTGTGCCATCTTGCTAAACTGGTCAATGGTGACCCTTATGGTGTTGTTGCCATTGGATATGGGAAGGTCGACCACGAAGTCTGTGGCTATGTACGTCAATGGTTCACTGGGTGTAGGTAACAGTTGAAGAAGTCCCCAAGGACGACATGCTGGAGGCTTTTGTCGGGCGCAGGTTTCACATGATGCCACATAGGCCTTTATGTCTTTTTTTCATCGACGGCCACCAATAGTATCTCTCAATGGTGGCTAAAGTTTGAGATTGGCCTGGGTGGCCTGCGAGCAAGGAATCGTGAGCCCATTTGAGAAATTTTCTCCTGAGGTTACGGGAGACCACCGTCTTCCTGGTGGGAGCCACGTGAGTGGTGGACAACAACACTTGGCAGGGTCAATTATATGACGAGATTTGTCGGGTGTGTCTTTGGTGGCAAAAGAGCGTGAAAGTGCGTCTGCTCGTGTATTCTTCTCTCCCGGCCTGTATTTCAGCAAAAAATCAAAACGATTAAAAAATAGGGACCATCGAGCCTGCCTATGGTTTAGGCATTGTGCGTGGTGCAGATATTCCAAATTTTTATGGTCCATGTAGACGGTTATTTGGTGTTGTGCACCCTTGAGCCAGGGTCGCCACTCTTCGAAAGCTAACTTGATGGCAAGTAACTCTTTATCCCCAATTCCATAATTCTTCTCGGCCGGAGAGAAACACAGTGAAAGAAAAGAGCATGGACACAAGGTATGAGATTTGGTATGCTGGCTTAGAATGGCTCCTACTCCGACATCAGAAGCATTCACCTCTACTACAAATGGTCATCGGGGATCTGGGCGGCGGAGACACGGCTCTTGGAGGAAAGGTTTTTTTAGCTTTTGGAAGGTATTGAGTGCTTCTGGGAACCATTGTGCTGGATTGGCTTCTTTTCGCGTCATGGCAGTCAATGGCATGGTCAAGGTAGAGTAATGCTTGATGAATGAACGATAGTAGCTTGTGAAGCCTAAGAAGCAACGTAAGGCTTTGAGACCGGTAGGCTGGGGCCAGTCTTGGACATTCCAGGTCTTTTGTGGGTCCATCTCAAAACCCCGGCTGGATACCATTTAGCCTAGAAAAGGTACCGACTCCTGATGAAAAGAGCACTTTTCTAATATGGAATACAGCCGTTTTGCCCGTAGTCTCTGTAGTACCTCGATGACATCTCGTTGGTTGTTCTAGAGGTCTTGGGAGAATAACAGTATATCATCAAGATATACTACCACGCTTCGGTATAGTAGGTCTCGAAGAATTTCATTCATCATATTTTGGAAGACGGCAGGAGTGTTGCAAAGGCCGAAGAGCATGACTAGTTATTCAAAACGGCCATTGCAGGTATTAAATGTCGTCTTCCACTTGTCCCCTTGTTGGATACACACCAAATTATAAGCGCCCCTGAGGTCCAATTTTGTGAAAATTCTAGCTCTTTGGAGTCGATTAAAAAGCTCGTAAATCAGAGGTAGTGGGTAACGATCCTTCATTGTTATTTCGTTTAGACCTCAGTAGTCTATACATGGGCGAAGGGATCCATCCTTCTTCCCCACAAAAAAGAAAACGGCTCCTGCCGGCGATTTTGAGGGACGAATAAACCCTTTCTTTAGATTTTCCTGGAAATAAGTTGACATGGCCTTGGTCTCTATTAAGGATAGTGGGTTGACACTACCCTTGGGTGGTTCAGTATTAGGCTTTAAATTGATAGCACAGTCAAAAGTCCAATGCGGTGGAAATACATCAGCAGCTTTCTTAGAAAAAACATCCTGATATGTTGCATAACATGGCGGTAATCCTGGAAGGGTAGCGGTGGTCGTCATACATGGTAGTGGTTTCTCTTCAAGCATTTCTCATGACAACTGGGTCCCCATTGTGACACTCCAAGGTACTCCAGTCAAATTGAGGCTGATGAGTCAGGAGCCATGTAGCCTGAGTACCAGCGGGTGTATGGCTTTGTCCAACACAAAGAACGAAAGGGTCTCAGAATGAGGAGAGCCTGTACATAGATGGATGGTTTGTGTGGAGAGGGAGACCTCACCCGGTAATGGCTCACCATGTATGGAGGACAGCTGTAATGGAGTGGGTATCCGAATGGTGGGGATACATAGGTGGTCCAGTAATTGCTTGAGGATGAAATTTCCACCAGCACCCGAATCCACTAAGGCCAATGTTTGAAATTCTGGGAGTCTGAGATTAAATGGACAATTTTCTCAGTGGAAGGGAGTGGACAGTGGAGTGCCTCAGGGATCTGTATTGGGACCCTTACTTTTCAATATATTTATAAATGATCTGGAAAGAAATAAGAGTGAGATAATCAAATTTGCAGATGACACAAAATTGTTCAGAGTAGTTAAATCACAAGCGGATTATGATAAATTGCAGGAAGACCTTGTGAGACTGGAAAATTTGGCATCCAAATGGCAGATTAAATTTAATGTGGATAAGTGCAAGGTGATGCATATAGGGAAAAATAACCCATGCTATAATTACACAATGTTGGGTTCCATATTAGGTGCTACAACCCAAGAAAGAGATCTAGGTGTCATAGTGGATAACACATTGAAATTGTCGGTTCAGTGTGCTGCGGCAGTCAAAAAAGCAAACAGAATGTTGGGAATTATTAGAAAAGGAATGGTGAATAAAACGGAAAATGTCATAATGCCTCCGTATCGCTCCATGGTGAGACCACACCTTGAATACTGTGTACAATTCTGGTCGCCGCATCTCAAAAAAGATATAATTGCAATGGAGAAGGTACAGAGAAGGGCTACCAAAATGATAAGGGGAATGGAACAACTCCCTTATGAGGAAAGACTAAAGAGGTTAGGACTTTTCAGCTTGGAGAAGAGACGACTGAGGGGGGATATGATAGAGGTGTTTAAAATCATGAGAGGTCTAGAACGGGTAGATGTGAATCGGTTATTTACTCTTTCGGATAGTAGAAAGACTAGGGGGCACTCCATGAAGTTAGCATGGGGCACATTTAAAACTAATTGGAGAAAGTTCTTTTTTACTCAACGCACAATTAAACTCTGGAATTTGTTGCCAGAGGATGTGGTTAGTGCAGTTAGTATAGCTGTGTTTAAAAAAGGATTGGATAAGTTCTTGGAGGAGAAGTCCATTACCTGCTATTAAGTTCACCTAGAGAATAGCCACTGCCATTAGCAATGGTAACATGGAATAGACTTAGTTTTTGGGTACTTGCCAGGTTCTTATGGCCTGGATTGGCCGCTGTTGGAAGCAGGATGCTGGGCTTGATGGACCCTTGGTCTGACCCAGTATGGCATTTTCTTATGTTCTTATTGAGACAGGAAATGTGAGTGGAGGAGAAGATGTGGTCAGACCTAGGAAGAGTCCTCCAGCCTAGGCCTGCGAGTTTCCCGGATAGATAGGACAGGACTGGACAGCATGGCCTCATTCGCCACAATACATACAGAGGCCCCGGCTTTTGCAGTAACGTCTCTCTTGGGCATTAAGCGACTGCGGCCTAATTGCATAGGCTCTTCCTCCTCATTGCTGGGTGCTGGCGGGGCCTGAGTCACAGTCACCAGATGAGGAAGAGGAACTCCAGCAGGGGGCTTCTTATTCCCTTTTTGCTCTTATGTTCGCGCCCATAGGTGGTGATCAATCCGTCCTGCAAGGTCCTTGAGAGCATCTAGGGTCTCTGGCAGTTCCCGCGCTGCTAGTTCATCCTTAATCCGACTGCTGAGACCTTCAAGAAAAATGGTTCTCAGGCAACCAAGGTCCCAATGCAGTTCCGAAGATAGGGTCTTGAACTCAATGACATAGTTAGAAAGGGATTTGGTGCACTGCTGTAGGTGAAGCAGAGCAGATCCGGCGATAGTCTTGTGAGCAGGGTCTTCGAACACTGATCGAAAAAGTGCAAGAAATCTCATCAAATCCTTGGGGATGGGCTCGTTGCGATCCCAAATAGGTGAAGCCTAAGCCAAGGCTTTCCCGTCTAGAAGGGACAGAATATACATGGTTTTAGCTTCCACTGTTGGAAAGTAGGTGGGCTGTAGCGAAAAGTGCATGAGACACTGATTCAAAAAACCCCTACATAACATGGGATCTCCTGTAAAATGAGTAGGAGCAGGCAAGGGAATAGAGACTCGCATGGGTAATCCCAGAGGTGAGGTAGTGCCCTTGTTAGATGAGATAGACGCTTCCAGCTGAGAATTTAGCTAGTTGAAGGCTGTTGCCAATTTCTCCAAAGTCCGTTGTTGTTCTGTGATGTGTTGGGCCAGGCCTGGGATGGCCTGAAGGGCTGAGACCTGAGCCGGGTCCATGGAGTTAGCAATCTGTTAGGAACTAGGGTAGGTGTGAACCCTTTGTCTGAGGTAAGGGTTAACGCCGCACACAGGGAGGAGCCCCGTGGGCCTCACCATAGGCAGGTTTGATCTGAATTCACAACACACCCTGGTGGAGAGACTTTATTATGGAGAGAAGGCAAGCCCGCAGAGCGGGAGATGAGAAAGAGAAAGACACAGTTCTGTGCAGGCACTGGAATACCCCAATGATGCTGTAGCAGATGGTATCTGGTTGATGCTGCAGAGCAGGTATGCCAGGAATCTCCGGTAGGCGATGGAAGATCTTCAGAGTGCAGCTCCGGTAGCGGTCCTCAGAGCGGGGTACTCCGAGGAGACTGTGTTGGTAGAAGACGAGGAATGCCTGGGGAAGCTGTAGTGAGATGAGGCAGGAACAGCAGCACAGAGCGAAGAGAGGCTTGGCTGTAGAGGTGCGGTAACGGTCTGACAAGCGGGGTACACCACAGTAGAATCCAGCAAGCATAGTAGTAGAAGTAGAGAAGTACTCACTAAAGGCTCAGCAGCTCCGAGAAGGTGGTTAGGCAGGAGATGCAGGCAAGGAGTCCCTCCAAGGAGTGGATAGCCAAAGTGCTGGTGAGCCCTCGAGAAGCGGGTACTCAGCATCTAGGTCCACGGAGTCAGGAAGTCCCATTAGAGCGGAATTAGTTAGGCAGGTAAACCTTGCTAACTCGTCTTAGCCAAGGGCCAAGTGGATTAAGTACTGCAGTCATCTGACGTCATCGTGAAGGGGACGCCCCCGAGGTTCCCGCCATGACGTGTACTTAGGAGGCCCTTCCGTGCACACGCCTTAGGTAATTCCGGAAGGAACATGGCAGTCCGGCATGCCCAGGCTGCTTGGAGGACACCGCGGAGGTCAGCGTTCGTTAGCGGAGGTTGCTACTTGACCCAGCGAGGCAGAAACAGGAGAAAGAGAGGTAAGTAACAAGGTTCGCAGCCTGGTATCCCAAAGGGCTGTGATAGAGATATGGTTGCCCATTCGACCAGTTAACAGATTGGGTGAAGAGAAGGATGTAGACTTTTGGGCCACTAACTCAAGAGACTTGTATTTTTTATAGCTGACTTAACAGTAGGGATGTGAATCGTTTTAGGACGATTAAAATTATCGTCCGATAATTTTAATATCGTCTTAAACCGTTATGGAACACAATACAATACAGATTCTAACGATTTATCGTTATAAATCGTTAGAATCGTGAGCCGGCACACTAAAACCCCCTAAAACCCACCCCCGACCCTTTAAATTAAATCCCCCACCCTCCCGAACCCCCCCCCAATAACTTAAATAACCTGCGGGTCCAGCGGCGGTCCGGAACGGCAGCGGTCCGGAACGGGCTCCTGCTCCTGAATCTTGTCGTCTTCAGCCGGCGCCATTTTCCAAAATGGCGCCGAAAAATGGCGGCGGCCATAGACGAAAAAGATTGGACGGCAGGAGGTCCTTCCGGACCCCCGCTGGACTTTTGGCAAGTCTCGTGGGGGTCAGGAGGCCCCCCACAAGCTGGCCAAAAGTTCCTGGAGGTCCAGCGGGGGTCAGGGAGCGATTTCCCGCCGCGAATCATTTTCGTACGGAAAATGGCGCCGGCAGGAGATCGACTGCAGGAGGTCGTTCAGCGAGGGTTCCGGCGCCTCGCTGAACGACCTCCTGCAGTCGATCTCCTGCCGGCGCCATTTTCCGTACGGAAAACGATTCGCGGCGGGAAATCGCTCCCTGACCCCCGCTGGACCTCCAGGAACTTTTGGCCAGCTTGTGGGGGGCCTCCTGACCCCCACGAGACTTGCCAAAAGTCCAGCGGAGGTCCGGAAGGACCTCCTGCCGTCCAATCTTTTTCGTCTATGGCCGCCGCCATTTTTCGGCGCCATTTTGGAAAATGGCGCCGGCTGAAGACGACAAGATTCAGGAGCAGGAGCCCGTTCCGGACCGCTGCCGTTCCGGACCGCCGCTGGACCCGCAGGTTATTTAAGTTATTTGGGGGGGGGGGGTTCGGGAGGGTGGGGGATTTAATTTAAAGGGTCGGGGGTGGGTTTTAGGGGGTTTTAATGTGCCGGTTTTTTGATTTTTCGATTTTTCGATTTTTAACGATTTTTCACGATTTTTCACGATATTTTACCCCCCCAAACGGCAACAATACGATTCCCTCCCCCTCCCAGCCGAAATCGATCGTTAAGACGATCGAGGACACGATTCACATCCCTACTTAACAGTTGAAGATTTTGACTTGTTGGAACCCTTTTTGGATATTTTGCTTGGGATATTTTTCCAGACCAGTTCATGCCAGAACTGGAACTACACTCGAGTTATCCCACTCTCACTAGTGAGGATATTATCAATCAAGATGAAGGTGCAAGAACAAGAAGAGAAGTGAGCAGAGTAAGGATTGACAGGGAAACCATTTATTTTTGTTTATAATTGGATGAATGCTGATTCTTATTTTTATCATCTTGATCTGGATCCTCTTCTTTAGGTTACGGTAAAGTCTATTTTTTATTTGAATACCAACTCCAAACTCCCAAGTGTGGACTTACTGGGGAATGGATGGACCCTTTTGGTTTCCTTGCTCTTAAGAACATAAGAAATTGCCATGCTGGGTCAGACCAAGGGTCCATCATGCACAGCATCCTGTTTCCAACAATGGCCAATCCAGGCTACAAGAACCTGGCAAGTACCCAAGCACCAAGAAGATCCCATGCTACTGATGCAATTAATAGCAGTGGCTAGTCCCTAAGTCTACTAGATTAATAGCAGTTAATGGACTTATCCAAGAACTTATCCAAACCTTTTTTAAACCCAGCTACACTAACTGCACTAACCACATCATCTGGCAACAAATTCCAGAGTTTAATTGTGCGTTGAGTGAAAAAGAATTTTTCCAATTAGTCTTAAATGTGCTACTTGTTAACTTCCTGGAACTATGTGATATAGAGGGTGAAGTGGTCACAGAGATAGTGATCGACAGCACCAGGGGCCATTGGAAAAGATGTCTTCCTCCCCGTCCAGACATAGGCCTGGACCCGTAACACCCTTAGTGTAGGATAAAGCACTGAAACGGAGGACCCACTGCAATTTATTCATCTAATGTCCAGTAAACTGTGTCCAGATCCACTAAGAAAGCTGCAATACATCTTAAATAAAATCTCTCCCTTCGGTTGATGGATGGTACTATGTGTCTCCAGACTGCTTGGAATCCTGAACCTTTACCACAAGAGACGCAAGTAGAACCTGGAGTGGAGGGGAGAGCATATTTAGGAAAAGATTTGCTGCCAGAGAACTCCAGGAATAAGAGAAGGTTTTGATTTTTAAATCCATTAATTTCCACAAGGGCAAATATTTATAACTAACATAATACAGCTGAGGCCTCTTTTGCATTTATTGTTGTCAAAACAGGAAGTTTGCCATCGCTCCAGAGAACATGAGAACAAAAACAGTCTGTCCTTTTTATTTGAAACATGGCCAAGGCGATGGATGCTGCCACTAACCAGTTTCCATTACTATTCTCCTCTACACAGAACATACTTTATCACTTCCTGCATTGTCAAATTTAACTGCATCTTTAAATATTTTCAATAAATTGTAATAAGCTTTCAAGTACCTATTTTGCAGTACCAAGTTTGTTGGCTAAACATTGACCTTAATTTGCAGGCAGCAGCTGGAGCAAATGCTACCAAACTCGAGGAAATGTACATTGAGTATCGCCAGCTATCCTGGAGGTCAGTAGTGAAATCTCCGAGGTTCATCGCCTTACCTCATATCTGTACTTCTAACATGGGTCATGGAGATATACTCATACAAAGTCAGCTGCTGATAGAGCCTGAAAGCCCAACTATTGCATTGGCAATGATCACTATCTGAGGAATGATTTATGAAGAAATATTTATGAACCACTTCAGGGGTACTAAATAGAGCTTTAGTTACCTCTACTTTCATATCTGACATCAGCTCTTATGTTGTTTATTCCTCAGCATCGGAGGCTATGGAAGCTTTTCAGACATTATTACTCTTCCAAGTGAGTACTGTGCAATTGCAAATTGACCTAATAGAACACAGCTCATTCCCCTTCCTTCCTTCCTTACTATGCAGCTGCACATTGACCTACCAGCACGCAGCTCATTCCCCTTCGTTTCCTACTTACTGTACAGCTGCACATTGATCTACCAGCATGTAGCTCACTCCCATTCCTTCCCTTCTTACTGTGCAGCTGCATGTTGACCTATCAGCACACAGCTCATTCCACTTCCTTCCCTTCTTACTTTGGTCTACCAGCACACAGCTCATTTCCTTTCCTTCCCTTCTTACTGTGCAGCTTCATATTGATCTACCAGTATGCAGCTCATTCATCTTCCTTCCCTTCTTACTATGCAGCTTCATATTGATCTACCAGCTTGCAGCTCTTTCACCTTCCCTTCTTACTATGCAGCTGCATATTGATCTAACAGCACATAGATCATTCCCCTTCCTTCCCTTCTTAATGTGCAGCTGCACGTTGATCTACCATCACACAGCTCATTACCCTTCCTTCCCTTCTTAATGTACAGCTTCATATTGATCTACCAGTACACATCTCATTCATCTTCCTTCCCTTCTTACTGTGCAACTTCATATTGATCTACCAGCATGCAGATCATTCACCTTCCTTCTCTTCTTTCTACGCAGCTGCACACTGATCTAACAGCACATAGCTCATTCCCCTTCCTTCCCTTCTTACTGTGCAGCTGCATGTTGACCTACCAGCACACAGCTTATTCTCCTTCCTTCCCTTCTTATTGTGCAGTGGGACATTGATCCACCAGCACACAGCTCATTACCCTTCCTTCCTTCTGTCTTTTGTCTCAGTGTGGTAACTGCCTTTATAACAAAACTATGTTTTATTTTAAACTGAAGCCCTCCTCAAACTCATCCTTTTGCATTATTATAGTCATCTTGTTCTACAATATCAAATTATTTATAAGCACATAAATTGTTGGCTCATAATCTATTAAGAAAATAATCCAGTGTACATTAGATCTTCTAGGAATACACATTATTCCATTATTACTGTATATTGTTATTTAACACTTGAAATCTATTATTTTTTAATATCAGGAGTGTACTGAGAACTGTACAAGAAAAGTATATGCTTGCTATGCCCCTGCCACAAATGGCTTGCAATCTGAGTTTAAGCAGAGCGAGGTCTTGTCACATTCCCCAAGACTTCAGATTAGTCTGAGTGGAATTATTCATTTCTTAATGTCATTGTTTGCCTCATAGATATCTTTAAACTTTTCAACCCTAATATCATTGGCTATTCAACGGGCGAGACTAAGATCGAGAAAGGAGTTCATTGGGAGAAGGCTGGCTTTAATCTAGCAGTAAGCGGCGCCAAATCTCAGTAAGTAAATGAATTTTATTTTCTTCACCTAATGCTCCTTCAACCCTTATCTTAGTCTTCCTTTCTAAAAAGGAAAGGTTCCTAGCATCAGTCCCTCCTTGGCACTTAGCATTTAAGTGGTAATCTCAGTCAATGCCATCAAGTCCTAGAAATACAGACTTGAAGAATCTTACCTGTGACTGAACTTCCATCCATGAGCGTCTCGTTCATTCATTCATTATGAAATTTCTATGTTTATTAACTTTATTCTACCTGCTTCCTCAGTCAAGAAGTTCCCAACCTTTTGCCTGGATCCATGCATAGGTTGCCAGAAGAATACCCAGCGAGATAATGAGGAATCACAGAAGTCACTTTTCTGATTTTTTTCAAATTTTAGAACAAACTGAAAGCCTTTGGATAGACTGCATGAAATAATTTGGTGGTCTTAGTGTTCTCTGGTTTCCATATTGCTAAATATAAAACACCTATTGCAGTTTAGCTCTAACTATAGCACTGTTGTTGGTAGTCTCAGCAGAGAGACCGAAGATTGCAGAGACATGAAGTCTCAGAGAGGTGGCCCATTCAGAGCAGAATCGAGGCACATTGGAAGCCAGCATGGGGAGGCTTGCACTGCTCCTGCCCATGCGGTATCTGTTCTGTAATGGGGCAGTCTGTGTAAGTGTGTGAGGGAAGCTTGCACTGCTGCTGCCCATGCGGTATCTGTTCTGTGATGGGGCACTATCAAATTTCCAAACAGTTTTACAAGCACTAATTTTCGCGAGTACTGACTATTGCAAAGCCCTGTTCCTAGGACTTCCACAGGTGACCACACGACCTCTTCAAATATTGCAAAATTCAGCCGAAAGAATATTGACAGGTAAAAGAAAAAGAGATCACATTACTGGAACACTTGCAGAACTACACTGGCTACCTATTGAATAAAGAGTACAATATAAAGCGCTATGCACAATACACAAACTAATTCATGACAAAAAAGCGGAATGGCTGAACACAGCATTACGTGTACATGTTCCACACAGAAACCTAAGATCAGCTAATAAAGCACTACTGACTAGAGGTGTGCATTCGTTTGCAACATATTGGCAATCCGCAACGTATATGCCATATTCGTTGTATTCGTGGGGGTCACGAAACATATGGCGAACCCCCACGAATACAATGTATCACTAACGAATAAACCCCCACACTCCTGACTCCCTGTGACATAGTGAGGGCAAAGGCTATCAGCGCCATTTTGAATACCGGCAGCCGACAGCCCAAGTGCAGGAGATCGCTCCAGGACCCCCGCTGGACCACCAGGGACTTTTGGCAAGTCTTGGGGGGGTCAGGAGGGTGGGGGATTGTAGTTAATTAAATTTAAAGGGGTGGGATGGGGTTTTTTTTGGAAACGAATACATATGTAATTAATGAACGGATCGGGGTCCCCCGAGAACGGATGCAACGGATTTGGGTCCCGACGAATACCAATAACGAATGGGATGAATCCGTCCCTGCTGCACATCCCTATTACTGACTATCCCCTCTGTTAAGTCTGCTAGACTCACACAAGTAAGGGAGCGAGCACAACTTTGGCGGGACCCACATTATGGAATTCAATGCCTCTGGAGATAAGACTGCAGAAAAACCTGTTTAAAGAGCCTGTTTAAAGAGCCTGTTTAAAGAGCCTGTTTAAAGAGCCTAAAAACCTGGCTCTTTAAACAGGCTTTTCCTAAAAAGAATGGAGAAAGCAAATAAGATTGTAAGTCTGCACCAAATATGTAGTTTTTAATTTACTTTTTAAAAAATTTTTAATTTAATTTTTTTCCCACCTTTAAATACACCTAAGATTGTTTTCTTTATATATGAACTGCAATAGAAACTTCAACCTAACAAAATCAAAACTCAACAAATAGTTTTATATTGAAAGAACCCTGTTACCGAACATTGTTGGCACATTTATAATGTTTTAGCTATTTGAAACTAATTTCTATTACTTTACGTGCCTTTTTGTAAACCGTTGTGATGGTTAATTTACTGAATGACGGTATAGAAAAGATTTTAAATAAATAAGTGTGTGAGGGAAGCTTGCACTGTTGCTGCCTATGTGCTATCTGTTCTTTGATGGGGCAGTCTGTGTGTGTGTGAGGGAAGCTTGCACTGCTGCTGCCCATGCAGTATCTGTTCTGTAATGAGGTAGTATCTGTGTGAGTGTGTGAGGGAAGCTTGCACTGTTGCTGCCCATGCAGTATCGGTTCTGTGATGAGGCAGTCTATGTGTGTGAGGGAAGCTTGCACTGCTGCTGCCCATGCGGTATCTGTTCTGTGATGGGGTAGTCTGTGTGAGTGTGTGAGGGAAGCTTGCACTGCTGCTGCCCATGCAGTATCTGTTCTGTGATGAGGCAGTCTGTGTGATTATGAGAGGGAAGCTTGCACTGCTGCTGCCCATGCGGTATCTGTTCTGTGATGGGGTAGTCTGTGTGAGTGTGTGAGGGAAGCTTGAACTGCTGCTGCCCATGCAGTATCTGTTCTGTGATGAGGCAGTCTGCGTGATTATGAGAGGGAAGCTTGCACTGCTGCTGCCCATGCAGTATCTGTTCTGTAATGGGGCAGTATCTGTGTGTGTGTGTGTGTGTGTGAGGGAAGCTTGCACTGCTGCTGCCCATGCAGTATCTGTTCTGTGATGAGGCAGTATCTGTGTGTGTGTGTGAGGGAAGCTTGCACTGCTGCTGCCTATGTGCTATCTGTTCTGTGATGGGAAAGTATCTGTGTGTGAGTGTGTGTGTTTGCGTGTATGAGAAGCTTGCACTACTGCTGTCATAGGTCAGGTAGGCTGAGCTGGGATTTCCCCCAGCAGCAGTAGAATCAGACTTGGGGGCAGGGCCAGACTGGCTCTTCTGTCATTACTAGCCCCTTGCCCCGCTGGTTGAGCCCTTGGATTCTGATGGCTGGCGGAAGTTATGTGAAACTGGACAAGCCCAATGTAGAAGCATGGCTGGATCTGGGACATGTCATCAGCTGGGAGCCCAAACAAGGTACCGGCTGGGTATTTGAACAAGGTACAGGCTGGGAGCTTGATACAGGCATGACCAGTGACGTGTAATAGGAACAAGGACAAGCTTGGACCAAAAGGCAAGGGGAAGGGCAAGGCCTGGGAAACAGATAAGGGACTGAACTGAACTAGGCGAGGCAGGACGAAGGCTGGACACATCAGGTCAAGACTAGACAAAGACAGGACTAGAATAGGAAACAAACAAGAAGGCCCAATAGGGCACAAGGCTAGCTAGGCGAGCCTAGAAGGCCCAAAGTCCTCAAGGCAAGACAAGGAGGCCCAGGAGACCACTGAACAAAGCAGGAAGGCCCAAGAGGCCACAGAGAGGCCTGGAAGGGTGCAGAGCAAGGCAGAGAGATCTGGAAGGCCACAGAAGAAGGCAAGAAGCTAAAGTAGGCTGGAAGCCTAGGCAGGCCAATGGGCAAGGCTAGAAAGTAAGGCAAGGAAGCATAGATGGCCCAGTCAAGGTGCTGGGGTGACTTGATGAAGCAGCACTGAGGGAATGGGTAGGCTGGGTTAAGTATGGCTGGAACTGTTATGTTGTGACCAGCAAGAAGGCGGCTAGAGTGGTTGTAAATGAGGCTTGATGATGCCCTCTGCTGGCAAGGAGGTTGCATAGCAGGCGGAATCATGACAGTTGCTGCTTGTGCAGTAGCTGTTCTCTGGTGGGGTAGTCTGTGTGAGGGAACCTTGCACTGCTGCTGCCCATACGGTACCTATTCTGTGATGCGGAAATATATGTGAATGTGTGAGAGAAGCTTGCAGTGCTGCTGTGCATGCGCTACATATTCTGTGATGGGGCAGTATCTGTGTGTGTGTGAGGCATTTATACTGTTACCTATTGTGATGATATCCTGGGGTTTGCTGCCTGTCCTTGCCTTCTGGAAGTGTGGCTAATGGGTTTCACAGCCATCCTTGTGATCACAGATAATTTACTTGTCCAGGGTAAGTCTCAAATGTCCTCCTGACCAGGGTCTCAAACTGCCTCTTCACCTGGTCTCTACAGTCTGACCTTTATCAGGGGAGCCATTGGAACCTCATGGCTTAACACAGTCTTACCACCCAGTTGTTTCCCAAGGCAGTGAATTTTTAAGTCTTTTAGTCTCGGTCCACAATTTCAGCAAGTCCAAACAGAAAAGAGAAGAACAAACCCAAAGTAAAACTACATGCCAGCAAACCTTGCTCTTTTCTTTAGAGGGTCAAGATTCTTGATCCCACCAGCCTTTACTGTTCCTAGAGTTCTTTCCATGGGGAGTCCTTATCGCCTTCTGAGCAGCTTGAGGGAGACTGAAGTAGGTCTCCCGAGGGTCCCTTTTTATAGGCCCTAGGCCTCTCCCCTGAACTATCTTGATTGGTCCAGTCATCCTGCCTGCCCCCTTCCCACAGCTGCAACTGCTTTCTGGACTCTCTTGGTGGAAGAAACCACTCTCCCTGAGAAAGGCTGGTTCTCTTCACTCTCCCTCTTGAGTTTTCCCCAGTTGATTCTTTGGTTCTCAGCCTGGAGACATACACTCCATCACTTATCTCCCCCCCCCCCCCCTTTGTTGAGGAACCTCGCGGTCCTCCATCGAGGTTCCAGCCCCCTCCCAAGACAGAAAATCAGCATTACCATGTTTTTTTTCCAGCCCTATCTGTAACAATGAATTGATAGGGCTGTAGGGCTAGGTACCATCTCATGAGGCGGGCATCTGTGTTTTTCATTTGGCCTAACCATGTCAGCGGGGCATGGTCAGTTACTAGTCAAAACGGTCGCCCCAATAGATAATTCTGAAGGCTCTTAACTGCCCATTTAATGGCTAAGCATTTCTTTTCCGTGGTCGAATATTTCTGTTCGGCTGTGGAGAGCTTTCGGTTTAAGTACATAACTGGATGTTCGTCTGGCTCCTCCCCTTGGCTGAGAGTTGCCCTGAGGCCCATGCTTGAGGCATCGGATTGAAGGGTGAATGGGCAAGAAAAATCAGCATTGTGGAGAACGGGAAAACTGTTTCCTGGTCATGCTACCATGTGACCTGATTTGACTGATTCTTTTTTAGGAGGTCCGTTAACAGGGCGGTGATCTCAGGAAAACCCAGGAGAAACTTCTGGTAGAATCCCACCATCCCTAAAAATTCTTATACCTGTTTCTTAGTTTTGGGGTTGGGGATATTTAATACTGCCGCTACTTTAGAGGGGATGGGCTTTATCTTTCCATTCTCTATGATATGCCATAGGTACTGAACTTCCTTACGGCCTAGCATACACTTCTTTGAGTTTCCAATCAGCCTGGCCATATGCAGGGCCTGGAAAATGCTTCCCAAGTGGGCTAGGTGGCTGGACCAGTCGGGTGAGAAGATTACGACGTCATCTAAATAAGCTGTGGCGAAGGTCTGGTGGGGTCATAGAATCTGATTAATAACTCTATGAAAGGTTGCAGGAGCTCCATGTAATCCGAAAGGAAGTACGGTAAATTGGAACAACTCTTTTGGGGTAATGAAGGCCGTTTTTGGCTTCGATTCTGGTTCCAGAGGGATTTGCCAATACCTTTTGTTAAATCCAGGGTGGATAGATATTGATCATTCCCCAATTACTCAATTATATCTTCCATTCTGGGCATGGGGTATGCATCAAATTTAAAAATGGCATTCATCTGGAGGAAATCTATATAAACCTGGTAGACCCATCGGGCTGTGGAACAAGAATGATGGGGCTGGCCCATTCGCTTTCCGATTCATCTATAACCATAAGAACATAAGAACATAAGAAATTGCCATGCTGGGTCAGACCAAGGGTCCAACAAGCCCAGCATTCTGTTTCCAACAGAGGCCAAAACAAGGCCACAAGAACCTGGCAATTACCCAAACACTAAGAAGATCCCATGCTACTGATGCAATTTAAAGCAGTGGCTAGGGGGAGCGTAAGGGAGGAGAGAGAGACGCCCTTGACAAACGGAGACCACCCTGGGAAGGACTGACCAGTGCGCTCTGAGACCCGGTGAAAAACAGCTTCTGCACTGAGACCCGGAGTGAAAACATCTTGTGAATGGAGAGACCCGGGAGAGACGCACGATTGACGTCATCAGCAGGCGTCTGCTGTATAAATTCAAACAGCAGACCCGGGAAAGTCAGGGAGTGTAAGGGAGGAGAGAGAGACGCCCTTGACAAACGGAGACCACCCTGGGAAGGACTGACCTATGCGCTCTGAGACCCGGTGAAAAACAGCTTCTGCACTGAGACCCGGAGTGAAAACATCTTGTGAACGGAGAGACCCGGGAGAGACGCACGATTGACGTTATCAGCCGGCGTCTGCTGTATAAATTCAAACAGTAGACGGTGCCCCGCCGTCAATGGCGCACCGCCTAAGCCGCGCGCGGCTTTGTCTGGCTTAGTCCGGAGAAGGCCTCCTTCCCTTTGATTGGATGGTAAAAACTGGAGAATTCTTCCTGATTACTCCACAAGGAATTTATGGGAAGGAAAAGGAAAGTAAAATCCTTCCCAGTATCTCCAATAACATCCAGGGGCCCCATGGACAATCACGTCGTAAGGCGGATTGAATCACCTCGAGAGGACAATGTAGGGGACCAGTTTTCTGCGTCCTTTAGTCCTGGTGAAGGACCTTCATTTCCACCACAACCAAAAGCATCAATTCCGGATGGTTTTCTGCAGATAGAATTTGGCGGCCCACCTGATGGAAGGGACTGTGCAATTCCTCCAGAGAATCAGTTAAGCAGTAGTATTATTCAAGAAGGGTTAGCTACAGGGAAGTTAAAGAGGCCTGAGACATGGCCTACAGATCCCCCTGATAATATAACCCTAAAAGATATATGGAAATTGATGTCTGCTGTTAATAATATCTCTCAAATGAATGAATCATTGTCAGGAATTGTAAATGTGAATAAATAACAGATAGAAAACAAAGAAAGGAAGTAACTACCTTGAAGGATAATATGAGTAAAGTAACATCCAAAGTTAAATTGTTAGAAAATACTGGGATAGCCCAAATTAAAGATAGTCTCTCTATCCGTAGAGAGCTAGAGAATATAGAGAACATGATGAGATATAAAAATTTACGAATACTTAATTTCCTGCAAACTAGACTCCTATCATCTACTGAAATGTTAAAAAAATACTTCAGGGAAATACTTCAGTACTCAGAGACAGAAAAAGAAAATTATTCCTTACCTGCTAATTTTCGTTCCTGTAGTACCATAGATCAGTCCAGACAGTGGGTTATATCCCCCGTCCAGCAGATGGAGTCAGAACAGAGTTTGAGAGCGTCAGCATATAGAGTAGTGCACCCTCTGCTGGAGCTCAGTATTACGCATAGCAAAGCCCTAAAGCAAAACACAACATTTTGGATCCAGATCTGTCCCCAAAAAGGAACAGAGAAAGATATAAGTAAACAAATGGTCAACGGGACCACCAACAGTCAACTTGTGAGGAGCTGTGAACAGTAACAATAATCAGAGACAAACAGAATGAAAGTTACCTGGAAGAATCCGAGCAGGACCTAATGAAACCCCTAGTGGCGGGCGTCTGGACTGATCCATGGTACTACAGGAACGAAAATTAGCAGGTAAGGAATAATTTTCTTTTCCCTGTACGTACCTGGATCAGTCCAGACAGTGGGATGTACCCAAGCTTCCCTAAACCGGGTGGGGTCCTGAGAGACCTGCTCAGAGAACTTGATCGCCAAAAGAACCCGTGTACTGAGGTGCCAGGTGTAGTCTGTAATGTCTGGAAAAAGTGTGCAACGACTTCCACGTCACCGCACGGCAGATTTCCTGGGAGGAAACGGAGCGAGATTCCGCCCAGGACGCCGCTTGGGATCGCGTGGAATGAGCCGACACGCTGCGAGGCGGCACCCGCCCCGCCACAATGTAAGCCGATGAGATGGCGCCCTTTATCCAGCGCGCAATAGTCGTCTTGGATGCCTGAGAACCTCTCCTCGGTCCTGACCAGAGGACAAACAAATGATCGGATACCCGGAAGTCACTGGTAACCTCCAGGTAATGGAGCACCACATGCTTGACGTCCAGGAGCCCGAGAGACCGGGGTTCCTCTGGAGCGAACGCTGGAAGCTCCACCGTTTGTTTGACGTGGAAGGCCGAGACCACCTTTGGTAGGAAGGATGGCACCGTACGAAGGGAAACCCCGGAGTCGGAGAAACGCAGATAAGGGTCCCGGCAGGACAAGGCTTGGAGCTCTGAGATCCGGCGAGCAGAAGAGATGGCTACCAGGAAAACCGTCTTGAGGGTCAGGTCCTTGAGGGAGGACCCCCTCAGGGATTCAAAAGCAGGGCCTGATAGGGTTCGCAGCACCAAGTTGAGGCTCCAAGAAGGGAAAGGATCCCTGACCGGTGGCCGTAGGTGTTTGGCACCCTTCAGAAAACGTGCGATATCCGGCTGAAGGGGTAGAGAGCAGTCCTTCTGTACCAAGACATTCAAGGCCGCCACCTGAACCCGGAGCGAATTATAGGCGAGACCCTTATCCAGACCATCCTGTAGGAAATGAAGGATCAGTGGGACAGTCGCCTCCATGGTTTGGACCCCGCGGTCGGAGCACCAGGCTTCGAAGACCTTCCAAACCCGAACGTAAGCGACGGAGGTCGAAGGCTTGCGGGAACGAAGCATCGTTGAGATCACTGTCTCCGGGTAGCCTCTGTGGCGGAGACGGTGCCGTTCAAAAGCCAGGCCGCAAGACAGAAGAGTTCTGCCTGCTCGAAAAATACCGGCCCCTGACGCAGAAGATGAGGAAGATGGGAAAGGCAAAGTGGGCCGTCCACCGTCATCTGAAGTAGATCTGCGAACCATGGCCGACGGGGCCATTCTGGGGCGATGAAAATTACAGTCCCTCGATGATGTTCCAACCTGCGGAGAACCTTGCCGACCAGAGGCCAAGGAGGAAACACATAGAGCAGTTGATCCGACGGCCACGGAAGGGCGAGTGCATCCACCCCCTCCGCGCCTCGCTCTCTTCTGCGGCTGAAGAAGCGTGGAGCCTTGGCGTTGAGAAAGGTCGCCATTAGATCGAGGCGTGGAGTCCCCCAACGACGGACGATGAGATGCATTGCCTCGTTGGAGAGAGCCCACTCGCCGGGGTCTAGCTGTTGACGACTCAGGAAGTCCGCCTGAACGTTGTCCACCCCGGCGATGTGAGAGGCCGCTATCCGGACGAGATTGCTCTCCGCCCACTCCATCAGGGGAGTTGACTCGAGGGAGACATGCTTGCTTCTTGTCCCCCCTTGACGATTGATGTAGGCCACGGTGGTGGCGTTGTCCGAGAGGATCCTCACCTCTCTGTGTCGCACCAGGGGAAGAAACCGCTGGAGAGCGAAATGCACGGCTCTTGTTTCCAGGCGATTGATCGGCCACTTTGCCTCCTCTGGCGTCCAAGTCCCCTGCGTGGCGCTTCTTTCGCAGACGGCGCCCCATCCCGCGAGGCTGGCATCGGTGGTCACCACCACCCAATTGGGAACCTCGAGCGAGACTCCCCGAGCCAGATGCGAGGGGACAAGCCACCAATCCAGGCTTTTCCTGGCTAATGGTGGAAGCGGCAGGATCACCTGATACTCCTGGGAGACTGGTTTCCAACGGGATAGCAGGGACGCCTGCAGTGGACGCAGGTGTGCAAACGCCCAGGGTACCATGTCGATGGTGGAGGCCATTACTCACAGGAGCTGCAGATAATTCCAGGCGGTTGGTTCTTCCAAAGCCGAAAACTGAGACACGTGCTCCCTCAGGGCTTGCGCCTTGTCCTGGCGCAGGAACACCATACCCCGCCGGGTATCGAAGCTCGCTCCTCAGAAATTCAGGTGTTGCGAGGGCACAAGGGAACTCTTTGGAACGTTCACCACCCAGCCCAGAGAGCGTAGGAATTGTACTACTCTGGCCACTGAGGTCTGACCATGTGAGAAGGACTTCGCTCGAATCAGCCAGTCGTCTAGGTACAGATGTACTAGGATACCCTCCTTGCGGAGGGCCGCCGCCACCACTACCATGATCTTTGTGAAGGTCCAAGGTGCGGTTGCCAAACCGAAGGGAAGCGCCATGAACTGAAAGTGTTAACCGAGAATCTTGAAGCGAAGATACCGCCGGTGAGCCGGCAGGATGGGAATGTGCAAGTATGCTTCCGAGAGTTCCAGTGAAGCGAGGAATTCTCCCTTGTGCACTGCGGCAATCACTGATCGATGAGTCTCCATGCGGAACCGGCTGACCCTGAGGGCCTTGTTTACCTCCTTCAAGTCCAGGATGGGCCGAAAGGAACCGTCCTTTTTGGGAACGATGAAGTAAATGGAATAGTGGCCCAAGCCCACCTCGAAGGGGACGGGAACGATGGCCCCTATTTCCTGCAGTCGGTCTAGTGTTTGTTGAACCGCTATCCTCTTGAGATCCGAACCGCAGGGGGAGAAGATGAACCGGTCCCTCGGGGGGCGGACAAACTCCAAGGCGTAACCATCTCTTATGGTGTCCAGCACCCACTGGTCCATGGAGATAACTGCCCACTCCTCGTAGAAGTCCATGAGGCGGCCTCCGATCCAGGGAGGTGAGAAGTGGGCTCCTTTGGCATCATTGGGATGACTTTGTGGGCGGATTTCCCTGCCCTGGACCCTCTCTCGCGGGCCTCCGCCCACGAAAGGAACGAGACCAAGGCTGGGATCTTGTCGGCTGTGTCCGGGAACCGGACTGCCGGTAAGACCTATAACGTCGCTGTGCCCTGGCCCTGGTTCTACCGGAAGAAAATGACCTGAAGGAACGCTGTCTATCCTCCGGCAGCCGATGCACCGAATTTTCCCCCAGTGACTTGATGATCTGATCCAGGTCCTCTCCAAATAAAAACTTCCCCCGAAAGGGGAGGGAGCCAAGGCTCGACTTGGAGGAAGCATCCGCCGCCCAGTTGCGAAGCCACAAGAGCCGTCGGGCTGCTACAACCGAAACCATGGACCGTGCCATTACGCGAAAGAGATCATACAAGGCGTCCGCCCCGTATGCTATGGCAGATTCCAGACGGTCCGCCTGGGCAGCCTCTTCGGGGGGCAACTCCTGAGAGGTGAGAAGCTGCTGTACCCAGAGTAAGCTGGCCCTTTGCTCGCGCGAACTGCACATCACGGCCCACATACCTAGGGCGGAGACTTCGAAGACCCTCTTGAGGAAGGTTTCTAGTTTACGGTCCTGCGTATCCCGCAGGGCCGTTCCACCCGTGACCGGGATGGTCGTCCTCTTGGTCACTGCCGACACCGCTGAATCCACCTTGGGCACCTTGATAAGATCCAAAAAATCCTCAGGGAGGGGGTATAGCTTTTCCATGGCGCGTGTGACTTTCAAGGACGCGTCGGGAGTGTCCCACTCCCTGGTGAGAAGCTGTAGGAAGGACTCATGGATAGGGAAAGCCCTTGCCCTAGGATGGAGGGCGGCAAGTACTGGATCCCCTTTGCGAGAAGAGGTGGCGACGGCAGGAGCCACAGGGATCGGCGGATCTGGAGGTGGGTCGAGGTCCAGCTCCTGATTAATATGGTAGATGAGTTCATCCAGCTCTTCTTTTTGAAAAATCCGTAGGGCTCGAGGGTCGTCCCCCTCCGTATGTCCATCCGGATGCGCCTCCGGGGGTTCCGGGGAGTCGTCTCTCACCGGCGAAGCCGCCCCCCGTGGTACGCCGGGGTGGCACGGGAGAGGGACCCGGCAGGGATCCAGGCGTAACGGGCAAGGCGGTGAGACCAACAGCAAGTTTAGGAACCTTGGGGGGAGGGGCCCCCAGGGGATTCGACGCCTGCGGTCCCATACCCTGCAAATAAGCCATGTGCATTGCCAGAATAAAATCAGGTGAGAAAAACAGGGAGCTGATTGGAATCCCTGGGGGGGGGGGGACCGTCCTGGGAGCCCCGGTCGGGCAAACCCCCCGCCGGGGGCAAAGCCTGTTGAGAGCCAGTGCAACCAATCCTGTCTGCATCTGGGAGCGAGTCCGTCTCACGCTGTCCCCCTAAAATGGCCGCCGTTCCCGCCAAAGGCGGCGTCGTGGCCGGCCCGCGCCGCCCGGGCTGAGGAGGAGGCAGGTCCGAAATTGCACCGGAGGACTGCAGGGTGCCTTCCCCGTCGGGGAAGCACCACTCACAAAGCCCCTCCCTCAGAAATTGATTCCCCGGTTCGCCGCAGGCCTCACACCTCGAGGACCGCGGCATGTCAGCACCGGGAAAAAAAGCCTCGGGGGGGGGGGGGCCAAAAACGAGCTAGTGCCCTAACAACCCGCCGAAGGGGTCCAGGAACTGCGAGGGAAAACCCCCGTTTCAGTTGAGCACACACCCGCGGGCGGAGCTTGCGAACCGTGGGACCCACAAACGACGCATGGAGCGGCCGGAACCACCGGCATCCACGGGGCACCACCAAAAAGAAGCAAACCTGTGGAGAAAGAAATTCAAAAAACTTCCACTTACCCCAACTGAAGAGGAAAGGAGTACAGAATAGAGAAGGCAGAGCCACAGACACACGCCTCCTCAAAAATTGAAAAGTTTTTTTTTTTTTTAATTTTAAGGATCCAAAATGAAGAGAAACATAAGACAGAGAAATACTGTTGAGAAAAAGAAAGAAATAACAAAAAATGAAGAAACCCTGTCAATCTGGGGGAGCTAGTGGATCCCCCCACTCACATCTGCTGGAGTCAGAAGAATACTGAGCTGCAGCAGAGGGTGCACTACTCTATATGCTGACGCTCTCAAACTCTGTTCTGACTCCATCTGCTGGATGGGGGATATAACCCACTGTCTGGACTGATCCAGGTACGTACAGGGAATACCTGTTTTTTCTAAGGTCTTCTACTTCTCCAAGAATATTGGAGAGCTAGAGGAGGAAAACCCAGATATATCAACGATTGGTGTTTCCTCATTCCTTGAGGAGTCAATTGATATTATACAGAGAAGAGCTACTTTATTTATTTCAATGTTATTGGAAGCTGACAAAGATAGAGTGTTTAGGGATTTCCTTAAAAACAGAGATAGTTTTTGTGGACAAAAGGTTTTAATGTTTCCGGATGTGTCCCGAGCCACTCAGGCTAAAAGGAGACACTTTCTCTCTCTAAAAAATAAAGTGCTAGCCCTTGAGGCAGCATTTTTTCAGAAATACCCAGCTATTTGTATCATTTCTTTTAGAGGGAAGAAATACAGTTTTCTTGATCCACTACATTTGGAGACTTTTATTTTGGATAAAGATACAATTGGAGGAAATAATATAGAAGGCCAGTAGTAAATCCTTTTGTCTCTCTCTCCTAATTGCTTATATTTGATTAATATTATGTTTGTTTAAATTTAGTCTCCCCCATATTATAGGTTATGTAATAGAGAAATTTGTTTTGATTATGTAATCATAGTGATAATGGGTTATATTCTGTATTACTTATGTGAAATTTTGTTTAAAATTTTAAATGAAAATTCAATAAAGAAATAATTAAAAAAAATAAAAATAAAGCAGTGGCTATTCCCTAAGTAAACTTCATTAATAGCCATTAATGGACTTCTCCTCCAAGAACTTATCCAAACTTTTTTTGAACCCAGCTACACTAACTGCACTAACCACATCCCCTGGCAACAAATTCCAGAGCTTTATTGTGCGTTGAGTGAAAAAGAATTTTCTCCAATTAGTCTTAAATGTGCTATTTGCTAACTTCATGGAATGCCCCCTAGTCCTTCTATTATTCGAAAGTGTAAATAACCGAGTCACATCTACTCGTTCAAGACCTCTCATGATCTTAAAGACCTCTATCTTATCCCCCCTCAGCGGTCTCTTCTCCAAGCTGAACAGCCCTAACCTCTTCAGCCTTTCCTCATAGGGAAGCTGTTCCATCCCCTTTATCATTTTGGTTGCCCTTCTCTGTACCTTCTCCATCGCAACTATATCTTTTTTGAGATGCGGCGACCAGAACTGTACACAGTATTCAAGATGCGGTCTCACCATGGAGCGATATAGAGGCATTATGATATTTTCCATTCTATTAACCATTCCCTTCCTAATAATTCCTAACATTCTATTTGCTTTTTTGACTGCTGCAGCACACTGAGCCAACGATTCTAAAGTATTATCCACTATGATGCCTAGATCTTTTTCCTGGGTGGTAGCTCCTAATATTGAACCTAACATCGTGTAATTACAGCAAGGGTTATTTTTCCCTATATGCAAGACCTTGCACTTGTCCACATTAAATTTCATCTGTATTTGGATGCCCAATCTTCCAGTCTTGCAAGGTCCTCCTGTAATGTATCACAGTCTGCTTGTGATTTAACTACTCTGAATAACTTTATATCATCCGCAAATTTGATAACCTCACTCGTCGTATTCCTTTCCAGATCATTTATATATATATTGAAAAACACCGGTCCAAGTACAGATCCTTGTGGCACTCCACTGTTTACCTTTTTCCACTGAGAAAATTGACCATTTAATCCTACTCTCTGTTTCCTGTGTTTTAACCAGTTTGTAATCCACGAAAGGACATTGCCTCCTATCCCATGACTTTTTAGTTTTCGTAGAAACCTCTCATGAGGGACTTTGTCAAATGCCTTCTGAAAATCCAAATACACTACATCTACCAGTTCACCTTTATCCACATGTTTATTAACCCCTTCAAAAAAATGAAGCAGATTTGTTAGGCAAGACTTCCCTTGGGTAAATCCATGTTGACTGTGTTCTATTAAATCATGTCTTTCTATATGCTCTATGATTTTGATCTTGAGAATAGTTTGCACTATTTTTCCAGGCATTGAAGTCAGGCTCACTGGTCTATAGTTAGCCAGATCACCACTGGAGCCTTTTTTAAATATTGGGGTTACATTGGCCACCCTCCAGTCTTTAGGTACAATGGATGATTTTAATGATAGGTTACAAATTTTAACTAATAGATCAGAAATTTAATTTTTGAGTTCCTTCAGTACCTTAGGATGCATACCATCCGGTCCAGGTGATTTGCTACTCTTTAGTTTCTCAATCTGGCCTACTACATCTTCCAGGTTCACAGTGATTTCATTCAGTTCGTCTGACTCATCACCCCTGAAAACCATCTCCGGAACTGGTATCTCCCCAACATCCTCATTAGTAAACACGGAGGCAAAGAATTAATTTAGTCTTTCTGCAATGGCCTTATCTTCCCTAACAGCCCCTTTAATCCCTCTGTCATCTAATGGTCCAACCGACTCCCTCACAGGTTTCTTGCTTTGGATATATTTTTAAAAGTTTTTATTATGAGTTTTTGCCTCTATGGCCAATTTCATTTCAAATTCTCTCTTCGCCTGTCTTATCAATGTTTTACACTTAACTTGACAATGCTTATGTTTTATCTTATTTTCTTCAGATGGATCCTTCTTCCAATTTTTGAGGATTTTTTTTGGCTAAAATAGCCTCTTTCACCTCACCTTTTAACCATGACGGTAATCGTTTTGCCTTCCTTCTACCTTTCTTAATGCGCGGAATACATATGGACTGCGCTTCTAGGATTGTATTTTTAAACAATGTCCAAGCCTGTTGAACACTTTTAACCTTTGCAGTTGCACCTTTCAGTTTTTTTCTATTTTCCTCATTTTATCAAAGTTTCCCTTTTTAAAATTTAGTGTCAGAGCTGCAGATTTAATTATTGTCCCCCTTCCAGTTATTAGTTTAAATTTGATCATGTTATGATCACTGTTGCCAAGTGGCCCCACCACCATTACCTCTCTCACCAAATCTTGCGTTCCACTAAGAATTAAATCTAAAATAGCTCCCTCTCTTGTTGGTTCCTGAACCAATTGCTCCATGAAGCAATCATTTATTACATCCAGGAACTTTATGTCTCTAGCAAGTTCTGATGTTTCATTTTCCCAGTCAATATTGGGGTAATTGAAATATCACATTATTATTGCACTGCCAAACTGGTTTGCTTCCCTGATTTCTCTTAGCATTTCATCATCTGTCTGACCATTTTGTCCAGGTGGATGGTAGTATACTCCTATCACTATACTCTTACCCAACACACATGGGATTTCTACCCATATAGATTCTACTGAGCATATAGTCTCTTGTATGATCATTATCCTGTTGGACTCTATACCCTCCCGGGCATAAAGTGCCACACCCCCACCAAGTTGATCCTCCCTATTATTGTGATATAATTTGTACCCTGATATAGCACTGTCCCATTGGTTATCCTCCTTCCACCAAGTCTCTGTGATGCCAATTATTTCAATCTCATCATTTGCTGCTATACACTCTAACTCTCCCATCTTACTTCTTAGACGTCTGGCATTGGCATACAGACATTTCAAAGTGTGGTTTTTGCTTGTTTTAACAACCTGCTTTTCTGTTGTTTGGGATAATTCGGAAATCATTAGCTTTGGTGATTTTTTACATATAAGCATATGAACTATGTTTGCTTTTAATGGAACCTCTCTGCTGGGATGCCCTAACTCTCCTATTTCATTAGTATCCTTCAAGGATACATTTCTCCGAACCATGCACTGCTGAGAGACTGTCGACTTTCCCCCTTGTTCTAGTTTAAAAGCTGCTCTATCTCCTTTAGCATGTCCTCCTCTTCTTTATTTACCAGTTCTTTCTTGGCTTCAGGAAGCTGGTAGGGTTGTCTGCCTTACCAGTTTCCCTGGTCAGTTAGGATTCTGTGAGGCCCTTCTCTCAGGTATTGGAGAGAATACATCTCTAAACTGTGCCATTAGCTGCTCAGGTTGCTGGCATTGGGATGGCAGTTTAACCCATTCCTCCCCTGGCCTTTCAGGAATAGTGGGACCTAACTCCTCTTCCCAGTTGGAGGCTTCGGCTATGAGGCCTTCCCTACTAACCCAGGATTTCAGTAGATTCATGAGAAAGACGTGCGACTTCCGATCTCCCATTGCTACTACATTGACTAACTCCCCTATTTTCCTCTTAATCAAAAAAGGGCCTTTCCATTTAGCCAGGCGTCTGTTTGTAGATGTGGGCAACAGGACTAGAACTTTGTCCTTTTCCTGAAAACTCCTAAAACGAGCCCCCAATCATAGTAAACTTTCTGTCAGATTTGGGCTTGTTCTTAATTCCCTCTAGCCTCTTGGATAAGCTCTCTAATTCTACGCCCCAACAGTTGGACATATTCCGTTACTAGCACCTCGTCTTCCCTGGAGTGGCTAGACCAAAATTCCTGGATTATTGTAAGCAGATTCTGGGATTGTCGCCAAAATATTAATTAAAAAGAGGAGAAACCTAGTGATGCCTGGGGGACTTCCCAGGCTGCAAATAGCAGGAATGGGAGTAGAGTATCCTAGCCTTTGATTCTTCCTCATTGCATTTCCATATCATGGTCTTCAAGGTCTGGTTGAATCTCTCAACCAGACCATCACTTTGGGGATGATAGGCAGCTGTTTTCAATTGTAGGATGCCGAACAGTCTCCATAGGTTCTGTAACCATTTACTCATGAAATGAGTGCCCATATGTGTTAGAATCTCCCTGGGAAACCCCACAATGCAAAATATTTTTATTACCTCCTGAGCAATCATTCGGGCCATAGTGTTACTTAGGGGAATAGCCCAGGGAAATCAAGTGGCATAGTCCATTAAAACTAGGATATATTGATGTCCCCGAGACATGCGATCTAAGGGCCCTACAATATCCATAGCAACTCATTCCACGGGTTGACCTATGGTGGGCAGAGGCACCAGGGGTACCTTTTGGGGCAGACGTTGTGGCACTAACTGGTTCTGTGGATGTGACCAGCAGAAATGGTGGACGTCTTGATAAATTTTCGGCCAGAAAAAATACTGCAAAATGCGTGCACCCGTGCTTTGATCCCCTAAGTGTCCTACTAATGGGTGACGTGGGTGAGGTTCAGGAAGGCCTCGCAGAAAAGCTTGGGAACAACTAGCTACCAGGTTCCCTTTTCCTCCCCTTGTGACTGGTAGCAATAGAGCAAATTGCCTCTGACCTCCCACTTGGAATTTGTGGCCTGGGGTTTTCTTACCTCCATATCATGGGCTCGGTCCCAGCCCTTTTGCATTGTTCTGTGATGGGAAAGTATCGATGTGCATGAGAAGTTTGCACTGCTGCTTGTACAGTAGTTGTTCTGTAGTAGGACAGTATCTGTGAGTGTGTGTGTGTGAGATGTTTACACTGTTGTTGCCAATGCGGAACCTGGTCAGTGAAGGGGTAGTTTGTGTGAGTATTGGCTGGATTTTCAAAGCTCTATGCGTGTAAATCGGGCTACGCGCACCGGGCCTATTTTATAAAGGCCCAGTGACATGCGTAAAGCCCCGGGACACGTCTAAGTCCCGGGGTTTCCGAAAAGGGGTGCAGCAGGGGCGGGGAGGTCCGGAGGTGGGGCAGGGCCAGAGGCCTCCGGCACAGCGGCCATTTGCCACTGTGTCAGAAGATCGTGTGCAGGGAGGCTGCTGGTGTGTGCAACTTGTGCCTGCCTGGAGCAGGTGCAAAAGGTAAGTTAAAGGAATTGGGTGGGAGAAGGTAAGTTAAAGGAATTGGGTGGAAGAAGCCCAATGCCACAGCAAGACTCATTGCAAATTCCCGTAAACATGAACACGTTACTCCCATCCTCAGAGACCTTCACTGGCTCCCCATACCCTCCCGCATACACTACAAAACTCTAACCATAATACATAAAACCATTCACACCCACAACTCCAAATGGTTAGACCTTCCCTTCACTGCTCCCCAGTCCACTCGACCTACCAGAACTACCAACAAAGGCACCCTCCTCATGCCCTCACTTAAAATAGTAGGGGTGTGCATTCGGATTGACCGCATTAGTAAAACGCTACTCATATTTTTTTTTAACTTAAAAAATTGATTCGACATAAACGATCGGATTTCCCACATATCCAACATAGATATGTTGGATATGTGGGAAATCGCGATTGTTGAGCCAAAATAAAAATATAAACCCCCTCACCCTCCTTAATCCCCCCCCCCCCCGACTTACCACAACTCCCTGGTGATGGAGCGAGGAGTGAGGACGCCAATTCTGCAATCCTTGGCGAGAAGCATGTGACGTCGGCGGCACGTGGCCAAAAGTTCTTTTTGGGCCGAATGAGCCGTCCGGCGCGAACTCGCCGGGAATCACGTGACGCCGGCGTCACTCGACGTGCCGCCGACGTCACATGCTTCTCGCCAAGGATTGCAGAAATGACGTCCTCCTCGCTCGATCACCAGGGAGTTGTGGTAAGTCTGGGGGGGGGATTAAGGAGGGTGAGGGGGTTTAAATTTTTTTTTTGCACATATGTACATATACCCAACTCATTGGATTTTTTTTATGTCCATATTGGCTGCAAGTGGGACCCCCTTTCGGACATAAGAAATATGAACATAAAATTTTGCTCTGCACATCCCTGTAAAATAGCCCATCTCTCCTCTGCACGTGACCGTGCCCTCTCGATCGCAGGTCCCTCTCTCTGGAATACCCTGCCGCCCAACCTACGCCTGGAACCATGTGCGATCAAATTCAAAAAGAAATTAAAAACTTTCTTATTTAAACAAGCTTACTCAGAATAGACGGCCCACAAACATGTCAAATTATGCATCACCACATGGATTGAGGACCCAGTTGTTTAGTTAATCTCTTGTTAATCTCTTAGCCATTGCTCAATAGCAACACCTAGTGGCCAGATTCAGGGCTTCCAATTGTAGGGTCCTGGAAGAAGCCCAAGTGCATGGCCACCAGCCCAGGACAGTCACTGTAATGGCCCAGCTAAGTACATTGGGAGGAAATTAAAAAATAATGGAAAATGCCAAAGTATTTGTGAAGGAAGGTTCATGATACTGTAGTCCAATAGGGACTGGTTCTGATTAAACTGAAAACCAAAGGAGCCGGAGGAAACTGCCATGCCAAAAAAAAAAAAATACCCCTCAACAAATTGAAATATGAGATATTTACAAAATTTAAACTAGGAAAAAAGTCAGTAAAATATATTTTGTGGAGGATCCTTCCATTTTGGTCATTGTAATAAGTGGTTCTTCTGCAGAAACCTTGGGGAACCAGATCCTAGACCCAAAATATTTCCAGGAAGGTCAGTGTGACCATGGAAACTCCAGCTGTGCATGCTCTTTTCCAATAAACCTCTCTTCCTTCTTTTCAGTGAACTTACTGAGCAGGCAAGACAACTGATTACCATCCTGAAAGGCAATCCAGTAAGAGTTTTTTTGAGAATTTTTTAATTCAGGAATGCAGCAGTGTAAGGTTATCTTAGAGGACCAGGAGAGGATAATATTGAGAGTCTCCTGGGACCAGTCCATGATGTACATGGAATTGCCTGAGACTTTGGTTTTGTAGACGTCAACCAACTGTTGACCTGTAGATCATCTTTAGTTTAGGTTGCTTTCCTGCAAGGCACAGTTTTTTCCTTCTATAAGTAAGAGGAAATGAATGCCTGATTAAAAGATACATTATTTCAGATTTATGCAAGAAAGTAACTTGAAAAATTTCATTTTTCTGATGCTTAAATCTGACACTAAATTTCTAAATTCATTTTGAAACCTAGTATTGTTGAATTCACAGAGGGTAAAGGCCTCTGTGGTCAGATTCATGAAACAGATCAAGGACTTACCACTTCCCATCTCTGCTGTCTTCCCAGGAAATTAGCTTTCAAAATGACTGGAAAGTGGTGACCATTTTCATTGGAGCCAATGACCTGTGCAATTACTGCCGCAATAAGGTAAGGACAGGGGAGCCTCTCATGGTATAACATGAAGCAGACAAAGATTGATTTACAATAGCAGTAACAATAGAATAACAGGATATTCAGCATGTTCTGAATTCTGTTTCCTGCTGATAGGTGCCAGCCAATGTGTTCTAGAGGACTTACTAATATTTGCATTTTAAAACAGTGTAACTTGCTATATGACTGTCTGACTTTAGTTATTAGTAAAAAGGAGTTTCTTATACAATGACAGTAACTTTTAAACTGGAACGTGGGCACTCCTATGCCTGCACCCAGGGAAGCGGCCATTTTATAACATAAACGTGCAAATACGCGCATGTTATATTTATTTATTTATTTAACAATTTTTTATACCGCCTATACAAACAAGATGTGAACTAAGCGGTTTACAGTTACATCAAAAAATAAAAGAGAATGAAATACAACTAAATAGAATGTAAAAGTTTAAAAGGTACAAATCGGAGTAATATGGTTCAAAAGTTCAGATTAGGGTGTAAATCAGAGAAGCAAAGAGGTAGAGCTAGACTGGAATTATGATTGATTTATCTTATTGAAGGCAATGGAACATAGATGGGTTTAAGAGCTCTTTTGAATTTTTTGGTGGTAGAAATTAGATGGATAGATTCGGGTAATGCATTCCACAAAGTGGGACCAGCCACAGAAAAACCATGTTTATGTGTTAGATCCAGTCGTGCAGTTTTAATGGTGGGTATTTCAAGTAAATGATTGTCCATTGAACATAATTGCTGCAATGGTTTGTAAAGTCTCAGGACAGAGCAGAGCCATACTGTAGATGGGTTGTGGATTAGGTTGTGAATTATGGTCAATTTTTTTTTTAATTCTTTATTTATAACTTTATGTTTTAAAATAAAGTACATACATGTATATAATTCTCAAAATTCTTTGAGAAATTCTTTTAGGAAACAGGTTTCAAGCAGTGTAATGTCACAGTAAATTTTTCATAATAAAACATAATCAAATTCACCTAGAATCCAGTTACTAAACTATTTGGGGAGCTATACCAAGCAAGACTTTTATACAACTAAATCAAAGAGATTAATTTCCATAATACAGAAGTACCAGAACAAAATGTATTATCCCAAGCTTATTCTTGGTTCAGGACTCCCCCTTCTTCCTTATGGTTTTTGTGCTCCTCCAAAAACTTTTCTAAATGCTCTGGATCATAATATATATATTTAACTCCTTTTACCCGCATAATACATTTACATGGGAATCTAATCATGACCTGGATACCAAATGTTCTAGCCGTATTCGTCAATGTGATAAACCTTTTTCTCCTCAACTGCATCTCTTTAGAGACATCAGGGTAACACCAAACCTTTTGTCCTAAATATATTCGAAAATGTATTGGTAACCAATGTAAGTATTGTAGCATTGGCGTGATATGTTCGCGACAGGGGATGCTGGTTAGTAAGGAAGCAGCAGTATTTTGAATGAGTTGAAGAGAGCGAATCGAAGAGTCAGGAGGACCTAGGTAGAGAGAGTTACAGTAGTCTATTCCTGGTGCGAAGGTGGCAGACCTCATGCATCACCTAGATAGGATTTTAGACAGTGCTGGGGAGAACATAAGAACATATGAAAATGCCATACTGGGTCAGACCAAGGGTCCATCAAGCCCAGCATCCTGCTTCCAACAGTGGCCAATCCAGGCCAAAAGAACCTGGCAAGTACCCAAAAACTAAGTCTATTCCATGTTACCATTGCTAATGGCAGTGGCTATTCTCTAGGTGAACTTAATAGCAAGTAATGGACTTCTCCTCCAAGAACTTATCCCATCCTTTTTTAAACACAGCTATACTAACTGCACTAACCACATCCTCTGGCAACAAATTCCAGAGTTTAATTGTGCATTGAGTAAAAAAGAACTTTCTCCGATTAGTTTTAAATGTGCCCCATGCTAACTTCATGGAGTGCCCCCTAGTCTTTCTATTATCCGAAAGAGTAAATAACCAATTCACATCTACCCGTTCTAGACCTCTCATGATTTTAAACACCTCTATCATATCCCCCCTCAGTCGTCTCTTCTCCAAGCTGAAAAGTCCTAACCTCTTTAGTCTTTCCTCATAGGGAAGTTGTTCCATTCCCCTTATCATTTTGGTAGCCCTTCTCTGTACCTTCTCCATAAGAAAATTATTCCTTACCTGCTAATTTTCGTTCCTGTAGTACCATGGATCATTCCAGACGGTGGGTTATGTCTCCCGTCCAGCAGATGCAGTCAGAACAAAAACTCTCAGAGGAGGACCTATATAGCCACGCCTCCCCTGCCTCAATCCTCAGTAACTGGACTAGCAAAGCCAAGACGAGAAGAGACAGAACCAGAGGGATCAATTAATCGCAAATTGTAAAACAGCTGTCAACCAACAGCAACTAAACTTGGAATCAAACTCTTAACTGAGAACTTGCAAACAGTACTACGGTATAGAACCAGCTCGCAGCATCAAGAGGTACTGAGTGAAAAATTGCAAAGACAGGAAAGCAGGGATGGCCCACAAAAGAACCCCCAACCAAGGGAGGGGTCTGGAATGATCCATGGTATTACAGGAACGAAAATTAGCAGGTAAGGAATAATTTTCTTTTCCCTGTACGTACCAGGATCATTCCAGATGGTGGGATGTACCAAACCTTCCCCATCATGGGTGGGTCGCGGACAGCCCTGCCCGTATGATCCTGTCTCCAAGCTGGCCGCCAGACGGCGCGCGGACATCCAGACGATAATGCCTTGCAAAAGTGTGGAGCGACTTCCATGTGGCTGCCCTACAGATTTCCTGAGAGGAGACTGAAGTACTCTCCGCCCAAGACGTTGCCTGGGCGCGGAGGGAATGTGCCCTAACCGCTAAGGGTGGAGTCTTACCCGCTCCGATGTACGCTGCCATAATCGCTCCCTTCAACCAGCGAGCGATAGATTGCTTGGACGCCATGCTACCCTTCCTGGGCCCCGACCGAAGGACAAACAAATGATTGGAGAGCCGAAAATCATTGGTGACCTCCAAATAATGCATCAAAGAACGTCGTACATCTAGCCTGCGCAGGTCACTCGACTCAGAGGAGGCAAATGACGGGAGCTCCACCGATTGGTTGAGATGGAAAGCCGAGACCACCTTAGGAAGAAACGATGGCACCGTGCGCAGGGATACTCCACCTGGCGTGAACCGAAGACATGGCTCCCGACAGGATAGAGCCTGCAGCTCGGAAATCCGACATGCCGAGCTGATCGCCACCAGAAAAATGGTTTTGAGGGTGACATCCTTGACGGTGGCTGTACTCAGAGGCTCGAAAGGTGGACCACAGAGAGCACAAAGTACCAGATTCAGATTCCATGAAGGACAAGGCGGTCGAATCGGAGGCTTCATGTGTCTCACTCCCTTGAGAAAACGTAGGACATCCGGATGCGAGGCCAGGAGTTCCCTGTCGTCACTACGTAGGAAGGCCCCCAAGGCTGCCACCTGAACTCAGAGAGAATTATAGGCAAGGCCCAACTCCAGGCCAGCCTGAAGGAAGGAAAGCACGTGCGTCACCGAGGCCTGCGTTGGCAGAATTGCCTTCGTCCCGCAACATTCCTCAAAAACCTTCCATACCCTGACATAGGAGACAGAAGTGGATGTCTTCCAAGCTTTCAGGAGCGTCGAGATGACGGATTCCGGACACCCGCGCCGCCTTAGCTGGCGCCTCTCAAAAGCCAAGCCGCAAGACAGAAGCGATCTGCCTCCTTGAAAAATATTGGTCCCTGGCGAAGAAGACGTGGCAGATGACTGAGACGAAGAGGGCCCTCCACTGCCAGGTTGAGGAGATCTGCGAACCACGGTCGCCGAGGCCACTCCGGCGCAACCAGGATCACCGGACCGTGATGCGCCTCTATCCGTCGGATGACCTTGCCCACTAGTGGCCACGGAGGAAAGACATACAGGAGACACTGTCGTGGCCAGGGGAGAACCAGCGCATCGACACCTTCCGCGCCGCGCTCTCACCTGCGGCTGAAGAAACGGGCAGCCTTTGCATTTGCCGCGGTTGCCATTAGATCCACATGCAGTGTCCCCCAGCGCTCCTCTATCCTCCGCATTGCGTCTTCTGAGAGTTCCCACTCTCCGGGATCCAGATGCTGTCGGCTGAGGAAGTCCGCCTGCACGTTGCCCACGCCCGCTATGTGTGAAGCCGCTAGTCGCTGTAAGTGTAGCTCCGCCCACTCCAGCAGCTTGTCGGTCTCCAACGAAACTAGATGGCTTCTCATGCCTCCCTGGCGATTGATGTACGCCACCATGGTCGAATTGTCCGAGAGGATTCTGACCGCTCGACGGTGTACCATTGGGTAGAACCCCTTTAAAGCTAGTCGGACTGCCCTGGTCTCCAACCGGTTGATGGGCCACCTCGACTGCTCCTCCGTCCACCGGCCTTGGAGTGAACTGTCCCGACAGACCGCTCCCCAGCCGGCGAGACTGGCATCCATGGTGACGACTACCCAATCTGGGTTCTCCAGAGATACTCCCTGAGCCAAGCGCTGGGGGTCCAGCCACCATTGGAGGCTGAGTAAGGCTACTCTCGGAATGGGCAGTACCGCCTGGAAATCTCTCGACACTGGGTTCCATCGCGTAAGCAGGGACCTCTGGAGAGGTCTCAGATGAGCGAAGGCCCACGGGACCAGATCGATGGTTGAAGCCATGGTTCCTAGTACCTGTGATATTCAGTATTGAAAATCCCCTATAAGAGAGCTACTCTCCCAAAAGTCAGTTAATTATGCTGATCATCTTTATTTATCTCCTGCTTCTCTGATGAAAAGTCTGGAAAGGCTTTCATGGAAAGCCTTTCCAGACACCAACTGAACCTTAATTCACCTTAATTAACTCTGACCACCCTATCAGAGTAATCAACATCTTTGCCAATTCCTTAATCTTACAATCTCTTTTAAATTGGCAGGTTTTTTCTTTTTATTTTTCACTGTTAAATTACTATCGCCTGGGGGGGGGGGAGAGGGAGGAAGCGGACGTTGTGCGCTGCGCTTCCGCTCCCCCCCCCCCCCCCCCCCGACAGGAAGTTCGGCGGGCAGTACGGCCCGACGCCCGAAGATAGCAGGAGGGCCGGTGGCAGCAGGAGAGGCAGCTGATCTTCCTGCTCTGGGGGAGAAAGCGGAAGCTGTGCACGTGCTTGAATGTGTATGTGTGGATGAGAATGGGAGTGTGTGTGGGTGAAAACTGGAGCCTGGGTGTGTATGTGGGTGAGAATGGAAGCTTGAATATGTGGGTGAATGGGAGCTCGAATGTGTGTATGTGTGGTTGAGAAAGGGAGCCTGGGTTTGTGGGTGGGTGAGAATGGGAGCTTGAATGTGTGTATATATGGGTGAGAATGAGAGCCTGGGTTTGTGTGGGTGGGTGAGAATGGAAGCTTGTATATGTGGATAAGAATGGGTGCTTGAATGTGTGTATGTGTGGGTGAGAATAGTACCTTAAATGTGTATATGTATGGATGAGAATGGGAGCTTGAATATGTGTGGGTGAGACTGGGAGCATGGGTTTGTGGGTGAGAATGGGAGTCTGGGTTTATGTGTGTGGGTGAGAATGGGTGCCTGGATGTGCGTCTGTGTGTGCATAAGAATATAAGCCTGGGGAGGGGTGAGAAAGTGAGAACTTGAATGTGAGCTTGGGGGGGGGGGGAGAGAGCATATGAGAGTGACAGCTTGAGTGTGTGAGAGGGAGTCTGTGAGAGAAAGCGTATATGTGTGTGTGTGTGTGTGTGTGTGGAAGGGAAGAAGACAGTAATAGAAGAAAGACACTGAAAAGGAATTAGGAAATGAGCTATAAGGGAAAAAATGGGAAAAAGAGACCAGGACCAACTGATTAGAAAAATACAAAGATCAGACAACAAAGGTAAAAATATATATCTATATTTTGAGATGTTAGCAATTTAAATATAAGCAACACAACCGCTCTCTCAAAATTTATGGACAGGTAGGAGCCGTGTATAAAATCGTAATAATAAGAAGGCTAAAGTACCACAAATCACCGTGAATTATGTTTGTATCATTAAGTAAACCTCATACTTAGGCGTAGATGTGAATGCTATGCTGCATAATTTGGCATTATTTATCAGTAAAAAAACAACTAGTAGACCTGCATGCCTACAGCCCACCCATGTTAACCTTGTGCCCACCCAAAAAATCAATTCTGGCTACGCCACTGGTCTGGACTGATCCAGATACGTACAGGGAACTCTGGTCTCTAGTTACCACCACTGCCCTAAGGACTCATCTACGTTCTGCTGGCCTCCAGAATCCAAGGGCTCAATCTGCAAAGGAGTCGGCTAGTAAAGGCGAAGCTCTAGACTGTCCCACTGCAGGTGCATTCGCTAGTTGCTGGCGCAGACAAGGGTTTGGCCTCAAGGCTACATCAACTATGTCACAGTACTAAGGTCTCACATGCCTTTTACAATTGGTTTAAGTTCACTAGAAGAGATTTCACCAAAATTCATTCATAAATTATTCTCTCTCAGGAGAACTTTGGTCTTCAAGGTCACCCTGCCGTCCACCAGCTGAATCTGATTTCAAAGCTACAATGAGTTGGCGAGTGCTCTGCAGCATCTAAAGTATGGCCCCTGTGGAAAGGGGGATGTACAAAAGTCCCCTTTCTTGCTGCTGCTTTTAATTGTTGTTCCTTTTGCAGTTACTCCAGTGGTATCCATGCGCCCCCCCCATCACATTTTAATAGCGTTCTAGCACCTCAGAGGGGAAGGTCACCCAACAAAGGAATGTGTAAATTACATGGATCAGCACACATCCTGTAATACAATAATGTTTAGTTACCACTATTTTTACTCATCAATGGTCTTCTGCAAAGCAATCAGACTTTCACTGTATCTTCTCTCAATATGAGCTCTGTGTTTAGCATGGGGTAGAAAGTTATTGACTCTGCTCTGTACATCTCATCAGGAAACAAACTGAAGTACATTAGATAATGAAGCATTTATATGTTTGTTTTTGCCAGCTTATGTACTCAGCTGAGATCATTGTTAGTAATATGAAGACAACCCTGGACATTTTGTACAAAGAGGTAGGTGCAGAATATATTAAATAAGAACTGCCATACTGGGTCAGACCGAGGGTCCATCAAGCCCAGTATCCTGTGTCCAACAGTGGCCAATCCAAGTCACAAGTACCTGGCAAGATCCCAAATAATAAATAGATCCCATGCTGCTATCATGCAGTGATAATAGTGGCTATTAAAATAACAGGTAAATTTTAAAAAGAGCGTGCATGCACCTATAAATGTGTGTATTGGGCACATGAGCAAAAATACGCTTAATGTTATGCAAGTACACGTTTATCATTTAAAATATCCCTGCTGCACGTATGCGTGCAGTCTTTATGCACATATTTTAGCATGCTCGCACAAGTGACCATGGAGAGAAAGAGAGACAATCTAACACTCTATATATCTCCCACTGCAAGGAGGCACTTTCAACTCAGTGTGGATTTTGGGGAGGGTGATGTTACAAGGGTCTACAGACCCTTGCGCACTAGGTAGACCAATGTAACACTGCCCCCCCCCCCCCAACCCACCCTGAATTGAAAGTACCCCTCTTACAGTGGGAGATATATAGCGTGTCAGGTTGTCTCTCTCTCTCTCTCCCTCTCTTCCCCCCACCAGTTCAGGACCCCTCTGGCTCAAAATAATTCGGGGTTACTCATATAAGTCTTGTCCCCGCCCCTTTTCTGCCTCCTTATTCTTGACGCATGCACAGAGTTGTACACGCATACTTCCTGGCTTCTTAAAATTGCCATGTATGTGGCCGTTTTTTATGAGCAAAGGTTTTAAAATCCACTTGTAAGTCTACTTAGTTAATATGTTTTTGAACTTCTCCTCCAGGAACTTGTCCAAACCATTTTTAAACCCAGCTATGCTAATTGCCTTAACCACGTCCTCCAGCAATGAATTCTAGAGCTTAATTGTGCATTGAGTGAAAAACAAATGGTCTCCAATTTGTTTTGAAAGTGCTAATTACAAACTTCATTGAGTATTCTCTAGTCTTTGTATTTTTTGAAAGAGTATATAACAGATTTACATTTATCCATTCTATTCCACTCATGATTTTATAAACCTTTATCATATTCCCCCCCCCCCCCCCCCTCAGCTGCCTTTTTTCCAAGCTGAACAACCCTAACCTCTTTAGCCTTTCCACAAAGGGAAGCCATACCATCCTCTTTATCATTGTGGTTGTTCTTCTCTGTTCTTTTTCCAATGCAGTTATATTTTTGAGATGCAATGACCAGCACCCCAGGTGCAGTCTCATCATGAAGCGATACAGAGGCATTATGACATTCTCCATTTTATTCTCATTTCCTTTCCTAATAATTCCCAACCTAATAATTCTGACCACTGCTGCACACTGAGCCAAGAATTTCAAAGTATTGTCTACTATGATGCCCAGAATCCTAGTTGCTAACTTCTAATATGGAAGTTAACATTCTGTAAATACAGTGTGGGTTCCTTTTCCTGATGTGCATCACTTTGTACTTGTCCATGTGATGAAGTGACCCTATTTCTCCCTTTTTTTGTGTGTGCAGGACCAGGCTAGAGGCCTGGTCCACATTAAATCCCACAGAGGGAGAGAGCTCTGTAGGCAGAACTCTGCTGGGCAGAGAGAGTCCTGAGGGTGGGACTAGCTGGAGCAGGATAAGAGTGTAAACCCAGTTGGGTTCAGGAGGGCCCTGTGTCTCCAGAAGCAAGAAGTTCCTGACACTCTCTGAAGGTTTTTGTGTACACTGTCCTGAGGTAAGGCAATCTGCTATTGTGTGAAAGTACTATGTATGATAATAAATGCTAAATGTACATTAGGAAAGGATGGAGGTCAGTGTGGTTTACTGCTCCAGTTTAGGTGATTTGCTTGGTCACCCTCGCATATGGTGTCAGGTCGGGGATTTTTTTTCTAAGCTTGGCACAGAAAAAAAAACAATTCTCCATGGGAGAACTGCGAGTGGAAGCTTGTCTGGCCTGCCAAAAGCTGGGAAGCAAAGCGCTGCTCAAGAAATAAGCAGCCAGAGAGTATGTGGCTCAGGGAGCACACAGAAATAAAGTAGAAAAGAGAAGAGAAAATGTTTGTGAAAATCCTGCCTAAGAAAAGGGGCTGGGACAAAAGGCCAGTGCTGCTAGGACTACAGAGCACTGAAAAGGTTAAAGCTTGCTGGCTCAAGGAAGAGCAACGAAAAGAAAAAAAACCCTGAAACTGCCTTTAAACAGAGGATCTGTGGGACCTGAAAGGTAGGCAAGTTTAGGGTTTTCTTTGCAGACTAAGGAGACAAGCTCCTTTGGAAGATGCATCTGTAATATTTAGTGATGTTAGTGCCAGTAAGGCAGAGGTTTTTTGGGGGTTTTTTAAACTTTTTTTTCCTTTTGAAGAGAAAAAAACCCCTAAAGACAGAAAGAAAAGCAGTTGTGCACTGTTGCTGGAACAGGGCAAGGCCCATGCAGAAAGTGAAACTGCTTGTAGGTGCACAGGGTGTAGCCTCTAGCAGTAAGCAGGCATTGCACTAAACTCCGGAAGGGCAAAGGTGGTTTCAGGAGAAACCCAGATAGAACCAGCTGTCCTGGGCTAAGGATAAAGAGAAGCTAGAAACACACTGTGCTCTTAAGGCCTCTTGTGCAGAGGGGAGCTTGCATTGCCTGGGTGTTTTCTGACAGGCCGATACAGTACTGACATGTAAAAAAAGTGCGGCAGTGTCCGGTGCCCACTCATTTGACATGCGCACATTTTGGTTCGCAATCTGCTCGATTCAGTATTCAAATTAGATGCAAATCCAAGCGGCGCCAAAAGAGCGTCAAAAGCACGCCTATCAAATGGTAGGCGTTCGCAATCGATTTTACTGTATAGGATGTTATAGAGCACCTATACAGTATCCAGGGTGCGCTGCTTCCATACATGTCATTTCTATAGAACGGGAAATGTCATTTTGAAAATGTAACGAAATGTTACATTCCAAACTTTTCATCGATCTGGAAACTTATCCCATTTTTCCCTCTTTGTGACATCATCGCCTCATCATAATCTTACCTTGGACGTGTATATAAGTCGCATCGCCAAGTAAAAAAGTCCCTTTGTATTTGGTTTGGGCCAGGACAGAGCGGTTACAGCGGTACCTTTGGATATCTTTCGGAACGCTTTTGGCAACGCTTTTGCCAACACTTTCAGCAGGAAATGTAGAGATTACTTACCTGATAATCTCGTTTTCCTTAGTGTATGCAGATGGACTCAAAACAAGTGGGTATAGTGTGCTCGTGCTAGCAGTTGGAGACGGATTTGACGTCAGCACGGGTACATATACCCCTGCAGGAAGTGCAGCAATTCAGTAATCTGCCTTGCAAAAGCTTTATGGATATATGTGTAACTGACCAATCGATTAAATGAACAGGATTACCCCGACCAATTGATGGTAGCTGGAGACTGCCAGTGTACTCAACCGGAAGGCGTTGACACCCGGCAGGGTGGATGCCCTATATAAGTAAACATGGCTTACCGTGAGTCGGTGAATCCCCATGTATACCGGCAGCCGGGCGGGTTGCTGAGTCCATCTGCATACACTAAGGAAAACGAGATTATCAGGTAAGTAATCTCTACATTTCCTAGAGTGTAGCAGATGGACTCAAAACAAGTGGGATGTACAAAAGCTACTCCCGGACTGGGTGGGAGACTGCCCGAGGTCCGTTCAGGATTGCCCTCGCAAATGCTGTGTCCTCCCTGGCCTGGACATCCAGACGGTAGAATCTGGAGAAGGTATGGAGGGAGAACCATGTCGCCGCTTTACATATCTCTGCAGGCGACAGCATCCTAGTTTCTGCCCAAGAGGCCGCTTGCGCTCTGGTAGAGTGAGCCTTGACCCGTAGAGGTGGTGGTTTTCCTGCTTCTACGTAGGCTGCCTTGATAACTTCTTTGATCCAGCGGGCGATGGTTGCCCGTGAGGCCGCTTCCCCTTGCTTCTTCCCGCTGTGAAGGACGAACAGGTGGTCCATCTTTCGTACTGCTTCTGACATTTCCAGGTATCTGGACAGCAGCCTGCCGATGTCGAGATGGCGTAGTATTCGACCTTCTTCCGACTTCTTCAAACCTTCTGTGGTAGGCAAGGATATGGTTTGGTTGAGGTGGAAGTGTGAGACTACTTTGGGTAAGAAGGAAGGAACCGTGCGAAGATGGATAGCCTCTGGAGTGATTCTGAGAAACAGATCACGGAGGGACAGCGCTTGTAGCTCTGAGATGCGGCGTGCTGAGCATACGGCCAGCAGGAACACCATCATTAAGGTTAACAAACGGAGGGACAGGCCTCGAAGGGGTCTGAAGGCGGGTCCCGCTAGAAATTTCAAAACTAGGTTGAGGTTCCACAGAGTCACTGGCCACTTCAGTGGCGGGCGAATATGTTTGACTCCTTTCAGGAAACGTAAAACGTCTGGGTGTGTGGCGATGCTGTTGCCGTCACTCCGGGGACCGTAGCAGAATAGCACTGCCACTTGAACCTTGATGGAATTGAGGGACAGACCCTTCTGAAGTCCATCTTGCAGGAAATCCAAAATGATAGGGATCTTAGCGGCATGTGGATTGGTGCCGTGAGTTTCGCACCAGGCTTCAAATACTCTCCAGATCCTTATATATGTTAGTGACGTGGAGAACTTGCGTGCTCAGAGGAGCATATCTATTACCGGCCCCGAGTATCCTCTTTTCTTCAGTCTAGTCCTCTCAATGGCAGGACCGTAAGAGAGAATTGAGCTGGATCCTCGTGGAGGACGGGACCTTGCCGCAGCAGGTCCCTGTATGGAGGCAGGGGAAACGGATTCCCTGCCAGTAGTCTTCTCATGTCTGCGTACCAGGGTCGTCTTGGCCAGTCCGGGTCCACTAGAAGAACTAGGCCTCTGTGCCGCTGAATCTTGTGTATAATGGCGCCCAGCAGGGGCCATGGAGGAAAGGCATATAGCAGGATCCCCTGAGGCCATGGCTGTACCAGGGCATCGATCCCCTGGGATAGAGGATCCCGCCTGCGGCTGAAATATCTGGGTACTTGAGCATTGGACCTGTCCGCTAGTAGGTCCATGCCCGGCGTCCCCCACTGATCCACAATCATCTGGAAAGCTGTGGGCGACAGCTGCCATTCCCCCGGGTTTAGGCTTTCTCTGCTTAGGAAATCTGCCGTGGTGTTGTCCTTCCCGGCGATGTGGACGGCGGAGATGTCCTGGAGATTTGCTTCCGCCCAAGTCATCAGGGGGGCTATTTCTAGGGATACCTGTTGGCTTCTGGTTCCGCCCTGTCGGTTGATGTATGCCACTGTGGTGGCGTTGTCCGACATCACTCTGACCGCTCTGTTTCGAAGTCTGTGGGCAAATCACAGGCATGCTAGCCTGACTGCCCATGCCTCTAGTCGGTTGATGTTCCACCCCGACTCTTCTCTGTTCCACCGCCCTTGGGCGGTGAGTTCTTCACAGTGTGCTTCCCATCCGTTCAGGCTGGCATCTGTAGTGAGCAGGGTCCAGGTTGGGGAGGACATTCGTGACCCCTGGCTCATGTGGCCGGGCTGTAACCATCACTGTAGCTGATTCCGCACTCTGGCTGGTAGAGGTAGGTGTACGGTGTAGTTCTGTGAACGTGGGCTCCACCGAGATAGGAGGGCGCGTTGAAATGGTCTCATATGAGCCCGTGCCCATGGGATCACCTCCAGAGTGGATGCCATAAGGCCGATAACCTGTAGGTAATCCCAAGCCGTGGGCCGGGTGGCGCTCAGCAGGGCCAGCAGACGATTCCGGAGCTTTGATCTCCTCCTGGAGGTCAGACTGACCTTGTCTTCCTGGGTGTCGAATTGGATCCCTAGGTATTCCAGCAACTGAGAAGGCTGTAGGGAACTCTTGTTCAAGTTTACTATCCATCCTAGGCTTTCCAGAAGAGATATAACTCTGTTGGTTGCCTGGTGGCTCTCCTCCGGTGACTTTGCCCTGATCAGCCAATCATCCAGGTAGGGATGGACGAGAATTCCTTCCTTCCTGAGTGACGCCGCCACTACTGCTATGACCTTGGTAAAGGTCCGCGGTGCGGTGGCTAACCCGAAGGGTAAAGCTCGGAACTGGAAGTGTTGATTCAGGACTTTAAAGCGTAAATAGCGCTGGTGATCCCGATGGATTGGAATATGCAAGTAGGCTTCCAACAGATCTAGGGATGTGAGAAACTCCCCTGGCTGTACTGCATTCTTGACAGACCGCAGAGTTTCCATGCGAAAGCTGGGGACCCGTAGGTGTCGGTTGACTGACTTGAGGTCCAGGACGGGCCTGAAAGTGCCCTCCTTCTTGGGTACTATGAAATAAATGGAATAATGCCCAGAATTTTCCTCCCATGCAGGCACTGGGATTATGGCTTTTAGGGACAGCAGCCTCCGCAAGGTAACTTCTAGTGCCGTCCTCTTGAGGAGTGAACAAGGAGATTCCACAAACTTGTCCGGTGGGAGCCGAAGAAAGTCCAGGTAATACCCTTCTCGGATGATGGCTAGGACCCACTGGTCCGAGGTAATCTCGACCCACCTGCGGTAGAAGATGGTTAGCCTGCCCCCTATGGCTGCTACCCCCGGATGGGTCGGCTGATTGTCATTGTGGGGTGCGGCTGGGACCAGAACCCGAGCTGGTTCTCCTCTTGTTGTGCTTAGTCCGAAAGGGCTGGTTCCTGGCCTGAGAACGAGGTGCTTGGTAGCGAGCCCTGTAGGGGTTGAAGCGCTGAGAGTTTCTACCTCTGGATGGCCTAGGAAAAGGGCGCTGGCTCCTCCTTGACCTGTCTTCTGGCAGACGGGGTAATGGAGAGGTACCCCATTTATTAGCCAGTTTCTCGAGGTCGCTGCCGAACAGGAGGGATCCCTTAAACGGCATTCTTGTGAGACGTGTCTTGGAGGAGTCAGCCGACCAATTACGTAGCCAGAGCTGTCTCCTGGCTGCCACTGAGGATGACATTCCCTTGGCTGCCGTACGGACTAGGTCGGAGGCTGCGTCAGTGAGGAACGAGAGAGCTGATTCCATCTCTTCTCCCGGGGTGTTGTTCCTAGTTTGTGATAAACAGGAACGCGTCACCATGGTGCAGCAGGTCGCAATCCGTAGGGACATGGCTGCCACCTCAAAGGCTTGTTTCAGAATGGCGTCCATGCGCCGGTCATGTGCATCCCTGAGGGCCGCCCCCCCCCTCCACCGGAATGGTGGTGCACTTCACAATTGCGCTAACTATGGCGTCTACCTTGGGGCACGCCAGCAGCTCCTTGGTCGCCGGGTCTAAGGGGTACATGCCAGACAAGTCCCGACCCCCTTTGAATGAGGCCTCCGGCGCATTCCATTCCAGATCGATTAGCTGCTGTGCTGCTTGTAGGAGGGGAAAATGGTGAGCCGTTTGGCGCAGGCCCTCTAACAGGGGTTTCATTCTAGGTTCCCCTGGAGTGTCATGGCCCGGGATAGCCAGTTCCGACAGGCATTGAGAGACCAGGCCTGGGAGATCTTCTTTCAGAAAGAAGCGTCTCATGGTCCGATATGGTTCTATCCCCGAGGGAAGTTCTACCTCCTCGGGGGGCTCGTCGTCTTCCTCAGAGCAATCTGAATCCCCATAAGTGGGGCTTCCGGGTGGCGAGTGGCCGTGCCTAGGTCTTGAGGGTCCAGGGGTCGGGACATCCGGTACGTATGGACCCGTTCAGGGATCAGACTGCATTCTGACAAAGGCATGAATCCCCTTGAATAACTCCACCCAGGAGAGCGAAGCAGGATCTGGCCTTAGGGGCACCAGATCTCTCGGGTTCCCTGGCTGCTCACTGCGGCCTGCTAGGTCCGAGGTGTTCCCTGAGGAACTGGCAAGTGCGCTGGGCTGGGACCGGTCCTGGCCTGGAATTCCCAGGGCCTCCTCACATTGGGCACATAGGGAGTCTGCTTCCTCGCTCTGTGTGGCTCTGAGGTTGCATGCTGAGCAGAGGCTTAGAGCTCTTATGCCTGATTCTGGAGGTGCTGGCTCTGCGGACGCATGGGCTCTCTTACGCTCCATCTTGTCTATTATCTTCTCCCAGCTGGGGTCAGCACTTTGTAATATGCGCGAACGATGTGCGCCTACCAATATGCGCTTATCCACGTGCGCCTGTCCACGTGCGCTTATCAACGGGCGCCTATGAACGTGCGCTTATGAACGGGCGCCTATGAACGTGCGCCTATCATCGGGCGCCTATGAACGTGCGCCTATGAACGTGCACTTAACAACATGCGCCTATCCGCTTGCGCGTAGCAACGTACGCCTATCAACGTGCGTGGAGCAACGTACACCTATCAACTTGCATGTAGCAACGTACGCCTATCAACGTGCGCTTAGCATCATGCGCCTACCAACGTGCGCTTAGCAACATGCGCCTATCAACGTGCGCTTAGCATCATGCGCCTACCAACGTGCGCTTAGCAACGTACGCCTACCAACGTGCGCTTAGCAACGTACGCCTATCAACGTGCGCTTAGCAACGTGCACCTGTGCGTAGCAACGTGCACCTGTGCGTAGCAACGTGCGCCCAGCAACGTACGCCTATCTTAGCAACGTGTGCTTTTCAACATGAATCCAGGTGACTGCAATGTACGCCTCTATCGAATATGCGCCCAAGTATTTTCGGGCGCCTAACATATACGCCCTTCGCCTGTGCGCTCAGTCTGGCCTGAGCGCTAGAGCGTGGCGACGAACCAGGGCAGAAGGCGACGGCGAGCAGGCAGGCAAGATGGTGACCTCCTTGGCGGGTTGCCACGTAGGCAGACCCCGCTGATCCTCACTTCCTTGGAGACCAACAAGTAAAGATGTACGCCTTACCTTGTCTTCGGCGCTTCCCGGCTGCGACCCGGGCAGTCTCCGGCTGCGGGGGGAGAGGGTGATTACCGTCACCGCCGCGCTCGAGGAAGTGCACCCGCTGCCTCTAGGCCGCGCCCGAACTCATCTCGCTCGGGGACCAAGTCCTCGCCGGGACCGAGGCTGCCTCTAAGCCGCGCCCGAGCCCTTCTCACTCGGGGGCTAGGTCCCTGCCGCGAGTCGGCCACTGGACCGAGGCTCTTACCTCTGAGGGACCGCGGAAATCACCTCGGGAAACTCAACTGGGGGAGGGACCGAATGGTATCACTGCAGGAGTGCGGGGCTCGTCTTCAGGTAGGTTTCTTCTTTGAATTTAGTCGTTAGAATTTGGAAAAACACTCAGCGAGCGTGAGGTAGCTCCAAACTGCTTTGGAGACGGAAATTACTGAATTGCTGCACTTCCTGCGGGGGTATATGTACCTGTGCTGATGTCAGATCCGTCTCCAACTGCTAGCACGAGCACACTATACCCACTTGTTTTGAGTTCATCTGCTACATGCTAGCAAAGGGCATACTTGTTGCATTCGTGCCTACTCTTTGCTCTCGCTGCACCCTCTCTACTTGTGTGGCGACTCCCTCCGGGTCTGAGGGACAGCTGCTGCCACGGCGTCCTCTTGCTGTGTCTCTCTGGAGTCCCCGGGCTGGCCTGAAGCTGCGGGTCCGCTATGTTCCTGATGACGTAAGGGCGCGCGCGCGCTCCAGACTTTGTGCCAACAAGGGTGCGAACCTCGGGGTGTCCCCCCATAATGACGTCATCCGCTTCCAACTTAAAAGATCTTTGCTTGCAACTACGAATCGAGTTAGCAAGGACTCGATTCATTCTTTTTCTGGTTACAATTCGCCTAAGCTACTCTGCTTTTTGTACTTACCAGGAGTACCCGCTCCTCGGGGGCTCCGCTCTCTTCTTGATTTCAGACTACTAAGACGGGATCTGGTACTCGCTCCTCGAGGGCCTACATTCCTGAATGCTCAGAAGACTACTCTCCTCACTGCCTGGAAGTGATCGCAGACTTGAACGCTGTGAGTTCTATTACAGATAGGAACCGGTACTCGCTCCACGAGGGCCTATGTTCCTAATCTCTGTAGACTCTCTTCAGTCCAGACGTTATCACAGGTACAGAGATCATGAGTTCTTATTCAGACTGCCTATAGGAACCAAAACTCACCTACGGCTCCTGTTCCTGAATATATTGAAGACTCTCTGTTGTATAAGAGGCCATTACAGATATCAACAATCGTGAGTGTATCATCTACTACTGGTTATGTATCAAGCATACCCTGTCTTCTCACTACCTATAGTCTCTCTCTACAGCTTAGCAACCCAGAGATCATAATTCCAGTATCTGAGGGACTTCAGCCCTGCCGGGCACATCAGCTCACTACTGCCACCTCTGGTGGTTCAACTTCCAGTCTAATAAAGAACTATCTGTGTTTGTCTCATACTTCAGCCTAGCCGGTGGTCCATCTCAGGATCTCCTCCTGGGGGCACTGTCATTTGCCATCGGCCCAAGGATTCACCAATTCCCATTAGTGTTTATTCCTTACACTACTAGCGGTATCATACAGACTGCCACTCTGTGGGAGCCAACCCACTATAGACCATTACCTCCGCCTACAGAGTATTATAAATTACTAGCTCTTCCCCTTGGAGGAGCAGCATTGAACAATACTATTTGATGGTTCTTTCCAACAGACCCCGCATGGACACTGAATGGACACCGGGACCGCTGCCCTGAGCACCCGGACATCCATGATCGGAGGCCCCGCTACATTCCATGTCCAGGCGCTAAAGGTGCTCAAGGCAGTGGCCATGGACATGGGAAGGTCCAAAACAACAAACCAGAAATTGATCCAATATTGCAGTAGCAACCAGAAGGAAAAAGGATCAATAAACACTAGGAATTCTTTATTGAGCTCTTTATTTAGCACAGAGTGTGATAAAAGCCCGACTCAGGCCGAGTTTCGCTCGTTCAGCTGCTTTGGGGGCTAATAAAATAAAACATATTTAGAAACATATAAATACGAATAAAAACATATACACCATACACAAATAATAAAATCATATAATAAATTAATTAATTAAAATTGATCCATGACACACTTAATCACAACATAAAAACTAGATAAGAACAGACAAAATGTTATTCAAGCATATTCTATGGAGTTCATATATGTGCACATATAATTATTAATCAAAGCTATACTATTAGATACTAAAAATAGAATGGATAGGTGCAGTCTGTTAGTTATTAAAAAACTTTAAACAACTTTGAATGAAATCATTTTGAATACCTATTTCAATTCTTGCAGATGATTAATCTTCATACAGCAGGTGAGCTTTTCCAATGAGCTGAAAAGCCAGACATAACTAGGCATAAGAACCTCTATGTGAAACAAAGTATCATTGAATCAAAGTATCGATACAAAGTCTGACTGAGAGAAGCTTTTGGACACAGAAATAACCACAGCACAGCAGTGAGTTGAAAGGTTTTTAGCAATCTGACTGAAAGAAACTCCTAAGAGCACAAAAATTGACACAGCAGAAAATTAAATTAAAATTATTGGCAGCACTGTACAGCTATTAGATCGCAAAAAAACTATCGTCTCTATAATCCATCTACTGTTTGAAAAAACATTACAACTTTGCTATTTGACAACCAAATTCCAAATGCAGATTAACTTAAAACAATATAATTTCTTGACTAAAGTGACATTTGTCATAATTTCCACCGGTTGTCAACTTTCTGTCTACCCTGTATAAAAATGATAGAGAGGTTCTCTTGGTATTGTGGCTGACATAGTTGGCATAGTGATATGTGACGCTAATACGGTTCGTGGAAGGTACATGACCTAGAACTTCTCGAATCATATGGCTCGAATTAGAGAACACACCTCAATGGGAATGCCGCAGAAGCGGGTACTTACCATCTGACGTGGATCGCCGAAGGACGAGCCGGTGAAGATGGCTGGCTCCATGGATTTCAGGAGTCATCGAGGGAGTGGACGCCCATCTCAACTCTGATGCCTGGTATGGTGGCGCAGGTATAGAGGAGACGGGCTGAGCGTGGCTGGCATTACCATGGTAGTATTTTGTGGAGGGCCACAATCCCCCACCAATGTCAGTGGGGCACACCTCAGAAACAGGGGAGCCAATTAACAGCTCGTGAACCTGGCCCTCGTCGCAGCGGCTCGATGTCTTGTGACGCCAGTGCAGAATTCTTCGGAACTCATTCCGGTGTTTCTGGAGCACAAAGGACTGCCAATGCTGTGCGGAACAGTGTCAATGGCAGTGGTGATGTTGCTCGGCCTGAGCATTGTCCAGCATCGAGAAGGATAGCACCAATGTGCTGGATGGCGTCGGTGGTGGACGGTCATCATGTCAGTGATGATGCATGCCACGGTGCTCGGCCCGGTCTTTCCCCAGCGCCGAGATGGATGCCCTTGCTGTCTTGGATGGTGACTGATGGACTGTCAGCATGCCTACACTGCTCCTGGCACTATGTAGTTTCGTAGGCTAATATGGGGCTTTAATAAGAACCCAAAGCATGGGGCACTGTGTTCAGGTGAGGGCACTACATGGTGGTGCTAAGTCGGTATTGACAGTGTCGATGGCGGCTGAAGCGGCCTCGAGGGTATCGTCAAAAATAGATATGAAAAAATGTCGATGACTCGGCCAGAGCAATGATGACAGTGACAGAAGCACTGACAGCATCGGCGTAGGTATCTATGGAAACGATGTGGCATCGAATAATCAAAAAAACATCGTTGGCATTGGAAAAATGATACCGGCATCGATGGAGTCGATGACTGCATTGATAGGAACGTTGAAGACACCAATGGAAATGACGTGGGCATGGAGAGCATCGATGTATGGAGGCAGGCGCCAACGGCATCAGTGGCATGGCCACGGGCATCGACGGCATGGTCACGGGCATCGATGGTATTGATTGGATCGACTCGGCCACCAATGGCATCCATGGCATCGATGCCACTGACATCGGCATTGATGGCAGCGGCATGGGCACCAATGAAATCCATGTTGGCATAGATGCCATATGGAATTGACACTGGCATCGATGGACTCCACTTTGGCATCAATGCCATCGATGGCATTGACATTGGCATGGATGCCATCAATGGAATTGACATTGGCATCGATGGAATCCACTTTGGTATTGATGGCATCAATGAAATCGACATTGGCATCGATGGCATAGATGGAATTGACATTGGCATCGATGCCCATTGAAGGAATCGACCTGGCATCGATGGTCATTGACCTGGCATCAATGTCCATTGATGGAATCGAACTGGCATCAATGGCCATCGATGGAATCGATCCTGGCATCGATGCCTATCGATGGAATGGACCTGGCATCGATGGAAATGTCCTGGACATCAATGGCATCAATAAAATAAAGGATGGCATCAATGGAAATGACCCTGGCATTGATGGAAGTGCCCCGGGCGACAGTGGCATCGACCCAGGCATGGACGGCACCGATGAGACAAAGTGTACGTCGATGGCATCTATCCGGGCAATGATGGCACTGATGAAAGCCCAGGGAAAAATCAGTGCCATGGATGAAAAACATGGATGGCACTGATAGAAACGATGCAGGGACCGATGGCATCAGTGTACCGCGGGGGAGAAGTAATGATGGCATCTAAGAATCCAGGACGGTCTGAAGGGGGTACTGACGGTAGCGATGGGGCATCGACTGCGTGAGGGTACCGAGGAAATCAAAGGACCTGAATCGACAGGGGCCCTGGCGGCAACAGAAACCATGGAAGTCCCTGTCCCACTAGCACTAATAACCAGGCAGTGTCACAGAGGGACACTTGCAGGCTATGTGTGGCTAACTGAAAACATAGGGAGAGGGAAGGCTGCAGTTGGTTGGCAGGCCAGGGAGGTGACAGGAACTGACCGAAAAAACAGGGCATAGTACTCACCAAGCATCGAATAAATGTACGTGAAGGGAGACCAGTGCAGGGAAAAGTGTTTGTGAAGTAAATGTTTAAGTGTTTCCGTGATGAAAAAGTGTTAGAATTTCTCATAGAGCTCCTAACTGCTATGCTTACTGCAGAGCGGAAAAAAAAAGACTGAGGGAGTCACCTGTGGCTCACAGGGATAATTGCAGGCTGAGCATGCTCAGTGCACTCAGTGTGCCAGTGTCAGTCAAAGCTTTGTAGAAACTTTGACAGAAAAATTTTCCGTACAGGGCTCCATCCTGTGATGTCACCCATATGTGAGGACTACCATCCTGCTTGTCCTGTGAGAATGGTACAAATGTTAAATTTCTTATAGCCATTATTAAAGAAGACCTCGCCGCTTGCATGGTAACCATGACATTTCAATTACTAACAGCACATACCTTCCTCTGCTCTTCAGTGGGCCCGCAGGTATTCGGGCTCCTCCAGCCTGATGCGACTCGCCTTTTTTTCAATGCCTCAACCTGGCAAGAATAAAACAGAAATAGGAAACACACTGTTGATATTAAACTTTTACTTTGCTTTTGAGGCAAAAAACGATTCAAACCAAAAAAGTCAAGTGTCAGTTTTTCTTTTCTCACCCACAGCAATACAAAACAACCCCAAAATACTAAATGTAATTTAATTTGGATTTTTTTCCTGCTAGCTAGAAGTATAAGCTGTGTCATTCTTACAAGCAACATAGACCAGACCTTTGCCAACCACAACATAGGCCTATGAACTTACCTCCCTTGGGTATGAAGACTGGGCATTGAATTGTGCCCTGAGTATCTGCCAGGCCTCGTCAGCCCAGTCCTGGTCCCGTGGGCGCCCAGGGCGGAAGTATAGGTGGCCTTCATCGGCGATCATCAGGGTGGCCAGGAGCCGGACGTCCCCCTTGGAAAAGTTGGGAAGCCTTCCACATGGCATGTTGTAACCTTACTGTAAAGCATTAACAAAATGGCCATCCGGGCATGCCATTCCACGTGCAAGCGTCCTGCCACCTGCTCCCGGCGTCTGTACAGGTGATGGAACCGCGGAGCCACAGGGACGCCTAATTGTAGACGCCGGAAGAAGGCTGGGTGCGGCATCCTTCACCCAGTGTCCATACAGGTGTCCATGTCTGCGATTCACCCGCGGAGCTGCAAGGACGCCTAATTATAGACGCCGGAAGAAGGCCGGGCGCGGCGTCCTTCACCTGGCATCCATACAGATGTCCATGTCTGCGATGCACCCGCGGAGCTGCAGGGACACTTAATTGCAGACGCTGGAAGAAGGCCTGGCTCGGCATCCTTCTCCCGACGTCCATGTCTCCGCTGGTTCACGGAACATCATGTACGCCGAAATAACATGACGTAAGAAGCAATAATAAAAGGCAAGGAAGCAATTTATTATGGCTTAAATGGGAACACAATTTATTGATTTAATACTTCAAGAACTATAAATAATGCAATGGAAAACACAGAGAAGACAAGGGAAAATTCCAACTAAATTTTATTTTTTTCACTATTATTTGTTATTTTAAATCAAAGTCTCTGCTTGCTGGGAAATGGTTTTGGATGTATCACAGCTCCTGAAAGAAACACAACACAAGATTAAACATACTGTACTGTCATAAAATGATAATATCTAGATTTTTGCAGAGCTATGTACTACAATAAAAGCACCACATCAGTATGGAGAAAGCAAATGTTGCTTACTGATGTAACAGGTGTTCTCACAGGACAGCAGGATGTTAGTCCTCACAAATGGGTGACATCGAGGATGGAGCCCAACCACGGAAAACTTCTGTCAAAGTTTCTGGAACTTTGACTGGCCCCTACTGGGCATGCCCAGCACGGCACCAACCCTGCAGCCAGCAGGGGTCCCCCTTCAGTCTTGTTTCAAAGCTACAGGCAGTGCCGAAAAATAAAATAAGAAAACGAACCCAACACCGCGGGGTGGCGGGCGGGTTTCGTGAGGACTAACATCCTGCTGTCCTGTGAGAACACCTGTTACATCAGGTAAGCAACATTTGCTTTCTCACAGGACAAGCAGGATGGTTGTCCTCACAAATGGGTAAGTACCGAGCTGAGGATGTCCGAACGTGCACCAAAAGTACCCAACGGCGTGCAACAGGCACAACAACTGGGGTGGAATTTGGTAGAGGACATCCGCACCCCACCGGGTAGGCGGAAGGGTGTTGGTACGTCATGTTGGAAAAAGGTTACGCAAGATAGATTGGCCGAAGATGGAATCCTGTCTTCCAGCTTTGTCCAAACAGTAGTGGGCTGCAAATGTATTGAGAGAACTCCAGGTAGCAGCCCTGCAGATGTCAGGAAGCGGCACCGATCGAAGGTGAGCTACTGAAGTCGCCATGGCCCTCACAGAGTGTGCCTTAACACGGTCTTGAAAGGGAATGCCAGCTTGCTGATAGCAGAAAGAGATGCAGTCCGCCAACCAGGAGGAAAGAGCCTGCTTACCCGCAGGTTGCCCTAACTTGTTAGAATGGAAAGAGACGAATAATTGAGTGCTCTTCCTGTGGGCAATTGTACGGTCTAGATAGAAAGCTAGAGCACGTTTACAGTCGAGGGTATGCAGAGTCTGTTCCCCGGAGTTGGAGTGGGGCCTGGGAAAGAAAATAGGTAGTATGATGGATTGATTAATATGAAACTCCGAAACTACCTTAGGTAAGAATTTAGGGTGAGTGCGGAGTACCGTCCGGTCCTGCAGGAGTTTAGTGTAAGGCGGACAGGTAACTAGGGCCTGTAACTCACTAACTCTGCGAGCTGAAGTGATAGCCAAAAGGAAAATCACTTTCCATGTGAGATATTTTAGGTCACAGGAGTGAAGAGGTTCGAAAGGTGGTTTCATAAGGCGACCAAGAACCAGATTAAGGTCCCAAGATGGGGCCGGAGGACGTAAAGGTGGCTTCAAATGGAGCAAGCCTTTAAGAAAGCGTGTTACAAGGGGTTGTACTAAAATAGGGACACCCCCGATACCTTTATGGAAGGCGGCTTCCGCACTGACATGCATTCTAATGGAAGAGGTCTTTAGACCTGATTCTGACAAATGCCAAAGATAGTCCAAAAATTTAGGAATTGGACAGGAAAGGGGATCAAGGGACTGAGAAGTGCACCATCATGTATATCTTTTCCATTTATAGGAGTAAGATTTTCTTGTGGAAGGCTTTCATGAAGCGATGAGGACACGAGAAACTGAATCTGATAGGTTAAGTGGTTGAAGGACTAACCGTTCAACATCCATGCCGTCAGGGACAAGGCTTGGAGATTGGGATGGAGGAGGCATCCGTCGTTTTGAGTGATCAGATGCAGGTCCTTTCCCAAGGGAATGTGCCTGCGGATGGAGAGATCCTGGAGTATGGGAAACCACACTTGGCGTGGCCAGTGATGTGCTATCAGGATCATGGTTCCCTTGTCCTGACGTAGCTTCACAAGAGTCTTCGAGAGAAGAGGAAGTGGAGGGAATGCATAAAGCAGACCGGTTGACCACGAGAGGGAGAATGCATTCCTGGGCCGAGAGTGCTGAGTTCGAATGAGAGAGCAGTAATTGGCCACTTTGTGGTTCTGAGGGGATGCAAAGAGGTCTATGTGGGGATAACCCCATTGCTGGAAAAGAGAGGTCGCTACCGAGGGATTGAGTGACCACTCGTGCGGTTGGAAGACACGGCTCAGCCGGTCTGCCAAGACATTTTCTACCCCCGGCAAGTAGGTGGCCCTGAGGTACATCGAACGGGAGAGGGCTTCTGCCCAAATCTGCGCAGTTTCCTGACAGAGAAGGAAGGAGCCTGTGCCTCCCTGCTTGTTGATCTACCACATGGCCACCTGATTGTCTGAATCAAGATTATGTGATTTGATAGGCAATCTTGGAAAGCCCGGAGAGCGCATCGGATTGCCCAAAGCTCCAGGAAATTTATCTGGTGTTTGGCTTCCTCTAGAGACTAGAATCCTTGAGTTTGTAAATTGTTTACGTGGGCTCCCCAGCTGACATTGGAAGCGTCAGTGGTGAGAATTATTTGTGGATCTGGTGGATGAAAGGGCAAGCCTTGAAGGAGGTTGGATTGATTTGTCCACCAGGCAAGAGACAGATGGAGAGCATCGGTGATGCGAACAATGGTCGATAGAGGCTGTGTGGCTTGGATCCATTGCGATTTTAGAGTCCACTGCATGACTCTCATGGCTAGACGGGCCATTGGAGTCACATAAACTGAGGAGGCCATGTGTCCCAGTAGAATGAGGAATTGGCGAGCTGTTGCTGTAGGTTGAGACTGCAACTGGTAAGCTAGGGACACCAGGGTTTGGACACGTTGATGAGGAAGGAAGGCTTTTGCCTGTAAGGTGTCCAAATCTGCTCCAATGAAGGATAAGGTTTGAGATGGGAGCAAGTAGGATTTCTCGTAGTTGACAAGAAATCCCAGAGAAATTAGAGTTCGAATTGTCAGGGAAGACCGAGCGATTTGCTGGGTTGGGGCCCTGATCAACCAATCGTCCAAGTAGGGGTAGAAATGGACGCCTTCCTTCCTGAGGAACGCTGCAATCACTACGAGACATTTGGTGAAAACTCGCGGTGCGAATGCTAGACCAAATGGGAGCACTCGATATTGATAGTGGTTTTGGCCTACTAGAAATCGGAGGTATTTGCGATGAGACTGAGTTATCGCAATGTGGGTATAAGCGTCTTTGAGGTCTAGAGAGCAGAGCGCGGAAAAAAGAAGACTGAAGGGGGACCCCTGCTGGCTGCAGGGTTGGTGCCGTGCTGGGCATGCCCAGTAGCGGCCAGTCAAAGTTCCAGAAACTTTGACAGACGTTTTCCGTGGTTGGGCTCCATCCTCGATGTCACCCATTTGTGAGGACAACCATCCTGCTTGTCCTGTGAGAAATGAATGTTCAACAGTTAAGAACTTACACGAGAAATAAGATTCGATGATACTTCGTTGGACATCAATCCCCCTTGTGGTGTTGTCCGCCTCGGCTGCCAGTTCTACAGGTGGATCTGGCGACAAGCTTTCTGCTGCCTCTGCATGCACACCGAATTGCTGACAAATGTTGTGTAGCATGCAGCAGGTAACAATGATGTTCGCCACCTTTTCTGCACTGTACTGCAGAACTCCCCCAGAGAGATCCAGACATCTGAATCATCCTTTCAGAGCATCAAAAATCCGCTCGATAATGTTTCTGGTGCTGCCATGAGCCTCATTGTAGCGTTTTTCTGCTGCAGTGCGTGGAGACTGGAGTGGAGTTAGCAACCAGAGCTTACAGCCATAGCCGCCATCACCTATAGGGGGAATAATCAGAAATGCATAAAAAACAACTTTACAGCGCTTAACATCTTGAACAATCTTAAACACATCACATATATGTTATAAATGCACATATATTGTCTACCAAACATCCCAGATATAGAATCCCAGGCCATAGCTGATGTCACTTACCAAGTAGCCAGCCTTTACTGTACTTCCCCTCTGGGAAATGTGTCCCCATAGATCAGAGCTTTCCAAACTTTTCATGTTGGTGACATACTTTTTAGACAAACATAATTTCGGGACACAGTAATTCAGTCTACTAGCAAACCAGAGCTTAAAGGTTAAACAAACGAAATGTATTTCGACAATTTATGTATGTTTCCTTAAATATATACATAATAAAATGTTTCATGACACAACCTATCTTGTGAAAACCTCTCATTTATATTAAAAATATATAATATTCCAAGATTAATGTTATTGTTCTAATTTATGAATAACAATAATAAAACAAAGTTATTGTGTTATTCAATTTACCTCTTTAATGAGATATATGAGCTTGATGGGATGAACACAGATTTTGAATATTTGGTGTTAATAAGAAAGTCCAAAGGGTCTTCTGCGTAATTTTAAAAAGCTGGCCAGTTTCACACTATATAATTATTTGATAGCCTCATTCAACTAATTCTATATGGCTGTGAGAGTGAAGTCTGGAATTTATAGGAAGGGACAGAATGTCAATATAAATCCTGCACCTCCAGTTCTGTAACTCTGTGCATCCACTGAAATTCCCCCAAACAATGGAGCTTGGATGTTTCCCTTACAGCTCATCATACTAAAAGATATTTTCAAATTCTGGTGTCACCTCACAGTAACAGCAGCACAAACACCTTCCACTGCCAGGCACATTGTGAACTAACACAAAACCTCGCAAAAAAGACACTCAAAATCTATACTGCAATCCCATTGTAACACAACAGTAATAACACCAAGGACTCAAACAACAATAACCCTACCTGTGAAAAAGCAAGGGTAAATATTACACTGGGTCCTAGAATACCAATACACCACCTACTGAGGAAACAAAACAAACCAGATTGCTATAGATCCCTATGCTAGCAGAATCTCTCATCATGATCACACACACAGAACAGTGACAGACCCTCACCAAATACAGAATACAAAATAAAGGAGCACAAATTAGACAAAAACTGAAATGGAAACCCAAGAAGCCTGTGTATTAACAATGGAAAAACAGAACCACCATTCCTCATAAAACAAATAAAATCAAGAAACATAAAGCATCAGTTATAATAGTAAAACCATACTAATAAAAGAATATTTTAAAACTACTGATAAATAGAATTTCTATTAATTAAAATCATATACATTTTTTACAATTTCCCAAATACCAATAAAATATTTAAAAACAGCACATATATCAAATAACACCCAATAATTAAAACTAATAAGGATTTTAAAAAGCCCCTGCTGTCCATACGTGGGAGCTCTTGATTTCCAGTCACCCTGATACTGTCGAGGATTAGGAGGTTATCCTCTCTCACTCACACATACTCCCATGTCCATTCTCTCAAACACATACACTGTCACATACATACATATTCATGCTCTTATACCCACCATAACTTCTTGCTCTCACAGACACTGACACACTCTCAGGCTCTAAGACACTCTCTCCCCCTCCACACACACCCCCCACACAAACTCTTACTCCCCTGGATTTTCTCATACACACACATGCTCTTACTCTCTCTGGCTCCCTCACATACACACAAACACACACACCCAGGCAAGTTCCCAATCATTCTCACACAAACACACACACCCAGGCATTCTCACACACTGAAACTGACCCCCAGGCAGGCTCCCATTCATTTTCACACCACTCCCTCACCATCCCCCAGGCATGCATACATTCATTCTCACACAAACAGACCCCCAGGCAGGCACCAATTCATTCTCACACACACAGACCCCCAGGCAGGCACCAATTCATTCTCACACACACACACACACACACACATACACCACACACAGGCAGGCACCTATTCTCACACATACAAACCCCAGGAAGACACCCATACATTCTCATACACAGACACACCCTCAGGCAGGCACCCATGCATTAACACACATACACCCCCCCAGGCAGACTCCCATTCATACACATGCACACTAAAGGCAGACCCCCTCTCTTTCTTTTGCCAGCAACCTCGGAGCCTCTCTCATTCCTCTGCTGCCACTGTCACTGATGCCGCATGGCTATTTGGGAGGCGCTGATTGCTGCTATTGGCACTGAAGCCCATTCTGCTGCCTCCTCTGTGCAGGCCCTGTGAGTTTCCACTTCCTCCATGTTGATCTCGTACATTGTGAGATCCACATAGAGAAAGTGCTACTCTTGCACATTACCAAAGATTACATGTGCCAATCAGTAAAAAATAATTTATTTATTTTTTTACCTTTGCTGTCTGATCTTAGTTTTCTAATCGGTTGGTCACAGGCTTTTTTGTTCCACCTCCCCTTTCTTATTTTTTTGCCAATTCCTTTCATATTGTCTTTGTTTTCTATTTCTTTTCTCTCCATCTATCTTCTTCCCTCAAACATACAGTCAGGTTCTCATTCTCACATGCTTTCTCTCTCTCTCACACACACACAGGCTCTCACTGTCACATGCTCTCTCTCATACAATCATTCATACACAGTCTCTCTCTTGCACATGCTGTCTGACTCTCACACACCCAGGCTCTCTCTCACTCCCACATGCTGTCTTGCTCAAGTACAGACTCTCACTGTCACATGCTCTCTCTCATACAATCATTCATACACACAGGCTCTCACCGGCACATGCTGTCTCTCTCACACACACACACATAGGCTCTCACATGCTGTCTCTGCAAACATTCAGGTCCTTACTCCAGCACACAATCTCTCAACTCATCTCCTACACGCACTCTACGGACCCTCAGCCTCTCTCTTACCTCTGGGCTCCTCTTCACGGGTCGCTGCAGGATGGGCTCTGCAGCGGCCCTGATCTTCGCGGGCCAATGCGCGGCAGCGGCATCCCTGTTCTTCACGGGCTGATCCGTGGCAGCGGCGTCCCTGATCTTCGTGGGCCGATCCACGGCAGCGGTGTCCCTGTTCTTCGCGGGCCGATCCGTGGTGGGGACCCTGCTACCGGGCCTCCTCCTCTTCTCGCCCGCTGCAACAACGCTGCTCCTCTTCTGCACGTGGCTGATGCTCTTCCTCCTTCCTGCCCGTGTGGCTCCGGCAACATTTTTCTTCCAGGGCCGCATGGGCAGGAAGGAGGCGGAGTACCTGCATGTTTAGACGCGACCTTTTTCTTTGGGCCGTGGTGACGTAAGCTCCACCACGGCCAGCCGATCTTCCTGCTGTGTGTCTCCGGCCCACAGCACAGCCCAGCCCAGCGAAACGTCACTGCTCAGCCGCCAGTGGGATGAGGTCCACATGCGGCTGCTTTGGCTCCCACTTGCCGGTGTGTCATGTGCACCGGGCTTGCGCGACACACTGGCACACCTCAGGCGACACACTAAAGTGTTGCGACACACACTTTGGAAAGCTCTGCCATAGATGAATGTGCCAGAATGTAGGTGTCATGGCAGCTCCCAGGATATTTCGCTACAACATTTAGAATCCGAAGGTGTGTATTGCAAATGACTTGAACATTCAATGAATGGAAGTGTTTACGATTCTGGAAAGAACTCTCTTCCTCCGACCTGGGGGTAAACGTAATATGGGTGCAGTGTATAGAACCCAATACGTTTGGCAACCCTGCAATACCCATGAACCCACTGCGGATCTGTTGCAGCTCCACTGGATTGGTAGGATACACGATGGTCTTCCTCATCCACTCCATCATGGCCTTCAAGACCTGAGCCAGATGCCGTGAGAAGGCGGCCTGTGTCATACCCGCAATGACACGGGAGTTTGAAAACTTCCGGTACCAAAAAGATTTAAGGCACCAAGATGTTTCATCAACCCTGGCACAGCATGGTGGCGATTGGCCAGGGGATCAAGGTTGCAGAGCAGATCTTCATAGAGGAACAAGATTGCCTGTGAGCTCAGCTGGTAGGTTCAGACTACATCTCGCTCCGACAAGCCAAAGACAGTTGTCTGTGGGCGAATGATATGTCCAGGTCTGTCGATGGCCTGTCCTGTGCACGGATGACTCTGTCCTGCTGTGGTTGTGTGAAAAACAACACAATAAAATCAGTATAACCTAATACATCTTGATTATTCATTTAACAAATATACATAAACAACAGAAGCGGAGCCTCAGGGATGCTTAATGCTAGATGCCAGAGGAAGGCCTGGCGTGGCATCCTTCTCCCGGCGCCAGTACAGGCGTCCTTGTCTCCACTGGACCCGCGGAGACCCAGAGACGCCTAATTCAAGATGCCGGAGGAAGGTCATATGCAGCGTCCTTCTCCTGGTATCCGTACAGGCATCCGTGTCTCCGCTAGACCCACGGAGCCCCAGAGACGCCTAATTCAAGTCGCCAGAGGAAAGTTGGATGCAGCGTCCTTCTCCCGGCGTCCATACAGGCATCCATACAAGCGTCTGTGTCTCTGCTGGACCCGCAGAGCCTCAGAGATGCCCAGACAGAAAAATGCTACCATTGGATATTCAAAAACAACACCTCCTCCGGTCTTTGTGGCAGGTTCTGCTATTGGCTGTCATCTCCAATAGGCCATCTAGAATTCACTCGCACAGCATTTCTTAATCTTGCTCTCACCCGTAGAAAAAAGATCGCCAAAGCCAATATATACATGTAGTCCATGATGTTGTCTGATGCTGTCTGTTGGATATTCATGACTGTCAAGAGCACAGCCCCACACTAACGCCAGGGTCAGGGTAGACAGTAAAAATAGAAGGTAAAGACGCAGAAAATATGCAGGTTAAAGACACGCTATTTTGGGCACTCGTTACTGTGTCAAGGGGAATAGCTAATCCGGTCATTAAACACCATTAACATACCATCTACATGTGGCGGGCGCTAATTGAAACGCATCGTTTTTAGCACTTGCTAAGGATGCATTAGGATGCGCGTCCATCTTACGCATCTAAAACGCGCATCTAATTCGCATTCAAAAGCGCACAATCCTGGCCACACTTTACTGTATCGGCCCGTGAACTATTTATTTATTTATTTATCGAGTTTTATATACCGTCATTTGGTTTCGCCATCACAATGGTTTACAAGTTTCGATGTTTAACAAAAGTGTTAAAAAGGTTCATGTGAGCGTTAACATAGATTAGTGGAGGCGTTATAGACATAGTTCGGTTATCGACTTATACAGGTTATATTACTTGCTTACATTGGTTCCACTTGGTTACATAGAGCATGTTGGAAGGTTATATTATGTGCTTACATTGGTTCCACATGGTTACATAGAGCAGGTTGGGAGGGAAAGGAATATGAAAGAGAGTCATTGGGTGTTTTCGTAGGCTTGGTGAACATCCATGTTTTTAGTTCTATCTTGAAGAATTTTAAATTTTGTTGCCATGAGAAGTTTGGTTGGGATGGTTTTCCAGAGTTTGGGGCTTCCTAGGGATATGGCTCTTTTCCGAGTTGAGGTAAGTTGTTTGGATTGAACAGGTGGAATTTTTAGGAGTCCTTTGTTAGTTGAGCGGAGGTTTCGGTGTGGTGAGTAGAGTTTTATTGATGTACTTAGCCAGTTCGTTTGCTTTTCTTATATTATTTTGTGTAATATGGTTAGTATTTTGTACTCTATCCTGAATTTTATCGGGAGCCAGTGTAGTGATATAAGGGTTGGAGTAATATGATCGTGTTTTTTAGTTCCTGTGAGGATTCTGGCGGCTGTATTTTGAAGTATTTGGAGTGGGCAGATGGTGGTAAGTGGTAAGTTGAATAACAGGGAGTTGCAGTAGTCCAGGTTGGAGAAGATGAGTAGTTGAAGGACTGTTTTGAAGTTGTCGGGTGAGAGGAAAGGTTTTAGTCATCTTAGGGTTAATAGTTTGTGATATCCGTCTTTGATTTTAGCAGTGATGTGGTTCTTGAAGGATAGTTCATTGTCGATTATGACTCCTAGGTTGTGGGCATGAGTGACAGGGGAAATTGCTGCCTTTTGGTTCATTATGTTGAGTGGTGGTAGGTGTGGAGAGTTGTTTTTTCTATCCAGCATGATTATTTCTGTCTTATCGATGTTTAACATGAGTTTCATGCTTGTTACTAGTTGCTTTATTTTGGTGAGATATGCGGCTGTTTTTTTTGTAGGTATCTTCCAGAGTGTTGTGTATTGGGATAAGTATTTGGATATCATCCGCATATATGAAGTGGGTCAGTTTAAGATTTGTTAGGAAGTGGCATATTGGGAGAAGATAAATGTTGAAAAGTGTCGCTGATAGTGCGGAGCCTTGGGGAACTCCGGTGTCAAGGTTTATTTTCTTTGAGAGGGTGTCGTTGATTGAAACCTGGTAGCTTCTTTGTGATAAGTAGGATGAGAGAACTATTGTAGGGTTTTTTCGTTTGAACCAATTTCGGAGAGACGGTCAATCATGATTGTGTGGTTTACCATATCAATCATCTAAACCTAAAAAAGTTCGTAAACAATACCACAAAGGACTGCTTTTACAAACTGCAAGTCCTCAAAAAACTTAAACCCCTCCTTCACTTCTCCGACTTCAGGCTAGTACTACAATCCATCATTCTTTCTAAACTCGACTATTGCAACTCCTTGCTACTAGGTATACCCGCCAACACTATCAAACCATTACAGATGGTTCAAAATTCAGCGGCTAGAATTCTAACTAGCACCAACAAAAAAGATCATATCACCCCAATCCTTCGGAACTTACATTGGCTCCCCATTAAACAAAGGATACTCTATAAGGTACTCACTATCATCTACAAAGCGACAAATAAACTAGCTCCCATCTCATTAAGCTCTCAACTACAACCACACACCTCCTCCAGACCAATCAGAAGCGCATACAGAGGAACATTGCAGGCTCCACAAATTAAATCATCATTGAGCAAACGAGCGCTATCTTCAGCAGGCCCTCACCAGTGGAATATGCTTCCCCCAGATCTTAGACTAGAACCCAGTCATCAAGAATTCAAAAAAAGATTGAAGACATTTCTCTTCCAACAAGCTTTCCCAGACGATTAATTTTACGGTGACGAACAGACTTCACAATTCCTAAGTATCCTAATTACCCTAATTATGAACACGGCATCAAGTACTAATTTTAGAATCTGCTACTGGACAATTACCGTTAAGCTCAAAAATTTACTATATTTTATATATATATTTGGCATTGCTTATATTTATATTTATTGATACGTTAAACAGTTAAACTGTCTTTATAAAATATTATATTGCTTTATTTATTTCCAGTTAAACTATTATTACTTTATTTAGCACTATGTTAAATTGTCAATCAGTTATACTGTTCCATATGTTCCTCGGTTCCATGTAAAGCTCCGCTCTCTGTTGAGCAGTTCTTCGTTTTATGTAAACCGGATTGATTTGTAGTCCCTACAAGAACTTCGGTATATAAAAATTAAAAATAAATAAATAAATAAATCAAAGGCGGCTGATAGGTCTAGTAGGAATAGTAGGTAGCTTTGGCCCATATCAAAGCCTTTGAGCATGGTGTCATTTAATGATAGGAGTAGTGACTCAGTGTTCAGGTGTTTCCTGAAACCAAATTGTGTGGGGAATAGGATGTTATTCCTTTCCAGGTAGTCGTTGAGTTGGGAGTGGACAATTTTTTCAATAATTTTGGCAATGAATGGTAGGTTTGACATGGGTCGGTAGTTTAGTGGGTTTTTTGGATCAAGGGTTGGATCAGTATGGGTTTGATAATTGATGATTTTAAGCATTTGGGGTAGTTTCCTTCTGTGAGGGATAAGTTCACGATGTCGGTTATCATTTTGGTTATTGATGGTTCAATGGCTTTGAACGTCAGTATGGGTATGCTGTCGATAGGGAGTTTTGCTGGGTTCATTTTTTTGATGATAGATTGTATTTCCAATGAGGAGGCTGAGTCAAAATTGGGCCAGCTTGGTGTTTGTTTGATTTGTATTTTAGGGTCTTGAGTGTTGTTGTTAAGGTTGTTATTTATTAGTTTTATTTTTTCGTTAAAGAAATCTGCAAAATTGTTGCTTGTATTCTTGGAGGTTGCTGATATCTGGTCATTGGAGGGTTTGGTTAGGCTTTGTACGATAGTGAATAGCATTCTTGGGTTATATTGGAATTTATTTATTTTGTTTGAGTAGAAGTCTTTTTTTTTGCATTGTGGTTAAGTTTTTTGTAGTATGCTAAGTGTGATTGGTAGGCTGTAAGTAGTGGGGTTGTTTTGTTGTTCGCCAGGTTTTCTCTTTTTTTCGGAGTTCACTTTTGGCTAATCTGTTCCCTGTACGTACCAGGATCAGTCCAGATGGTGGGTTATGTCCCCCGTCCAGCAGATGGAGTCAGACAATGCTTCGGAGGGTGCTGACATAAGTACGTGTGCACCCTCTGTAGGAGCTCAGTATATCTCTGACTCCAGCAGATGTGAGCAGGGGAACCTGGAGCTTCCCCATCTTGAAGGCTATCATTCCTTCTTTTCTTTGTATTTCGTGGTATTGTTAGGCTGGATCAAGCTGTCTCTTAAAGTTTTACAAAAAAAAAAAAAGTTGTATAAGTGGGAGGAGTGATTCGGGGCTTGCAGGCAGGGCTGCTTACAGTCTCTTCTCTTCCTCCCTTTTCCCTCTGCTATCCGGCTCCGGGTAAGTTTTAATTTACAGGTTTATCCGGTTTTTATGCCCTGAATTTTTTCTTTCAGCACAATTTCCTGGGGAAAGCTGGTGGTGCCAGCCTCTTCCCCCCCCCTACCGCCGGTGCCCGCCCCCCCACGGCCCCGCGACACTTTAATTCCCCGGGGCTGCCTCAGCAGGGAGGTGTGTTTTCCCCTGCTGCTCTGCTTGATCGTCGGGGCGGGGCAGGGACTTGGTCCTGGTTACCGCGGTAGTTTTCCCTCCTCTTCAGCCTCCCGCGCGGCTCGCCCCTACCCCGGCTGCTCCATGCCACGGCCGTCCCGCTGCTCTGCTTGTGGAGAGCCGGGGGCAAGAATTTCGAGGGAGGGCATATGTTCCAGGTGCCTCCCTGGTGGGGAGGGCACCTCTGGACCACAGGACCCCCCCCTCGACCCACGCCTCAGTGCGACTCGATTTTCAGGGATTGGCCCCCCCCCCCCCCTCTGCCGTTTTCGGCGGGAACAGCGGCCATTTTGAATTCGCAGGATCAGCTCCTGGAGCCTGCAGGGGAGGAAGGAGAGGATTTTGATGGCGGGGAACCGCCGATTCTGGCACCGATTGGGGCCTCAGGGCCCCCCGGATGTCCCACCCATCGCCCCCCCTCCCCCCGGGGTCCCCCACCGTTTTCCACGGAGTTCATTGTGCTGATGCACAATGCCTATCTTCAGCGCCTGGAGGTCCCTAGGGCACCCAGCCCGGATCCACCACCCACCAAGACACCCCGCTTGTCAGCGCCGCCCCAGGGGACCCAGGGTCCGGCGGGGGGGGGGGGCTGGGGTCCTCCCACGCAGTGTCCGGAACCCATCGTGCGCCTGTCTCCCTAGGGGGGGCGGACCCCTTCCCGGAGCCGGGGGGAGACCCTCCGCTTCTTCCAGACGATCCAGGGGAGGCGCAGCTTGAGTGCGATGATCTGCGGGTCCTGCGCATATTTCGGAAGGAAGAACTGGAGGACCTCATTCCGGTGATCCTCCAGGAGTTGGATCTCGACCCTCCTCCTGAACCTCCCGCGCCGCCAGTTCCTGTGGTCACCTCGCCCACCAAGAAGGGAGATCCCTCTTAGCCGGCCTGCGTCCACTCGCTTGGGCTTTTCCTACCCAGCCGACATTCCTACAATTGCTTGCCAGGGAGTGGGATTCTCCTGAGACGTCCCTTAAGGTCGGACGAGCCATGGAAAAATTATATCCTCTTCCGGAGGATTTTTTGGAGTTGATCAAGTTTCCGAAGGTGGACTCAGCGGTGTCAGTGGTTACCAAGCAGACAACGATCCCGGTGACATGCAGGATAGAAAGCTGGAGATCTATCTCAAGCGAGTTTTTGAAGTCTCAGCCTTGGGGATCCGCGCCGCCGCCTGTAGCTCCTTGGCGCAGAGGGCGAGTCTTCGCTGGGTACAACAGCTCCTCACCTCTCAGGGATTGCCTCCTAAGGAAGCGCAGCAGGTAGACCGCCTGGAATCCGCCATAGCGTACGGAGCGGACGCCCTTTATGACCTGTTCCGCGTCCTGGCGAGGTCCATGGTCTCCGTGGTTTCCGCCCGACGTCTCCTATGGCTCCACAACTGGTCGGCGGACACCTCCTCTAAGTCCAGCCTGGGTTCACTCCCCTTCAAGGGCAGGTTCCTCTTCGATGAGGATCTTGATCAGCTCATCAAGTCGCTGGGGGAGAATCCGGTCCACTGGCTGCCTGAAGACCGACAACGGAATCCCAGGAGTTTTAATTCCACCAGGTCACATTACCGGGGGCAACGCTGCTATCGCGGCTACAAGCAGCAGGGACCTCGGACTCCGTCGTCCAGATCTCAGTCCTGGCCTCGTTCCTTTCGCGGTCGCAGGCCCGCAAGGGACGGGACGGGTCAGGGGGGCTCGTCTAAGCCCGCTCAATGATGCCGAATTCGCCCACTCCTCGACGCCGCAAATCGGAGGACGGCTCTCAGGCTTCTACGGGGAATGGGTCCACATCACCTCAGACCAGTGGGTCCTGGACGTCTTAAGGAACGGCTACGCTTTGGAGTTTGCCCGCCGCCCAAGGGACAGGTTTCTCTTTTCGCCTTGCAGCTCCACTCTCAAGCGGCTGGTGGTGCAATGCACCTTGGACAGACTCTTGGGCCTCGGGGCCATCGCTCCCGTCCCCTTCAGAGAGGTGGGCTCGGGCCATTATTCAATTTACTTCGTCATGCCCAAGAAGGACGGCTCCTACGGTCCAATTCTGGATCTCAAGGAAATTAACAAATCTTTACGGGTCTCCCGTTTTTGCATGGAGACACTGCGATCCGTGATTGCGGCTGTACACCGGGGGGAGTTCCTGGCATCCCTCGATTTGACAGAGGCTTATCTCCACATCCCCATCCTTGAGGCGCATCGGAGGTTTCTTCGTTTCAAGATCCTGAACCAACATTTTCAGTTCCAGGCCCTTCCCTTCGGGCTGGCGACTGCCCCGCGGACGTTCACGAAAGTCATGGTGGTGGTGGCGGCCACTCTGAGACGGGAGGGGATCCTGGTCCACCCCTATCTGGTCGATTGGCTCATTCGAGCGAAGTCCTTCTCCCAGGGACTGACAGCGGTTTCCAGGGTTGTTCAGCTTCTCCAGTCCCTGGGCTGGGTGGTGAATTTTGCCAAGAGCTCCCTCACACCTTCGCAGAACATGCCACCCATGCCTCCAGGGTCTCCGTCACTCAGATTCTGGCGTTCCTTCAGGATGGCTTGGATAAAGGGCTCGCCTACAATTCCTTGCGGGTTCAGGTCGCTGCCCTGGGCTCGCTTCTTCAATATGCAGACCGCTCCTCTCTCCTGCAACAGCCAGATGTCGCCCGTTTTCTCAAAGGGGTGAAGCATGTGCGGCCTCCGGTTAGGGACCCCTTTCCTTCTTGGAGCCTTAACTTGGTCCTTCATTCTCTGGCGGGCTCTCCTTTCGAGCCTCTATCCAGCGCTACCATTAAGGATATCACACTCAAGACTATTTTCCTGGTGGCCATAAGCTCTGCTCGCCGCATCTCGGAGCTCCAAGCACTCTCCTGCAGAGAACCCTATCTTCGGTTCTCGGATTCTGGGGTATCGCTACGCACAGTGCCCTCCTTCCTACCCAAAGTCGTGTCATCGTTCCACTTGAATCAGACGGTTGAGCTCTCGTCCTTCCCACCGGGGGAGTCGGGCCATCTTCGTGCTCTGGATGTCAAGCGGACCCTCATTCGCTATTTGGAGGTCACAAACGACTTTCGAGTCTCTGATCACTTGTTTTTTATGTGGTCAGGCCCGAGGAAAGGTTTCCCGGCCTCTAAGACGACGATCGCCAGATGGCTGAAGGAAGCCATTGTCTCAGCATACATACGTAAAGGTCGGGATCCTCCAACGGGGATCAAGGCACATTCTCTCCGTTCCCAGGCGGCATCCTGGGCCGAGGTACAGTCTGTTTCCCCACAGGAGATCTGTCGGGCAGTGACTTGGAAGTCCCTTCACACCTTCGCTTGTCATTACAGGTTGCATTTCCCGTCTCCGAACTCGGGATGTTTTGGAGACAGGGTTATTCGAGCAGGGCTTTCAAGGGCCCACCCAGTGTAGGGAAGCTTTGGGACATCCCACCGTCTGGACTGATCCTGGTACGTACAGGGAAAAGAAAATTACTACTTACCTGATAACTTTCGTTCCTGTAGTACCATGGATCAGTCCAGACGCCCTCCGCTGGTTTTTTCTTTCCTCCCTGCTCGATCTCTCTAAGTCTCTGTGTGTGTGTGTGAGTCTTCTTGTCGTTGTTACTCACGCTCGACCCCTACAGTCTGTTTAACTCATGGGTCTGTTGGTTAGTTCGGTCTGCAAGTTTTCAGTTCGGGCTAGTTGCCTTGTTGGGTAGGTTGGTTTTTCCGGTTGTTACCCTTGATCCAGCCTCGCTATGTTTTTGTTTTGGCTTTGATATTCTTGATACTGAGCTCCTACAGAGGGTGCACACATACTTATGTCAGCACCCTCCGAAGCCTTGTCTGACTCCATCTGCTGGACGGGGGACATAACCCACCATCTGGACTGATCCATGGTACTACAGGAACGAAAATTATCGGGTAAGTAGTAATTTTCTTATGTTGTCGTTGTACCATTGGTTCTGGTGTTTTGGGTTTTTTATTGTTTTTTTTATTATGGGGTTTATCTTGTCTGCAATTGTTTTAGTGATGTTGAGCCAGGAGGAAGTGACATTTTCTGCGTTAGATAGGTCTATGCTTGTTAGTTCTGTTTGGAGTTTATCCTGAAGCATCTCGATATTAAAGGGTGGCCAGTAGGAGATGGATATAAGTAGGCTTTTTCTGTTGTTAATTTACAGTTGGAGGTCAGATTTGATTGAATTAGAGAATAGTCCGACCAGGGGATATTTGTGATACTTGTGTGGTAAGTAGCCCATATGTCAGTATTGATGAAGACGAGGTCTAGTTTATAACCTGCTTTGTGAGTTGGGCCATTGATGATTTGTCTTAAGCCTAGGGTTGATAGAGCATCTGTTATTGAGGTACATGTGGGGGAGTGGGAGATGGTGTCCATATGGATGTTAAAGTCTCCTAAGATGATGATGGGTTTATTAATAGTTTGGTCATAAAGAATTCTATCAGTGGGGAGCAGTTGCAATCTAGTGAATTGGGGGGACCGTATACAAGACAGATTTGTAGTTTTGGTGAGTCGAATAGTGCAATTTCCAGGGGTGCAGGGATGTTAGTCGGGAGTGATTTCATCTGTAGGGTTTTTTTTTATGATTAGCATTAGACCTCCTCCTTTCTTTTTTGGTCTGGGGATTGAAAACATTCTATAGATAGAGTTATTGATTTGGTTAATTAAGACAGAGTCGGTATTTTTTATCCATGTTTCCGGAGATCGACTGCAGGAGGTCATTCAGCAGGGGTTCCGGACCGCCGCTGAACGACCTCCTGCAGTCGATCTCCTGCCGGCGCCATTTTCCGTACGGAAAACGATTCGCGGCAGGAGATCGTTTTCCGGACCCCAGCTGGACCCCCAGGGACTTTTGGCCAGCTTGGGGGGGCCTCCTGACCCCCACAAGACTTGCCAAAAGTCCAGCGGGGGTCCGGAACGACCTCCTGCAGTCGAATCGTGTTGGTCTATGGCCGCCGCCATTTTGCGCCGCCATTTTGAAAAATGGCGCCAGCTGAAGACAACACAATTCAATTGCAGGAGGCCGTTCCAGACCGCTGCCTTTCCGAACCGCCGCTGGACCCCCAGGTAATTTAAGGCATTTGGGGGGGGTTCGGGAGGGTGGGGGATTTAATTTAAAGGGTCGGGGGTGGGTTTTAGGGGGTTTTAGTGTGCCGGCTCACGATTTTCACGATTTTCACGATACTTCAAACACCCAAACGGCAACAATACGATTCCCTCCCCCTCCCAGCCGAAATCGATCGTTAAGACGATCGAGGACACGATTCACATCTCTATTATCTACTCTTCTGAATTGACTAACTAAGGGCACTACAGTATCATCATGTAAAGTTCCTGCCCTTGTTGCCAGCCCTTAGCTAGCCTGCAACAGCCAACTTTATACTTCCTCCTCCCCAGGGGCGGCTTAAAGCAATCTGCTGCCTGAAGCATGGAAAAATATGGTGCTCCCCCACCCCCATCCAAGGTATGGCACAGGTCATATTACTGAGAGAGCAGAGAGGGGATCTGTCTTGGAGTCTAGCTTTTTTGGTGATTTGAAATACTGGTGATGGGGGCGAGGGAGACAGAGGTCAGGGTTCCCAGAGGAGTGGCAGATAGAGGGCTATTGATACTTCCAGGAAGTTGGTAACCTTGTCACACTCCCATGAGCTCTACCACCTGCCTCCCACCCTTCCCCAACATTTCCCCTGGGGAAGAGGGGAATGAATGAATGGTGTGTATGTGTTTGTGAAGCACTCAAATATTACAGCCTTGCAATCACTCCCCTCCAGCCCCCCATCCCTTGGCTCTCCCACTCACAATTACAAATTATGCATTTATAACAATAGACTTTACATAAAAAAGTACAGTCTTTAGGAAGTAAAAACATCACAACAGGTATATTATATTTATATGTACTATTATGGTGTCAACCCGAAAACCCTGCAAAAAAAGCAAGTCACTTGGAATATAAATCAAGTAAGTAAATAAATAAATAAATAAATAAACAAATAAATAAATAAATATACTTACTTACATATTAGTCTTATTGTAAAGTGTATTAGGTGTGATCTTGGCCCTCAGAAAGCCATTAATAAATTGAATTACAAATTGCAATGTGATAAACCTTCCATACCAAAACATTACTAACTGCCAACACTCAAAAGTAACTTCCCGACCCATTAAAAGCAACACTGCAAATATTACACCAGGTCCTAAAACACCAAATACAGTTCCTATTAGGAAAAGAGAACAAGCCAGGATACCTCAGACCCCGTACACAGAAACTACACAGTAGCAGAATACCTCACCTCTATCACACATGCAGAACACAGACCCTCAACAAATACAGAATAAATTATAAATAGACACATATAGACAAAAACTGAACTGGAAACTGTAATAAGCCAGACTCTGTATGCAGTGCAACAATGGAAAAACAGAATCATCACCATTCCTCATAAAACAAACAGTACAATCAGCCAGCAGCTGATCACCAACATTATTGCCTCACTGGCCAGCCTTCAGAGAACCAAAAAACATGATGGCGCCGGCATAAAAGAAGGAGCATTGCCGGTGTCTACAACGGAGGCCTCCCTAAGCCCACTTGAGCAATAGCTTCCCCCAGCACAGCAATATCCTCCTCCTCTCAATATCGCAGCGCCCAGCTATGACATTGCTGGAGCAACCACATTGGAGAGGGCTTGTGGGACTTTGGAGATGGTATTGCAGAGAGTCGAACTGCCTTTGGACGATTATAGGGGTGAGTTTTTTTCATCTACTCAGTCCCTTTTTGCGAGATCTTCTGCCCCAGTTGAGATGGGCATGACTGCAGCAGTGCCCCCCCTGGTTTCTGCTCGGACTGATGATCTACCATCTAGCAGTGGGCTCTTTGTAGCCCCTGCTCGACCCCTGGTAATGACGCTGGATTCATTGTGGGAGATGATGATTGATCTGGATAATTCTCTAGGTGCTTATTCTAAGATTTATTCTTTTTCCTTAAATATGGAACAGATGGAGGACAAACACAATGGTGATGTGATATCTCTTACAACAACGACTTCCGTTGGTAATGCTAATGTTCAATTTCAGTTTGGTTTTCCTAATTTGACAAATTTCTTAGAGTTCTTTACCTGAAAGTTTGGATTGTGCTACTTTGTTGGTTATATTTGTATCAGTCAAAGATGTTAGCAATGTTATGTGTAGATACTTTAGGAATGTAGCCTCACCTTTTTATGACCAGTTGTTGCGTGTATTTCCTGATATTTCATGTGTAACATGAGAGAAGAAGAGTGTTTCTTTCATATTGCCACGGGGTTAATTAGGGCGATATCTCCTATTTACCAATGATGCACCAGTTATGAATTATAATAGCCATGCACAGGATAAATTCTAACAGGCCCAGAATCTGCTATAGCAGGAAAAGGACTTTTACCAAGGTGAACTTTAAACTACCTTGCATCAGTGGAAACTAAAGGCCTTGTTCCAAGAAGTACTAGAGGCCTTGTTTCAAACAGTATTGGAGCCATTATCAGATGTGGCTCTCTCGGCCGCACAGCAAGCCCACGCGATTGGCGCTGACCCGCCGGGGTCCAGGGCTTTGCATCCACGCTTGCCGACCCCAGTCCTCCGACGGCCTCCCATTCAGCCCAAAGCGACCTCCTCGGAATGGCGGTAGGCCCCCACACCGCAATTAGTGTCATCGGCGTGACCCAAGCCCTTTAAAAGGCTAACGCAGGCTGCCATTGATCCTTTCCCGGCCGCACAGCAAGCCCACGCGATCGGCGCTGACCTGCCGAGGTCCAGGGCTTCGCGTCCATGCTCGCCGACCCCAACCCTCCGACGACCTCCCAGTCGGCCCCACGCGACCTCCTCGGAACGACAGTAGGCCCCTCCCACCACAACCAGCATCATCGGCGTGACCTGAGGCCTTTAAAGGCCTAACGGAGGCCACCATCGATCCTCTCCCGGCTGCACAGCAAGCCCACGCGATCAGTACTGACCCGCCGGGGTCCAGGGCTTCGCATCCACGCTCACCGACCCCAGCCCTCCGATGGCCTCCCAGTCGGCCCAACGCGACCTCCTCGGAACGGAGGTAGGCCCTGCCCACCGCAACCAGCGGCATCGGCATGACCTGAGCCCTTTAAAGGTCTAACGCAGGCCGCAGGTGTCGCACACCGAAGGAGCGCAACAAAGAGGCCTGCCCCTTACTGCGCCCCTTTGTGCCACACCTTTGTGCCCTTCTACCTGTTCACCTCCCTCCTCTCTCTCCCAGGAAACCAATACAAACCATTTTGCCCACAAGCCCTTCACCCTCGCCCTCTACAATACAGAACTTCCGCCTTTCCACCTACTCAAGATGCCCTCCACCTGACATGGCACCCTCACATACAAACCACCCCAACATGGCAGAGATACACCCCATCCCCAAACAATCCTACACCAACAAGCCCAAAAGAAACTACAGGCACCACACATTCCACTCAAGTTTGCTCACCTCTATTCCCCATTAACCCTAATGTGCAATGGTCCGCCCTCACTGTCCTCACCCTGTTCTTAATCAACGCCCAATCCATCACCAAGAAAATTCCTATTCTCCATGACCTACTATTAGACAACCGTCCGGATATCTTTTGTATCACTGAATCTTCGCTCAAAAGCATTGACGCAGTACTCCTCAACCAACTCCCCAAAGTTATCGACAATCTCTACTCCATACCCAGACCGAAAAGAAAAGGTGGTGGTCTGCTTTTCCTAGCACTAAAAAAATTCAAATTTACAACCCAAGTGCTCGACCTCCCCCCCCCCCCTTCGAAACAAGCCTATTCAAATCCAAACACCTTCAAATCCTCCTGCTCTACCCCCCCCCCCCCCCAAGACTACTCCAACGCAACCTATCTCCACTAATTGAAGCCATATCCACTAACATTAACAGCCCGCAATCATCCTAGGAGACTTCAATCTCCACTTAGACACAACATCCCTCTCTCCAGCCTGCGAGCTCCTCATCAACACCATGTATGCAATCGGCTTTAAACAAATAATCAACACCCCTACCCAAAAATCTGGTCATACCCTGGACCTAATATTCATCAACAATAAAATCTTCAAAAACCGCTCACCCACAGCTACCTCCATACCCTGGTCGGATCACAAACTTATACAAACCAACCTCCAACTTCAGTACTCTCACACGAGGTCAGTTACCTCCAACAAGTACATTGATTTCATCAAGCCTTGCTCCAGCAACGCCCTTACTGAGATGCTACCAAACTCTTTAAAATTCCTAAACAAGAACGACGCCAATTCTGCAACAAACTCATGGATCTCCATCAACTCCGAAATAGCCAAGATCAAATGCCCAACCATAAGAAAAGAATTTAAAGCATCCTCTAAACTCAAGGCCCCCTGGTACACCCCCGAATTAAAAAACATAAAACGATTACCAAGACAAGCCGAAAAAAAATGGAGAAGAATGCAAACACCAGAACTAAAAGACAAATACAGGACAATACTCTACATTTATAAAACTGACCTTGACAAAGCGAAGCGGGATTTCTACGCAAATAAAATCCACTACTATCAATTTAATCCCAGAACCCTATTTGCCTATGTCACAGACCTAACCAACCCAAATCAGAATGCTACTATAAACGACATCGCAACCAGCGCCTGCGAAGAGCTATCACATTTCTTCAAAGACAAAGTCTCCAACCTTATTGCAAAGATCCTCCCCCCCAACCCCGCCCCCCCCCCCATCAACATGGAACCCCCTAAATCACCAATCATACCCAATACCACAAGGACTCAATTTGAACCTGTTGCATCCACTGAAATTGAAAACATCATCCAAAAGACAAACGCTGCCACCCATCCTCTCAACCCCATCCCAATCAAAATCCTAAAACTTGTCCCCAATCTCATTGCCAGACCCATTGCAGACATAATCAACCTACCTCTCGAACATGGCCTATTCCCACACAAACTTAAATGTGCAGTAGTCAAACCTATCCTTAAAAAACCCCACCTTGACAAACTACAGACCCATATCCAATCTCCCTTTCATAGCCAAAATTCTAGAAAAAATTGTTAACAACCAACTCTCCGACCACCTAGAAAATCATAACATCCTACTGCCAGCACAACACAGCTTCAGAAAACTATATAGCACAGAAACACTTCTCCTCACCCTCACCAACACAATCCTACGAGGACTCGACGGTGGCCAATCCTACCTACTGATATTCCAAGACATCTCCGCCACTTCTGACACCATCAACCACGAAACACTATTAAACAGACTGAAAGAAATTGGATTATGTGACACCACACTCAAATGGTTCAAATCATACCGTACAAACAGAGCTTTCAAAATAAAAATAAATACAACAGAATCCTCCCAAATACCCCTTCCCCACGGCGTCCTACAAGGATCACCCCTTTCTTTCACCCTCTTCAACATATACCTGCTCCCCCTCTGCAAATTCCTGTCAGAATCAAGCCTCTCATACTATGTCTATATGGATGACTTACAAATCCTACTCCCCCTAAATAAAACTCTTGAAAACACACTAAAGATCTGGGACAAACTTCTAGCAAAAATAACTCAACTACTCTCACAACTGTCTCTCTCTCTCTCAACCAAAACAAGACCGAAATCCTCTACATAACAAACAACCACACCACACCTCTCTCCCTCGAATCCACACAAACCCACATGGAGAAGTAGGTAATCCCCTCAGTAAAAGACCTTAGCGTCATACTTGACAACGAACTAAACCTCAAACAACACATCAACACAGTGATAAAAGACGGATTCTTCAGACTACAGATCCTAAAATGACTCAAACCGCTTCTCCACTCCCAAGATTACCGAACCATCCTCCAATCTCTACTATTCTCTAAGCTTGAATACTGCAACACCCTCTTCCTCTGCCTTCCAGCCTCCACCCTCAGACCTATGCAGCTACTCCAAAACGCGGCTGCAAGATCCCTCACAAACAGCAAAAGATCCGACCACATCACACCCATCCTCAAGGACCTTCACTGGCTACCTATCAACTTCAGAATTCAATACAAAACCCTAACACTCAGCCACAAAAAATGGAACAATGACAAGATGGACTGGCTTAACACATCCCTCCACCTTTACACCCCCCAAAGGAGTCTTTGTTCCACCGAATCCGGGCTCCTCTCAATCCCCCCCCCCCCAAAAAAACAGCAGTGCACTTATCCACAGTCAGGAAACGCACCCTATCAGTCGCTGGACCCTCACTATGGAACAATCTACCACCTCAAATTAGAACCGAACCCTCAACTCAAATCTTCAAAAAAACATCTGAAAACATGGCTCTTCCTAAAAGCCTTTCTCCCAGAGACCTAACCCCTACCATACCTCCAACCACCAGAACTCCATCAACCCGCCTCTTGAACCCCCAAGAAATCCTCCACTAATGATCTCATGTGAAGATTTGATGACCTTCGGAGTGAGGAAACTCACTCGAAGATGATATTTGTGCAAGGTTATCTCAACCTAGCTTGATGGACACTCTACCTGGGTAACTTCAGGCTAGATGGAGAGACCATTGCACAAATCTCATCTTTATGTGAGTTTCCTCTCTCCGTAGGTCATCAAATCTTCACAAGAGACCACTGTTCTGTTCGTACGTCTCACGTTGAATGTCAAAGAGGCCCCTAACCCCCTACACTAATACCTAAACCTCACCTTGAGTTACTAGATGGACCTCCCATAGAGATATAAATACCTATCTAGGGAGAGGACATAATGGCTAGTTGCTCTCGCTCACACTCTCACCTTCTGATTGCTACACCTGTGCTCCAGGAGCTTCAAACCTACTAAAACAGGCCTTTCTCTCACCCCTAACTCCTACTCTTTTTCAGATTTGCATCACACCATACGATATGGTGCTGTTAAAGGCATTTTCGCATGGGATAAGCCCTTAACACATGCAAAAACACCTTAGCGCATTTTGATAAATGACCCCCTTTGTCCTCTCATTAACACACACACACACACTTACTCACACTCTCTCCCATACACATTCTTCACCCCCTCTGAAATGCACAAGCTGCAGCAGCCTAGACCTTCAGTCCACGCAGCTGATAAGACTACTCTTTCCTCTTGGGATGTGGACAGATGTTGTTCTTGTTCCTTTCTTCTGGTCACATGGGCCAATGCTGCTCCTGCTCCTCTTGGTTGCAATAATTGTGCCTCCTCCTTCCCCTCCCTTAGAAGGGAAGGGAGGGAAGAGAAGGGGAGCTGAGCTGAGTGAGGGGAAGGGCATGGCAAATGTGAGAAGCTCTCTTCCCTTCTCTTCACTGCCAGTGCTTCGCCTCCTCCCTGTGTTCTTGTTCCTGCCTGCGGGTGAGCAGGAATCCCATGGGTAGTCATCTTTGGTGCCGCCACGGCTCTACTTATTCATTCTATTTATTTAGGGCCTGCACTCCTGCTCACTTCCCTTTAGATTTCATGTTTGTGCCTAGGTGAAAAATGCAAGCTGGGTAGGGCAAGTGACTTTAATGAAGGAAAGGGTGGGGAGAGAACTACAGATTTCTTTACCCCACTCTTTCCTTGACTGAGTGTGCGTGAATGTTAAGGGAATCTCCAGAAAAAAGAATGCAATAATTGCCTGGCAATGTAAATAAGCAAGTTTTATGACTCCATCAGCTGGATGTGTACATTATCGGCCTTGTACATACTCTTTTGAGGGGTGAAAGAATGGGGGTAGATGTCTGTGTGTGTGGGGAGCGTTCAGTGGGGAAGGGTGTACATTAAAAGGCTTGCAGAGGATGTGTGAAGGAGAGAGGTTGCAAGTGGGGATGGGGGATGTGCTGTTGGGTTGGTGTGAGTGATGTGTGGTGCATGGGCACTTTCCCCCCTTGCACTTTCCATGTTCTCCCCCTATTCCTCCTCTCCCCACTGTCTGGGAATGATGTGTATGTGTTGTGGTAGTGAGTGTGTCCCTCTCCTCTCCAGTGCGAGTGTGTGTGGGTTCATATACACTTTCTTCCTCTCCCCTACTGCAATCCCCATTTTCCTCCTTCTCCCCATGTGTGTATGTGTGTTTTGGGAAGATGAGAGTAAGGGGATGTACATTGATGGATGGACCAATTCCCCCTTGCAATCACCACATACTCCCCCTTTCCCTCTATGTAAGAAGGTGACATAATGTGTGGGTGTTTTCTAAGGGGCTGGTGTGAGTGGTATAAGGGATGAATTTGGTGTATGTATGTGTCTGAGGGGGTGAGTGAGCTCGGTGGGTGTGTGCACACTCTCTACCTCATAACTTTGTGCCTCCACAGTTCTCTTTACCCCAGATATGTAGGGGGTGGGTCGTGTGTATGCGTTACAGGGTTGATGTGATTGGTGTGTGTCAGGGAATAACTGAAAGTGTGTGTATGTGTGTGTGTGCATGTCGGGGCATGGCTGGGAATGTGGAGTGTGTGTGTGGGTGGGGGACTCGGGCATGATTGTGAGAGGTGTGGGGGAGTTAGGGGGTAAAAGGAGTTGGTGCATGTGTGTGTGCTTGTAGGGTGGGGTGTGTGTATATGGGGGATGGGAGTATTCATGCACATCCATGTGGGATGCACAAGTAAGTAAGGGCAATGGTACATGTGTGGAGTGTAGGTGCTTGTGTGTGGGAGTGGGGGGAGGTGAGGATGTGTGTGTTTTGGGTGGGGGGAGGTGGGGGATGGTAAGTTTGTAGAGTGCAGGTGTTTGTGTGGGGGTGGGGGTACATTTGGGAGTGAGGGGGGGTGTTGGGTAAGGTGTGTGTGGGGGGGGTTGTGGTGGAATTGCATGTGTGGGGGTAGAGTGGAGATGCCTGTGTGTGGAGTATGTGTGTGTCTGTATGGGTGCGGGTAGGGTGTATAAATGTGAGTAGTGTGGGTGTATATGCATATTTGGGGTACGTCTGTGTGGGTGGAGTGGTGGGAGAGTAGGTGTTACATGCCTGGGGGACAATGGAGGTGTAGTGGGGGGGGGGATGTGCAACCCCTTCTCTCCTTCCTCCCCACCCCCTACTGCCCATCTCCTTCCTCATTCTCCAGACTCCACTGCTCCCCTCCTCCAGCCTCTTCCCTTCTCACTTTCCCACTCTCCCAGCCCCCTTCCCTTTCACTCTCCCCCAGTCCTCCCCCCCTTCACACACTCTCACTGCGCTTTCTTGATCACTCAGCAACCATTTGCTGGTGACTCAAGTTTCACATGAATTGTTTGCCTACTGTAACCTTGTAAAGCCCTGGTAAAAGTGTTGTGTTTGCCTTTATCTCATGCTCTCTCCCCCCCCCCCCCCCCCCCCCGCCAGAGCCTACTGCTGACGGCAGCAGTCTCAACCGCTGTCCGCAGCTTGCAGTTCTACCTCCCATCGTGCAGCGTCTGGGGCCTCCTGCCCCCCGCCCTCCCACACTGTGCCGGCCCCTGCGTGGAGTACAACGTGCACATGCACAGAGGTGCTCCAAGGATGACATGGAGGAGCCTTAGTAATCTTCTTAGAATCCAGATAGATAACGATTTATTATCTGCCTGTAAGGGACCAGCCGCGCCTGCAACACGGCTCTTCCTACAGGCCTAATAAAAATGACAATAGTCACCCCAAATTTTAAATTGGAATGAAAAAATAATTATCCATGGCTCTAAAAAGCTTTGGCTGGCACCTTACTCTTCTAAACGTTTTTCTACCTCTGGTTTAAGGCCTCCATGAAGGGCACATTCTATACTTGCAATAGACTTCATGGGCAAATGGCCCTGTCTTCCTTCTCAGATGTCCCTTCTTGGGGCTAGGGCTGCTTGGGGCTTGAGATATTATCTCAGCCTTGGCTCTCTGGCAGGACTGCACAGGGCTCCTCCTGTACATGACCTTCTAAATTCCTGTATACAATCACATATTCAACCTTGCCTGGATTTGTTACATTTCTCTTCTCGTGCATGTGCACAATGGCTCCACAGGCTGCAGTGATGCCATCTTAGCTGCTCACCCCACTAGGCTGTTAGCAAAGCTACCCCCTCAGTTCCCAATGGCCGGAGAAAATCCTGGAGCAGACACTCACTCTCCAGTATATGTCATCACTGCTCTCCTCATTCCTCTGCCTCAGGTGCTCCTCCAGGAAGTAGATACGAAGGTTCAGGCTGAAGTTCTCCTTCATTGAAGTGCTTCTCAAATTCCCTCCATGTGTGTATGAGCCTTGCATTCATTCATTCATTCATTCATTCATTTATTTATTTAGCATTTTTTATATACCGAGGTAGAGCAGAGTAGCCTTCACTCCGGTTTACAGATTATAACAACATGTTACATAAAACTAATTGAAGACATTGAAGAGAAGAAGCATGGCTGTTCCTTCCTCTCCTTGTCACCGGAAAAAGTCATGACATGACAGCTCCCATCTGACATTTTTCTCTCTGTTCAGTCCCTCCAGGAGCCTAGCAGCCAGCAGGCAACTTCCTTCAGAGTCCCGCCACATGGAACTCCTCTCTGCCTGCCTCCTGCACCTGCAGGACCCATCTCACATGTCTCCTGTAGAAAAGGTTCACAGTCACCAGGACACCACGGACAGCAGGGGCAGAGGATGTCAGATGCTAACACAGCTTTGTACATAAGCAACATCGCCTCTTCCCAAATTCTTTCATGAGAACAGCAAATGTTTCCTCCTCCCTCCCCCCAAAAATACCCCAATCCAGTTCAGAAGTGGGTCTGAGAGTTGCAAGATAGCAATATTGTGTCTGTTAGTCCACCTTATTAATCCGAGAATGCATTTTCGGCTTCATTCCTGTGCATCATCCAAATATCGCTGCTGCTGCCACCACCACAATTCCTTTCATCCTATCTATGGGAGGTGGGGACCCCGTGGGCACATCATCAAATCCATGCCACCAGGGTTCCTTTTTTCCTGCCCACGGAGGGTGGAGACCCCACGGACATGTCAGCAAAGCTGTGCCACTGTCGAGCCTGAAGGCATGGTGAGGCGGCTGTGGAGAGAGAGTTTTGAGAAGCAATTATTGCTGCCTCAAAATTATGCTGCTTGAGGCAGCCACCTCACCCTGCCTCACGATAGAAACATATAGAAACATAGAAACATAGAAATGACGGCAGAAGAAGACCAAACGGCCCATCCAGTCTGCCCAGCAAGTTTTGCACTTTTTTTTTTTCTCTCATACTTATCTGTTTCTCTTGGCTCTTAGTAACCTTTTGGTTCTATTTCCCTTCCACCCCCACCATTAATGTAGAGAGCAGTGTTGGAGCTGCACCTAAGTGAAATATCTAGCTTAACTAGTTAGGGGTAGTAACCGCCGCAATAAGCAAGCTACACCCATGCTTATTTGTTTACCCAGACTATGTAATTCAGTCCTTGTCGGTTGTCTGTATATAGATTCACTTTTCTTCATTCCCCCTGCCATTGAAGCAGTGAGTTGCGCTGGATATGTATTCTAAGTGAAGTATCAGGCTTGTTTTGGGGTAGTAACCGCCGCAATAAGCAAGCTACACCCATGCTTATTTGTTTACCCAGACTAAGTAATTCAGTCCTTGTTGGTTGTTGTCTGTATATAGATCCACTTTTCTTCATTCCCCTGCCATTGAAGCAGAGAGTTATGCTGGATATGCATTGAAAGTGAAGTAGCAGACTTTCTCCCCTGCCGTTGAAGCAGAGAGCTATGCTGGATATACGTGAAATGTCGGTCTTTCTCCCCTGCCGTTGAAGCAGAGGGCTATGCTGGATATGTGTGAAGTATTGGTCTTTGTCCCCTGCTGTTGAAGCAGAGAGCTATGCTGGATATGCATGAAGTATCAGTCTTTCTCCCCTGCCGTTGAAGCAGAGAGCTATGCTGGATATGCATTGAAAGTGAAGAATCAGGCTTATTTGTTTTGGGGTAGTAACCGCCGTAACAAGCAAGCTACTCCCCGCTTTTTTGTGAATGCAAATCCTTTTTTCCACATTTCCTCTTGCCGTTGAAGCTTAGAGCAATGTTGGAGTCGCATTAACCGTGTGTATGTTTTTTGAATAAGGGTATTATCTCCAGGTAGTAGCCATCATTCCCGCAAGCCACCCACTCTTCATTCACGTCCTCTAGACTTTATGGATCCACAGTGTTTATCCCACACCCCTATGAAGTCCTTCACAGTTCTGGTCTTCACCACTTCCTCCGGAATTGCATTCCAGGCATCCATCACCCTCTCCGTGAAGAAATACTTCCTGACATTGTTTCTGAGTCTTCCTCCCTGGAGCTTCAAATCGTGACCTCTGGTTCTGTTGATTTTTTTCCAACGGAAAAGGTTTGTCTTTGTCTTTGGATCATTACAACCTTTCAAGTATCTGAAAGTCTGTATCATATCACCTCTGCTCCTCCTTTCCTCCAGGGTGTACATATTTAGATTCTTCATTCTCTCCTCATAAGTCATTTGATGAAGACCCTCCACCTTTTTGGTTGCCCTTCTCTGGACCGCCTTCATCTTGTCTCTGTCTCTTTGGAGATACGGTCTCCAGAACTGAGCACAGTACTCCAGGTGAGGCCTCACCAAGGACCTGTACAAGGGGATAATCACTTCCCTTTTCTTACTCGATATTCCTCTCTCTATGCAGCCCAGCATTCTTCTGGCTTTAGCTATCGCCTTGTCACATTGTTTCGCCGACTTCAGATCATTAGACACCATCACCCCAAGGTCTCTCTCCTGCTCCGTGCACATCAGCCTTTCTCCCCCCATCGAATATAGTTCATTCGGATTTCCACTCCCCATATGCATGACTCTGCACTTCTTGGCATTGAATCTCAGCTGCCATATCTTCGACCACTCTTCCAGCTTTCTTAAATCCTGTCTCATCCTTTCCACTCCTTCCAGCATGTCCACTCTGTTGCAGATCTTAGTGTCATCCGCAAAAAGACAAACCTTACCTTCTATCCCGTCCGCAATATCGCTCACAAAGATATTGAACAGGACTGGTCCCAACACCGATCCTTGCGGTACACCGCTTAAAACCGCTCTCTCTTCAGAGAGTGTTCCATTTACCATCACACACTGTCTTCTGTCTGTCAACCAGTTTGCAATCCAGGCCATCACCTCGGCACTCACTCCTAAGCTTCTCATTTTATTCACCAGTCTCCTGTGCGGGACCTTATCAAAAGCTTTGTTGAAATCCAAGTAGATGACATTGAGTGCTCTTCCTTGATCCAATTCCTTGGTTACACAGTCCTCCCACTTCAGGCGCTCACTGTCTCCATGGTTACCCTGCTCCTCCCACTTCAGGTGCTCACTGTCTCCATTTGCACTGTCAGTTTTCCTCTGCACTGCCCTTCTCTGAGATCAACCCAGACAGCTGACACAAAGGCCTGACTAGCAGGGCAGGGAACTTCCCCTAACACCCAGCAGCACAGAAGCGAAACAAAGATTACTGGTTATAAAACTGTTAGGGCCACCGGTTGTGGCTTCCCGCACCCGCCAGGGCCTATCAGCGCAGCGCGGTGTTTAAGTGCTCCGGGTTGCCTGCTGCAGTGGCTAGCCACTTTCAGGGCACTTCCTCGCCTCTACTCTTCCTACGTGCCGGCAGGCCCGTTCCCTCAGGCCTCTCCAACACGCTGCCATCCCTGGCGCGGGCCCCACCTCCTCTGGGCCGTCTTAGGCCCGTGCATGTGTTCTTGGTCTGAATTTAAAGGGACCGTGGCAGGGAATTGCCGTGGCCCCTCCTGCTGCCCTGCCCAGCCTTTTCTTACTTAAGGCAAGGTCTGGCTCTCAGACCTTGCCTTGGCTTCTGCTCTGACTCCTGTTCTGCATCCTCAGTGGGGATCGTTCCTGATCCTGTAGTTCTGTTTGTCTGCCTGTCTTCCGGATCCCGACTTCGGACTGGTTATTGACATCTCCTTGGCTCCTGACCCCGGATTGGATATTGGTGATTCTCTGGCTTTGGACTTCGGACTGGATATCGGTGACTCTCTAGCTTTGGACTTTGGACTGGATATCGGTGATTCTCTGGCTTTGGACTTCGGACTGGATATCGGTGACTCTCTAGCTTTGGACTTTGGACTGGATATCGGTGATTCTCTGGCTTTGGACTTTGGACTGGATATTGCCGACTCTCCGGCTTCTGACCGGCTATCAGCGACGCTTTGGCTCCAATCCTGGCCTGTTCTTAGACGATTCCGCTGACACATCCACTCTCTTCACAGGGGCCCATCTAAGACCAGCCGGCCCCCAAACCCAAGGGCTCAACCTACAGGGAACGGGGTTGGAATAGGCGAAGCTCCAGCCGGCCCTCTTCATCAGCCCGGCCTCGCCTTCTGATGCTGGGGACCTACGGGAGTTCGCCCTCGCAGGTAGTGCCAACTCCACCTCGGGCAAGGGGTACAACAGCCTCATCGCAACAAAAACATAGCCCTTGCCTTCTTTTTTGTTCTTCTCCTGCTATCAGCCTGGCATAAGGTGATAATGAATTCTTTTGTTTTTACTGGCTGTGATTTGTTCTTCCAGCAGAGAGACCTCATCCATGACATCCTCAGATTCTCCGAGGTGCAGGGGGAAGAGGTGAGAGACTGAACCAGTAGAGCCTGTTCTGAAGAGGAAGGGGGCTGAACCAGCAAGCACAGCACTCTAGCCAGAAGTCTTACTCTCTTGCACTCTCTTGCAGCACTCTACCCAGAAGAGGTCTCACTTTGTTGCAGTCTCCTGCAGCACTCTAGGCAGAGGAAGTACCAATCTCTTGTACTTGTCTGCGGCACTCTAGTCAGAAGAAGTCTCACTCTCTGCACTCTTCTGCGGCACTCTAGCCAGAGGAAGTCTCACTCTCTTGCAATTTTCAGCAGATATGCTCAGAAAAGTAGAGACCCCAATGGAAATTTAGGAGAATAGGAGGAGGATGCACTCATTGCCAATGGTGGCCTAAATTTTGGGGGGCCATGGCATCTGTGGCCATCCCTTTCCGACATCTATGTTTCATACACCACATTCACCGGCTCACCATTATCCATGTTTATTAACTCCCTTCAAAAAAATGTAGCAGATTAGTGCGGCATGATTTCCCTTGTGTAAATCCATGCTGGCTGTGTTCCATTAAACCATGTCTTTCTATATATTCTGTGATTTTGTTCTTAAGAATACTTTCCATGATTTTTCCTGGCACTGAAGTCAGACTCACTGGTTTATAGTTTCCTAGATCACCCCGGGAGCCCTTTTTAAAGATCGTTTTCACATTGGCCACTTTCTAATCTACAGGCACACTAGATGATTGGTTACAAATTATTAGTAATAGATCTGCAATTTCATTTTTGAGTTCTTTCAGAACTTTGGGGCGTATGCCATTTGTTCTGGGTGATTTAAGTTTATCAATCTGTGTTATTGCATCTTCCAGCTCACCGTGATTTGTTTGTTCTTCTGAATCATCGCCACTGAATACAGTTTCCAGCACAGGTATCTCCCCAATATCCACTTCAGTAAACACTGAAACAAATAATTTATTTAATCTTTCCACAATAGCTTTATCTTCCCTAAGTGCCCCTTTAACCCATTGATCATCTAATGGTCCATCTGACTCCCTCTCTTTTGGATATATCTTTAAAATATTTATTATGAGTTTTTGCCTCTACGGCCAGCTTCTTTTCAAATTCTCTTTTAGCCCACCTTATCAGTGTTTTACATCTAACTTGCCAATGCTTATGCTTTTTCCTATTTTCTTCATATGGATCCTTTTTCCAATATTTGAAAGAAGTTTTTTTTAGCTAGAATAGTTTTTTCACCTCAACATTTAACCATGCTGGCAGTCGTTTGGCCTTCCTTCCACTTTTTTTAATACGTGGATTACATCTGGTCTGGGCTTCCAAAATGGTATTTTTAAACAATGACTATGTCTGATATAAACTCTTAACCTTTGAAGCTACACCTTTTAGTTTTTTTCAAACTATTTTCCTCAATTTATGAAAGTCTCCCTTTTGAAAGTTTAATGCTAAAGCTATAGATTTACTACTTTTCTAAACAGGCAGTGCAAGCTGAGGGATGCAGAGAAGCTGCAGGAAGAAAGTATGCAATCTTCTGCCCCTCAGCTGCAGGCCTGCTGACGCCCTCTGCCTGCCCTGCTACCACCTGCGCTGATTTTCATGGCCTGCAAGTCAGTGGTGGTAGTGGGCGGGGAGGAGTGACTGAGTTCTAAGGATGCCATTTCAGTTAGAACTCAACAGAGTGGGGCTGTTCTCATCTCACAGCCTGCAGTAAGCAAGAGATATTCCTATTCCTGAAGGGCTAAATGGGATACAGCAGGTGGTGGCAAGTGAGTTACAGATTTACAGAGAGTAAGGGAGGGGAGGGGAAGGGCCTAAGAAGTGCAGTAGTTGGGATGGAGGAAGGTTAAAGAGAATGTTCCCTCAAGACTGGGTTTCCCAATCTGATTTGAGAAGATTGTCCTGGACCAGCCTTGCATATATAATGGGACCCCTGGTTCCTTGGGTGGCTGAATCTGGGATTCTACTCAGTTTCCAGTGCCTATATTTCTCTTCCCAAGGAAATTACACAGCCACTGGCAGAGAGAAGATCTACACCTCTGGGGCCCCTAGTATAGAAATGGGACAACACACTGAGTCCAATGCTCAAACATACAGGATTGAGGAGAAATAAAGCATCTCTGTACAGTTTTTGTTCAGTGGTGACAGTCCTCATTTTGCTTTGAACCCCTGCAGCCTAGTGAGCATTCTCTTCAGAAGAACCTGGAGGCCAGGGATACAATACCACATGGTCCCCCTGACTCCACTCTGTTCAAAATTACATCCCAGTGTCATTGGGGAAGGAACCACCTGTTTGACAAAAACAAAAAGATACACTTATTTATTTATTTATTTATTTATTTAGCATTTTTTTTATATACCGACTTTCCAATAACAGAGTTACTGATCAATTCGGTTTACATTTTAACAGTAACATTGACAAGTAAATGTCTTACAATGAACAGGACGATATAACTTGGATAAGTATATATGGGGTTAATAACATTTTAAAAGATACATTGCCTAATGTAGGCATAAGTAAGAGATACAGAGCCTAATGTATGTTAAATAAACAGTTGGTAATTATAAGACTGGGTTATGATCTTTGACTGCCAAAGTTTACGTGAGCTCTATAGAAGAACTAAGAACATGCCATACTGGGTCAGACCAAGGGTCCATCAAGCCCAGCATCCTGTCTCCAACAAAGGCCAATCCAGGCCATAAGAACCTGGCAAGTACCCAAAAACTAAGTCTATTCCATGTTACCATTGCTAATGGCAGTGGCTATTCTGTAAGTGAACTTAATAGCAGGTAATGGACTTCTCCTCCAAGAACTTATCCAATCTTTAAACACCTCTATCATATCCCCCCCTCAGCCATCTCTTCTCCAAGCTGAAAAGTCCTAACCTCTTTAGTCTTTCCTCATAGGGGAGCTGTTCCATTCCCCTTATCATTTTGGTAGCCCTTCTCTGTACTGCTATAAGTGAGATTTTATGAATATGATGTGCAATCTCATTAACATAACAAAAGTAACATAATAGTATAATAACTGATGACTGAAAAAGATCAAACTGGCTCATCCAGTCTGCTCGCTTGCAATTCTTCCACTTTGTGAAGATGAACATATAATATCTGGGAACTTGTGAGTTGTGGTCACCCTGATATTGCTGTTGATTAGCAATGGATAATGCGTATCAGCTTTCTTTCTTCTGTCACCAACTCCCACTAATCCATATTC